>NC_090754.1:17673368-17743035 GCF_036898095.1 Palaemon carinicauda
ATGCTTCGAGTATGAATAATGAGGATTGCACTCTAAAGGATCTAACACAGAGTGATATTTCTGTTTCCTATAGCCTCAGGGGCTAGAGTGAGTAAAATAGTAGCCTTATTCAGAAATGAAGGCCATATTCAGTTCTTGGAAACAGGAGAACTGAATCTCTTCCCTCATCCTACCTTTCTCGACAAAAACGAACTGCCCACCAAAAGGTGGGGTCCTTGGAGAATCAGCCCTCTAAAGGAAGATGTCTCTCTATGCCCAGTAGTGTGTCTCAAGGTCTATCTTCAGACTTCAAGGAGGGACAGCTCTTCCGAGGCAAAACCTCAGGATCAAACATCTCTAAAACAACTGAGGGCGAAACGCACCTACTTTATTCACAGAGTGGATCCTGACAGCACAACCGCAAGTCACGATCCACGGAAAGTTGCTTCTTCATATACAGGGTGGAAATCACCCAAAGACTTCTATAAACATTATGCAAAGCAAGTACACAAGATAAAACACTTTGTGGTGGCGGAAGGTAGCGTCATAAAACCTGTCGTCTAGTGCTGCAATGAACAGTGGACTGTTTGGGGACTCAACAGTATCGGGTGAATAGGTGTTAACACCTTCTAGTGTTAATACCTTCCAGTGAAAATCACTATGGTGATTAATAGACTGTTCTATACAGGTGCAGAATCTAACCAATAACACCAGTGCCGTGTGAACATTTGAACACTGTTGAAGCATATCCAACATCTGAGTGAAACTTGACAAGTCTAGCTTAACATTCATTGAGTGGAATTTTAAAAAAATTAACTAATATATGTATATTCTTCCCTTACAGGTCAGAAATATATATAACCATGATGTTTATATGTGCAAGGTGAGATTCCTTCTCATGATACATTATCAATTTATTTTGCTTATGAAAATAAAAGGAAAAAATGTATCTGTATCTTCTTTTATCCTCGGTACATCAAAAAATTCTTTTGAAAATCATGGCTAAGAGAATGGGAAACAAACTGAACGAAGAAATCGCTGATGAACAAGCAGGATTCTGTCCTGGGAAAGGCACCAGACACCAAATCATGAATCTCAAGATGATCCTTGAAAAAAACAGAGAACAAGGAATCGACGTATTCCTTTGTTTTATTGACTACAGTGAACCCTCGCTATTTCGCGGTTCGACTATCGCGGATTCACCACTTCGCGGATTTTTTCCATAACCCATATATATACAGTAACATATATACTGTATATATATATGTATGCATGTATTTATGTAGATGTATGTATGTATATATGTAGGTATGTATATGTGTATACATATATATATATATATATATATATATATATATATATATATATACACACACACATTATATATATATATATATATATATATATATATATATATATATATATATATATATATATATATATATATATATACAGTCACTCCCCTACTTACGAACATTCGAGTTACGAACAACAGTACATACGAACACAAATTGAAGGAAGTCCAAACATGTTCGTAAACATCCGTAGATTTCATCTCAAGTTAAATTCTCTCTCTCTCTCTCTCTCTCTCTCTCTCTCTCTCCGTATTTTGATTTTTAATGCAGTTAAATCTTCACATTTCTTTGAAAATTATTAAAAAATTCTTTATATCCTTATTCGATGTTTCAATTAAGGGAATAGTAACGGATCGGAAGAAAACCACTTGATTTGCCTCTCGCCTTCCGCCAGAAGAAATATAACGTCATCAGACTTTTGGCATTTTTTTTTTATTTCTTAACATATTAGAAATATCTTCAAGATGAATATTACATCAGCGCCAATATGTTACAGAAAATCAGTTTCCCTACAGTTCCTATTATTAGGTATCATGCGAAATCGTTGTAGCTCTTTCTGTGTGTGTGTGTGTGTGTGTGTGTGTGCTCGCTCTGTCAATCGCATATGGATAGTTAATTCTAAAGCTTCATACAGTATTCAATTTTTCGTTCAATATTAAGCCTTCATATTTCATTAGACATTATTGTGTTTAATTGTGGTTTATTAAAGCACGTTCATATTTTTTTTCTTTTATTTCTTGAGCATTTCAATAATCAACAATTACTTTTGATTTACTTTTGGTTGGGAGATCAGCTGATCTCAAGGTCACGCTGCAGTATTACGATTATGCGCACATATAGTTCGAAATCTCTTCATAGTGAATATTACAACAGCGCCAATGTATTAAAGGGTATCACATTTTCCATACAGTTCGTTGATAGACCTTATTATTAGTTATACACGGAATACGCAACCCCCCCCCCCCCCCCTTCTCTCTCTCTCTCTCTCCCCGTATTTTGATTTTTAATGCAGTTAAATCTTCATATTTCTTTGAAAATTATTAAAAAATTCTTTATATCCTTATTCGATGTTTCGATTATGGGAATAGTAACGGATCGGAAGAAAATCACTTGATTTGCCTCTCACCTTCCGCCAGAAGAAATATAACGTCATCAGACTTTTTTTTTCTTAACTTTACGGTAAGTTGTACTAATCTCATAACTAATGATACAGACCACTAAAACACTTGATATCGTTACTCGGTGTTTCGATTATGGGAATGCTGTAATAAGATTACTCGGCAACATAATGAAAGGAAATCATTCGGTTTGTCAGCGCGCTTCCGCCAAATACATGACGTCACAAGATACGTGACGTATAGTCTACAAAGAATGATTCCGTCGGTCAAAATTGAAATAAAACAATTCAGTAAACTAACCTGCATTTTATTTAACAATACCAAAACAACCATGAAGCAGTTAAATGCACAGTACTGTTACATACAGTAAATACAGTACGGTACAAGTCAGCTGATTTGATAAGCGTGAAAAGGTAAACGTTACAGTACAGTACATAATGCAAATGGCCGCTTGTTCAGGTAAGTTTCTAGCAAAAAAATTGGGTAATGGAACAATAAAATATCTTTCAGTACATTTATTTAAAAAGGAATTAATGTACAGTACTGTACTAAATATACAGTACACTATATTTACTACGATTTCACTTAAAGTCAGCTGATTCAGAAATGCAGTGCATATGTATGGCCGATTGTTTGTGCAAGTTTCCATTATGTAGTGTGCAGTACAGGATAATAAAACAACATACTGTACTGAACTTTACAGTATTATACAGACTACTGTAATATGTTATTTTTATAATAAAATAAATTTTTGAATATACTTAGCCGGTGATTATATAAGCTGCAACTCTGTTGCTCGACAGAAAACTCTACGTTAAAAATCCGCCAGCGATCGCTATGCAGGTAGGGGGTGTACTTCAACAGCGCCATCTGTCGTGCAGGTACTCAGTACTCAATGTAAACAAAGAACTCGATTTTCTCCTCGGTCCACTGCGTCTCTATTGGGGAGGAAGGGAGGGTCCTTTAATATATAATCACCGGGTAAGTATATTCAAAAATTTATTTTATAAAAATAACATTTTTCAATATTTAACTTAGCCGGTGATTATATAAGCTGATTCACACCCAGGGGGGTGGGTAGAGACCAGCAATAAATGTTTACATTATTATGAGCTAAGGATTTTTTATTTCATTTTAGCAGTTATCAAAATAACAAACTTAAAATAAATAAGTACCTGGTAAGGAAGTCGACTTGAACAATTACTCTGCCTTTTTACGTACGTCTTCCTTACGGAGCCTCGCGATCCTCTTAGGATGCTGAGCGACCCCTAGGAGCTGAAGTATCAAGGGTTGCAACCCATACAACAGGACCTCATCAAAACCTCTAATCTAGGCGCTTCTCAAGAAATGACTTTGACCACCCGCCAAATCAAGTAGGATGCGAAAGGCTTCTTAGCCTTCCGGACAACCCAAAAACAACAATAAAACATTTCAAGAGAAAGATTAAAAAGGTTATGGAATTAGGGAATTGTAGTGGTTGAGCCCTCACCCACTACTGCACTCGTTGCTACGAATGGTCCCAGAGTGTAGCAGTTCTCGTAAAGAGACTGGACATTCTTAAGATAAAAAGACGCGAACACTGACTTGCTTTTCCAATAGGTTGCGTCGATTATACTTCGCAGAGATCTATTTTGTTTAAAGGCCACGGAAGTTGCGACAGATCTAACTTCGTGTGTCCTTACCTTCAGCAAAGCTTGGTCTTCCTCATTCAGATGGGAATGAGCTTCTCGTATTAACAGTCTGATAAAATAGGATAAAGCATTCTTTGACATAGGCAAAGATGGTTTCTTAACTGAACACCATAAAGCTTCAGACGGGCCTCGTAAAGGTTTTGTTCGTTTTAAATAGAACTTAAGAGCTCTTACAGGGCATAAGACTCTTTCTAGTTCATTTCCAACCATACGATAAGTTTGGAATATCGAACGATTTTGGCCAAGGTCGAGAAGGCAGCTCGTTTTTGGCTAGAAAACCAAGTTGTAGAGAACATGTAGGCGTTTCAGATGAGAATCCGATGTTCTTGCTGAAGGCATGAATCTCACTGACTCTTTTAGCTGTGGCTAAGCATACCAGGAAAAGAGTCTTTAAGGTGAGATCTTTCAGGGAGGCTGATTGTAGCAGTTCGAACCTGTCTGACATAAGGAATCTTAGTACCACGTCTAAATTCCAACCAGGTGTAACCAAACGACGCTCCTTCGTGGTCTCAAAAGACTTAAGGAGGTCCTGTAGATCTTTATTGTTGGAAAGATCTAAGCCTCTGTGACGGAAGACTGATGCCAACATGCTTCTGTAACCCTTGATAGTGGGAGCTGAAAGAGATCGTTCTTTCCTCAGATATAAGAGAAAGTAAGCTATTTGAGTTACAGAGGTACTGGTCGAGGATACGGATACTGACTTGCACCAGTTTCGGAAGATTTCACACTTCGATTGGTAGACTCTAAGGGTGGATGTTCTCCTTGCTCTAGCAATCGCTCTGGCTGCCTCCTTCGAAAAGCCTCTAGCTCTCGAGAGTCTTTCAATAGTCTGAAGGCAGTCAGACGAAGAGCGTGGAGGCCTTGGTGTACCTTCTTTACGTGTGGCTGACGTAGAAGGTCCACCCTTAGGGGAAGTGTTCTGGGAACGTCTACTAGCCATCGAAGTACCTCGGTGAACCATTCTCTCGTGGGCCAGAGGGAAGCAACTAGCGTCAACCTTGTCCCTTCGTGAGAGGCGAACTTCTGCAGTACCTTGTTGACAATCTTGAACGGAGGGAATGCATATAGATCTAGATGTGACCAATCTAGGAGAAAGGCATCTATATGAACTGCTGCTGAGTCCAGGATTGGTGAGCAAAATATTGGGAGCCTCTTGGTCATCGAGGTTGCGAAGAGATCTATGGTTGGCTGGCCCCAGGTGGCCCAAAGTCTCTTGCATACATCCGTGTGGAGGGTCCATTCTGTTGGAATTATTTGTCCCTTCCGACTGAGACAATCTGCCATGACATTCAAGTTGCCTTGGATGAACCTCGTTACTAGTGATATGTCTAGACCTTTTGACCAGGTGAGGAGGTCCCTTGCGATCTCGTACAACGTCAGAGAGTAGGTCCCTCCTTGCTTGGAGATGTACGCCAAAGCCGTGGTGTTGTCCGAGTTCACCTCCACCACTTTGCCTTGAAGGAGAGACCTGAAGCTTTTCCAGGCCAGACGTACTGCCAGTAGCTCCTTGCAGTTGAAATGCATTGTCCTTTGACTCGAGTTCCATATTCCCGAGCATTCCCGACCGTCTAATGTCGCACCCCAGCCTACGTCCGATGCGTCCGAGAAGAGAACGTGGTTGGGAGTCTGAACAGTCAGGGGAAGACCCTCTCTTAGGTTGATATTGTCCTTTCACCAAGTCAGACAAGACTTTATCTTTTCGGAAACCGGGATCGAGACCGCTTCTAGCGTCTTGTCCTTTTTCCAGTGAAAAGCTAGATGGTATAGAAGAGGACGGAGGTGTAGTCTTCCTAGTGACACAAATTGATCCACGGATGACAGCGTCCCTACCAGACTCATCCACAGCCTGACTGAGCAGCGTTCCTTCTTCAGCATCTTCTGGATGGATAGCAGGGCTGGGGGCTGATCGTCTTGTTGTTCAGCAACGTCCTCATCAGAGGGTTCCTCATCCGAAACTGATGAGGAAACGGCAACGGAGTGGGCAACGTCTGGCTCGCTGAATCCGGTCGCACTGGTGGATGCGTGACGGAGCCGGACGCAATATCATGGAACTGCTGCACAGTCTGTGAACTGTCAACAACCACGGGTGCGCGAGGAAGCACAGCGTCAACCCGAAACTGTCTAGACCGTCTGGGTTGTGCAGTCAACACCCTACCGGGTTGCTGAGGTTGACGCACTGCGTCACAACAAGTCACCTCTGCTGGTTGTTGAACGTCCTGAACGTCAACAACCACCTCCGAGCGTCGCTTAACGTCAACGTGCGGCTGGCAACCCACACTGGGTCGCATCGGTGGAGGAACCACCTCAACTGGCAGACGCGAGTAGGTTACCTCAGCGTCAACAGGGCGCACAACCGACCGGTTGGAAGGTTGTTGGCCAGAAGGTTCTTCTCCGCATTTAAGTCCTCTATCAAGGACGCAAGCTTGGACTGCATGTCTTGCAGCAAAGCCCATTTAGGGTCTACGGGAGTAGGTGTGGCAACAGATGGGGTTAGCGACTGAGGCGGAACCGTTTACCATCCCTCTGAGAAGTTGACCTGTAAACAACTTGGAGCGTCTCCTGGCTAGGCACCAGGGAGAGTCTACCAGAATTGAGAAGTCTATCTGGGCAGAGGCATGAACTCCCAAGCCGAGAACTTCTCTCGTGTCATATCAGACTCTCGCTCTATAAACCAGTTTAAAAGAAGGGAAAGCAAAGGCTGTATCCCCCAAACTCCTCCTGGTGAAAAACCAGTCACCTAGCCAACGTAACGCTCTCTAGGAGAGCGAGAGAGCACTAGCTTAAAAACAACGGCTTCGAAGTAGCTAGGCCTAGTGTAAGCTCTGACGTTTAGGCGAACGAGGAGCAGCAGTTACAAGATCCGGACGAAGATCCTTAAAAAAAATCATCATGATTTAATTAAAGTCCATAGGAGGCTAAGCAGCTTAAGGCTCCTCTCCATCTGACAGAGTCCTCAAGGGAATATCAGTAGGAGGGAGAACAGCAACTTCCTCATCTACAGGAACCTTGTCCGATAAAAGCTGAGTCTCTCACTGGTGCATTAGTAGCGGACCAGAACGCAACGTCATGTAACTGCTTGACAGTCTGTGAACTGTCAACAACTGAACTGTCAACCACAACAGGTGCGTGAGGACGTACAGCGTCCACTCGAGACTGCTTTGACTGCCTAGACTGAGCAGTCAAAACAACTCTAGAATGCGGAGGTTGACGCACAGCGTCAAAACAAGTCAACTCCGATTGTTAGTGAACGTCTAGAACGTCAACAGGAGCATCAGCCAGTGGCCTAACGTCCAAATGCGGCTGAAAAACCACACGAGACCGCATCGAGTGTGGTTCTAAACAACCTGACTGACGTGACTAAGCTACGCCAACGTCAACAGTAAGCACAAAGGAACGTTAGGTTGGCTGAAAGCCAGGATATCGATGAGATAAACGGCTAGACTCAACGGACTAATCGGCAGAATAGTCTTCCATAAGGGAAGCAAGCATATACTGCATGTTTGCCATACAACCCCTTAAGGATCAACGGAAATGGTTGTGGTAATAGACGAGGGTAACGTCTGTGACCGCAACACTTTGCCTACAAAAAAAGACTTTCGGAGTCTGTGTTACGCTTTTGTTAGGCGGCGAGCAGTTATCCGATGACTGCAGAGGGTCAGAGCTGTCCTAATGGCTGTAACCAGGACGCTGGACCTGTCCTGAAAGGACTGACTTTCGCTTAAGGGCTTCGAAACCTTGTGACAGGTTTCTTATGCGAAAAGCCTACGGATGGCGAGGAGAAACAACGTCTCTCTCGTCTTATGGTAGGGGAGATCTTGGTAAGAAACACCCGATACCATAGAGGGAAAACGTCTGTTCGTTGGTCAAGGCCTCTCGAACCCATAAGTCGTTTGACATTACTTCTCCCCTGGGCTTGGGAGCTTGCAAGAAATCCCGGACTAGGTGAACGACAGGCACGAACAGACGAACCCTCGGACGCAACACTGTAACACTTTGCGCCTCGGACGCAACACTGTAACACTTTGCGCATATCACTTTATCACTTTGATTTTCTGTTTTGCACTTATTTCTACCTGAAACACGCAATTCTACCCTTCATTAAAAGGTAGTAATT
The DNA here is from genome assembly GCF_036898095.1 of Palaemon carinicauda. Classification (NCBI taxonomy): domain Eukaryota; kingdom Metazoa; phylum Arthropoda; class Malacostraca; order Decapoda; family Palaemonidae; genus Palaemon; species Palaemon carinicauda. The sequence goes on from NC_090754.1 coordinate 17,681,626, forward strand.
GCGAAATTAGTCGTATAATGCAAGCTCATAATACCAGCAAAAAACAGAAAACATATTTTAAGATAAAAAGAAAAATCAGTGGCTGGGAAAGAGACTAAACACTAGTTCATATAACTACGTTTTCAATCTCTCACCGCACATAGCCTGGGGACGAGAATAAAAACCTAAAAACGTTTTATCCTTCCTCCCCGTACAGAGACTAGGGACGAGAGTAACACGAGAACAACATTACCCGCTTGAACGGAACGTTTTCTCTCCTCTCTCTCCCTCCGTCTCTATCTCTCTCTCTCTTTCTCTCTTGATTTCGCACCTAAGAGAAGAGCCCAATTATATATCGTCAAAAAAACATGTTATTTGACTAAAGGAAAAAACTGAAAGGTTTTTCAAATAAAAAGTTCCTTTAAATTAGAATTTAAAACATTTAAGCTAAGAAAGAATGAACAAAACGTCAGAATCGATTTACTCTTACTGCAAAGTGAAACCGTGATACACTCTCTCTCTATCGTAACGATAGAGCGCATGTTGAACGTCCTGAACGTCAACAACTGCGTAGCATAAAAAACTAAACGTTAGTTCATCTTTGAAAACAGTACGAAGACTATCAAAGAAATTCTTTCATAAAATATTACATTTAAAAAGTTTTAAATCCTTTAAAAGCTAAAGACGATATAAAGGGCTCAATGTTGATTAACTTCGGTTTCCAAGTTAGGACCGCCTACTCTCAGGAAAGGTCTATATAAACAAAGCATTAAAATTTATTTTATATGTTTATAAAAAATGGAAAGTTAATCGAAGAGGCCTAATAAAGGCGGAAAGATATATATAGAGGAAAAACTATAACGTGATAAGATAATTACTAAAAGCCTAAACACACTTCCGTCTAAGGGAAGGGTCGGCCATTTAAAAGTGAAAGAAAGTCCATACTCTCTTTGTCACCATAATTAAATCTATCCAAAACGAGTTCAAGTTTTGAGATGAAGATAAAACACCTGCATAGCGAAAGCTCAAAACTAGAATAGTGTACTTCACCAAATAGTTGTGAAAACAAATCCAGTTAGCAACAGCGAATTAGTAGGTCTTGCCGGTAGCCCGACAGAGAGAAAATTGAGTTCTTTGTTTACATTGAGTACTGAGTACCTGCACGACAGATGGCGCTGTTGAAGTACACCCCCTACCTGCATAGCGATCGCTGGCGGATTTTTAACGTAGAGTTTTCTGTCGAGCAACAGAGTTGCAGCTTATATAATCACCGGCTAAGTTAAATATTGAAAAATGATAAAGTAAAATATTTGTAATAACCTATTTTATATGAAATGGGGCTATTTGTTGACTTCTACTGCTGAAAATCGTAGACATCTGAGTTAGGTTACGCTTACTCCAGACCAAAATTTAACACTAACGACTTACGAACAATACGACTTACGAACAGACTCTCGATCCCTATTGTGTTCGTAAGTTGGGGACTGTCTGTATATATATATATATATATATATATATATATATATATATATATACATATATATATCTAAAGTAGGAAGATGTGATGTAGTTCTAAGGGAATAGTATGGGAAATATGTCTGGGTAATGAGCAAAGCTCTACCTCCAATTTGTTTCTTCATTATGATCAGAGATAAATGTAAACAAAACATTGGTTGCCATTTTTTAACGTGCTTTTTAGCGTCTTTAGGAAACGCATGATATAAAATTGCCTTTAATATTTGTGCCTGTTTTAGTTTAGGGTACTGTAGTACATGCATTAAGTGTTCTGTACATTAAAGGGTAGTTTGTTAACAGTACTACGTAGAAGGGAAGGTTTTAAAAGTCTGAATATACATGTTGAATAAATAGGTAAATATGGTGTCACTACTTCGGGGATTTTCACCTATCGCGGCCGCGTCTGGAACCTATCTACCGCGATAAACGAGGGTTCACTGTACACTAAAGCCTTTGATACAGTTGCACATGACATCTTATGGAACGACATGGGTTTTCCACCTAATGTCATCTCACTTCTGAAAGCACAGCACAATCAACAGAAAGCAGCAGTGCTAACATCTTATGGCCTAACGTATTGGTTTAACATCAGACAAGGTGTCAGACAAGAATGCATTGTTTCTCCCCACCTCTTTAATATCTACTCAGAGACCATAATGAGAAATGCGCTTGAAGACTACGAAGGAGGCACAACTGTTGGAGGACAAAAGATCACTAATCTCAGATACGCCGACGATGTGGTTTTAATCGCTGGAAGTATGGAGGACCTCCAAATATTAGTATCAAAAGTAAAAGCTGAGTGAAAAAGTGCGACTGTACCTAAATGCTAAGAAAACAAAGGTCATGAAGTGATCAAGAAATTCTACTAGATGGAGTTGCCCTAGTTAATGTCACTGAATTTACTTACCTCAGAGCAACTTTCACCAATAATGGAGACGACTCCCAAGAGATCAAAAGAAGAATTGGCATTGCAAAGAATGCAACCATCGCACTAAGCAATGTGTGGAAAGACAGACATATCACTCTAAACACAAAGAAGTGGCTTCTCAAATCACTTGTTTTCCCCATGGGCATCATACGGCTCAGAATGTTGGGTTTTAAAAGCTACAGATCGGAAAAGATTAGAAAGTTTTGAACTATGGTGTTACAGAAGAGTCCTTAGGATAAGTTGGATTGAGAAAAAGACTAATGTGGAAGTTCTACAAAAAATCAATATCGAAAAAAGATTACTTGACATTTTGGATGAAAGAAAACTAACTTTTATTGGACACCAGGTTCGGAAACACAATACTATGGAAAGAACGCTACTAATTGGATCAGTCTATGGTACAAGAACGAGAGGAAGGCCTAAAACTAGATTGAGTGACAATATCAAGGAGATGTGCAGGCTAACGATGGTGGACTTGGAAAGGAAGGCTCAAGACCGGAATGAATGGAGATGTTTTGTGCAGAGGGCCACGGCCGTTTGACATCGAACACCCCGTACTTGATGATGACATGAATAAAAGAATCCAGTTTTCTATTTTCCTTAAATAGACACCTTGATGGTACCGATTTCCAAAGTACGAATAGGTAATCTCTAGAAAGTTTCCCTTGCGTCCTTATGGAAATACAAACTTTGAATCCTTGTAGTTCCAACTTGGTGGATATGAAAAATAACAGTAATGTCATATATAAGGGTCTAAGAGACCATAAAAGGAACTCATTAAAAGTAAAGGCACCTATACAAACCCACAGATATAGTACTTGTCAAGATAATTCTCTGGTAAGCTTCCATCAGGACGTGGCCAAACCCAAAAAACGGATGGTGATCAAAGCAAAAAATCTATTTTTGGGTGAGATAGCCATGTCGTCCTGATGGACACATCCTTCTTTCTTAAATGACCCCACCCGAAACTACTCTATCTGCGGCTATTCCTGCTTAAATGCAAACTAGGAATGATGGGCCGTAGTAGTACAGAGAGGAGGTCCACCGGGTACCTTGATAATGGCTCCCCTTTCGTTCGCCACTCTTCCCCCTCAAAGAGTTAAATCTATTCGGGGTGAAGATTGCTATGTGTCGTATAAAAAAATACGTCCCGATATTATGCGATACCCTTAAAGATATAATGATACTCGCGCCAGGAGTTAGAATTCTGGAGACCTATGGTTAATTCTCTGGGAGTATCACTATAGCAAATATCCCTTAGAAAGCTACCTAAAGAAATCTTCCATCAGGACGACATGGCTATTTCCCCAAAAAAATGAGATTTTTCACTTTGCTCAAAATCCGTCTTTATCTTGTTTTGGCCCGACATGATAACTCAAATAAGGAATTGATTAATCTATGTTGAATATCAAATACTTATCAAGTGTCAACTTAGAGCCTCTTTTTCCTTGTCTTCACAACTTACTTGCTCTAAGTTGAATGCTGATTTCTTGATGTGGAATGGTAGCCTAAACCTCATTTCAGTTCAATCTATTTGAATGCTGTCATTATTGCTGTATATTCAAGTTTGCCAAGCATAAAATTCCCAAGATAATTCATAGTGATAATCAAAGTTTTTTTTAAAGCAAAGGAAACCTAAAACATCCCTCCAATGGTGTAGTAAAGTCTGAGTAGACTACTGTACTTAACCTGTACAGAAGTAATATAATCAACGATACAGTGGTAGAGATCTACACTGTACTCTGGAAGCGCACTATGTCAGTTTACTAGTTTGACAAATGATGACAACACCTGGTCAATATTACCACAGCAGCTTATCAAAAGTAATGCATATATAATTAGGATATCAAGGACTTACCTTTACTGAATACACCAAAGTTAACATTAAAGAATACTTGTGACATTAGGTATTATTATTACTAGATAATTCACATCCCTAGTTGGAAAAGGAAGATACTATAAGCACAACGGCTTCAACAGAGAAAATGAAAATGAAATTAAATAATTTACCATGACCCAAGACCATAACAAAACTCGTGAAGTATGCCTCTGTGTAGAAGATGAGTCTCCACCCCAAGTGTCCCAATTATAGTCGTCCTAATAGCGGAGTAAACAGATGCCATTGGCATGGACCGAAACTAAAGTGAACACTAGTGGGGGGTGTCAACAGACTGAAGCACAGCACTTGAAACCGATATATCTTGTCTTGCAGTGGGAATCATAGGTAATTCCTTTATGCTGGATGGATAGGGATCGTGAAGTACTTGTACTACACATGTGAATTACGAGATCATGAAGTCCGCTGGTCTGGTCGCCTATTGGCCTGAAGCTGCAGTCTCCATGTTGAACGGAGTCGAGAGGAAAAATCTGTTGTACCGTTTCAGTGGGACTTGTTGTCTATGATTGTTTATCATCATCTTGCCCAACTCTCAACCGACAATAAACACGACACTCCCGCCAATCAGTCAACAAAAATTAAAGATGTTGAGGAACAAGTGTGTTATAGACATAAGAGCATTTAGATATTTTTAACATGGATATCTCACCTTTTGACCATAATAGTGGAAGTAAAAATGTATTTGTAAACATTGTGTTTTACTCAATTTCCATGTAACATTTAGTTCTGTAACCCCTTAAACTCACATTCATTGGAATACAAAAGGAAAAATATTTAACGCAATTCATTTACTGTCTTCACATAATACAGTACAGTTCTGTATGCGTTACTTAGGAAATCAATGACACATCTGCATATTTCTTTCATATAAATCAACATGAAACTAATTTCAAATCAAATAAGGTGGTTCATAAGACATTCTAAAACAATACTGTGTTGAACAAGAGATGGTAATAAGTGCTAGCTTTTTTTTTTAAAAAGAAAGATAAAAATAAGTACAGTACTGTATACACGGGTAAGAGTGGCAAATGGAATAGTAGAAAAGGTATTAATGGATTGTGTGTTGATAACTAAAAGAATGTTTGGAAGATTGAAAGCCGTGCACGTGTTTAGGGGTATGGCTAACGGTATGTCTGATCATTTTTTTGGTGAAAGGAAAACTAGTTGTAGCAAAAGAGAGGGGGAATAGAGTAGGTGGATGTAAAAGGGAGGTAGTGAGGGTTGAAGAGCTAATAAATCCGAGGGTAAAAAGTAAATATCAGGAAAGGTTGAAAATGGCATATGATGAAGTGAGAGCAAGAGAAACTGGTAATTTAGAGGAGGAGTGGAAGTTAGCAAAAGACAATTTTGTTGGGATTGCAAGTGATGTATGTGGCAAGAAGGTTGTTGGAGGCAGCATGAGGAAGGGCAGTGAATGGTTGAATGAAGGAGTGAAGGTAAAAGTGAGAGAGAAAAAGAGGGCTTTTGAAGAATGGCTGCAGAGTAATAGTATAGAGAAGTATGAAAAATATAGAGAAAAATGTGGAAGTAAAACGCAAGGTACGTGAGGCAAAGAGGGCAGCTGACCTGAGGTGGGGTCAGGGACTGGGTCAGTCATATGAAGGGAATAAGAAGTAGTTTTGGAAAGAAGTGAAGAGAGTAAGGAAGGCTGGCGCAAGCATTGAAGAGAGAGTGAAAGATGGAAATGGAAGGTTGTTAATAGGAGAGGAGGCAAGGAAAAGGTGGGCGGAATATTTTGAAAGTTTGCTGAATGTTGAGGATAATAGGGAGGCAGATATAATTGCTGTTCCAGGTGTTGAGGTGCCAGTGATGGGAGATGAGAATGAGAGAGAGATTACAATAGAGGAAGTGAGGAGAGCACTAGATGAAACGAGAGTAGAAAAAGCATCTGGTATGGATGGTGTGAAAGCCGAGATGTTGAAGGAAGGGGGTGTGACTGTACTTGAATGGTTGGTGAGATTGTTTAATATGTGTTTTGTGTTGTCAATGGTACCAGTAGATTGGGTTTGTGCATGTATTGTACCACTATATAAGGGTAAGGGAGATGTGCATGAGTGTTGTAATTCAAGAGGTATTAGTTTGTTGAGTGTAGTTGGAAAAGTGTATGGTAGAGTAATGATTAATAGGATTAAGGATAAAACAGAGAATGCAATCTTGGAAGTACAGTGTGGTTTTAGAAGAGGTAGATGTTGTATGAATCAGATTTTTACAGATTTCTCGCAGATATGCGAGAAATATTTAGCAAAAGGTAAGGAGGTGTATGTTGCGTTTATGGATCTGGAGAAAGCATATGATAAGAGTTGATAGGGAAGCAATGTGATGAGTGTTATATGGAGTTGGTGGAAGGTTGTTGCAAGCAGTGAAAAGTTTCTACAAAGGTAGTAAAGCATGTGTTAGAATAGGAAATGAAGTGAGCGATTGGTTTCCGGTGAGAGTGGGGCTGAGACAGGGATGTGTGATGTCGCCGTGGTTGTGTAACTTGTATGTTGTGGTGAGAGGTGAATGCTCGAGTGCTTGGACGAGGATTAAAATTGGTAGGCGAAAATGATCATGAATGGGAGGTAAATCAGTTGTTGTTTGCGGATGATACTGTACTGGTAGCAGACACAGAAGAGAAGCTTGACCGACTAGTGACAGAATTTGGAAGGGTGTGTGAGAGAAGGAAGTTGAGAGTTAATGTGGGTAAGAGTAAGGTTATGAGATGTACGAGAAGGGAAGGTGGTGCAAGGTTGAATGTCATGTTGAATGGAGAGTTACTTGAGGAAGTGAATCAGTTTAAGTACTTGGGGTCTGTTGTTGCAGCAAATGGTGGAGTGGAAGCAAATGTACGTCAGAGAGTGATTGATTGATTGATTTAAAGTTTTCAGGGAATGAAGGTTGCTAAGTGTTGGGGGCAGTTAAGGGAGTAGTAAAAAATAGAGGGTTGGGCATGAATGTAAAGAAAGTTCTATATGAGAAAGTGATTGTACCAACTGTGATGTATGGATCGGAGTTGTGGGGAATGAAAGTGATGGAGAGACAGAAATTGAATGTGTTTTGAGATGAAGTGTCTAAGGAGTATGGCTGGTGTATCTCAAGTAGATAGGGTTAGGAACGAAGTGGTGAGGGTGAGAACGGGTGTAAGAAATGAGTTAGCGGCTAGAGTGGATGTGAATGTGTGGAGGTGGTTTGGCCATGTTGAGAGAATGGAAAATGGCTGTCTGCTAAAGAAGGTGATGAATGCAAGAGTTGGAAAATGGCTGTCTGCTAAAGAAGGTGATGAATGCAAGAGTTGATGGGAGAAGTACAAGAGGAAGGCCAAGGTTTGGGTGGATGGATGGTGTGAAGAAAGCTCTTGAGTGATAGGAGGATAGATGCGAGAGAGGCAAGAGAGCATGCTAGAAATAGGAATGAATGGCGAGCGATTTTGACGCAGTTCCGGTAGGCCATGCTGCTTCCTCCGGTGCCTTAGATTAACGCAGAGGTGGCAGCAGTAGGGGATTCAGCATTATGAAGCTTCATCTGTGGTGGATGATAATGTGGGAGGTTGGGCTGTGGCACCCTAGCAGTACCAGCTGAACTCGGCTGAGTCCCTGGTTAGGCTGGAGGAACGTAGAGAGTAGAGGTCCCCTTTCTTGTTTTGTTTCATTGTTGATGTCGGCCACCCCCCTAAAATTGGGGGAAGTGCCTTTGGTATATGTATGTAAAACAATACAATTTTATGCACATTACATTTATCAAAATCACCACCTCATAAATCAAAACTACATTACCTGACTTAAGTCTTTCAAATAAATAGTGGCATTTCTTACACTGGTAGACCTTTTAACATGACTTTAAATGGTGTATTCAACCCAATTCAGTAATAGCATGATTTAAACATACTTAATTGTCCTTTACCAGCTTATGTACTATCTAAATTGAACTCTCATTAACATTGCTATTACAAAAATCATTATCCTTATAATTATTCCAAAATTCAAATCTGCCTCTAAGTTATCAAATTTCATCTTTTTCATGGGTCACCTTACAATCTTGCATGGCCCATTTGACAATGAACTTGAGAAACTGTAATATCGCCCAAGTGTTTGCTTCTTCAGTCGTGATTTCTGCAGCCTACAGGTGTCTTTAGTCACATAATTTCCACTTTGACCTGCCTTTCTAGAAATTCACTAAAAATCTTAAGACATCCCGGAGATGCTTTCCTAAGTTGTTCTTTATTTAGAGAGGAAGGTGTGGGGATGAATGGCTAAAACTGTTGAGAGCATATTCTCCATGACCTCTGATCAACTTACTTATCTATACAGTACATTCAAACATTGATCTCCTAATTTCCTCTTGCAATGTTAGTCTAATATCCCTAGCAAGCTCCACAGACATTCTTTCATTTATTCTTCCTCGTCTTTCCAAGTATATCATGTAAATAAAGAAATAATGAAGTGTGCCTGAATGGACCCTCAAGAAAGAGAACTCTCATCCAAGACAGTGGATGACCATAGTACAGAGGGTAAGGCAATAACTAACATTGGTGAACAAAGGTTTGATTTTTGAGTCCCCCTAGAAGAGCTACTTACCATACCAAGTCTCTTCTACCCTTACCGAGAGGAGTAGCCACTGAACTATTATAGAGTAATTTTACATCTGCCAATGACCTACTAGCATAAATTAAAGGTTTAAAGTATCCACCACTGCTTTTGAGATAATATAGCTCCTAGTCCCACATGAGTAGCATCTACAATCATGCAAGTATGTAATACAGAATTACATGCTTTCAGCAATAATAACTCTTTCACTTCAAGAAATTCAAGATCCCATTCATTTCCCCACCTTTAAACAACATTCTTTCAGTAAACCTTCTTAAATGCTCTCCACTACTTGACACCTTAATTTACCTTCTGTACCATAGTTATCAACGTGACCAAAGAACCTTCTCATTTCATTAACAATACATGGGCCTATGGTATCATTGACAGCTTCCAACTTCATCATCTGTCTGTTCAATACTATTTTTTGGAAAGAACATGTCACATGAAATTATCTTTTGCATTCCACAATTGTCTTGGCTCATTTACATTTCTATGACTATGTTGCCAATATATCTTCTAACCTACTGTCATGCTCATTCATATTAGTACCAAAAGCAACTATGCCATCACCTAACACATTCACAATCGTGCAAAACTTGTTGATGGACTTCAGGAGCACAGTTAACTCCAGTGACAGGTGGGCGAGTTCCAGGGAAGAAGTCTGGGCTAGATAGTCTTCAATGCAGAGCTTGGAGCAGTAGAGTCCCTCTTTGACTTCCTCCTCCTGCAAAACCACTCCCACTTGGAGGATGGCCACTTAGGACACTAGATGCCTGCATGCAGGAGCGTCATCTGCACGAAAGGCAACGCTGGTGAGGATCAGTCTCCAAGGACCTGAATGTGCCACAAGAACAGACCGTTGTGCCCGCACAAAACTGCTTGCTTTCTCAGGAAACAATCAAGAAGTCATGCCTGATAATAGAAAGCAGTCAGTATAACCATAAATAGTAAATGGGGGAGCTTAGTGGGAGAAGTCTCCTGTCCAACATGGCTAAATCAAAAGTGCTTGGGGTAGCGTGTGCAGATAGGCCTGCCTTCGCCAGCTATTGTCGGGAGGTTGTTTCCACCACCTTAAAACTTTGTATGGCCCTTGGACTAGTTTGCAGTGAATCCAACTCCTATGCAAAGAATATTTGTATTAATTTCGGAACAAATTAATTTTTATTCCCTTATAGAAGGGAAAGATTTGACCACAATATAAGAAAAAGCTTCCCAACCAAGTGCATTATCTGCCCTTCCTAGGTGTGGATAAGTCATTAGCACATGGAATGATCCACTTCAGCCACCATGAACACCACAAAAAAAAAGAGAGAGAGAGAGAGAGAGAGAGAGAGAGAGAGAGAGAGAGAGAGAGAGAGAGAGAGAGAGAGAGAGAGATTAATTCTTTACCCTGTAACACAACCAAGAAAAAACCACTATTATTTTGGAGTACAGAGACTTCCATATATTTCAAGTACAAAAAAAAAATTTAATTACATTCTAGAAATTAGGTTTATTTCCATGACTACCAAAAATTCCTTACTGATGTCCCGTTAACATGTAGGTGGTGGGGTGGTGGTTAAACATGACTACCAATATATGAGTTATGTTCTTAATTCTTAAAATTTAAGTCATTAGAGGCAGTGTACACGTCATTTACTCACTGTTCTTTGAAAACATTGCCATTGAGAGAAAAACAGGGTATGTAGGTAAATACCAATGCTCACAAGTGAGGTCTATCTGTCAAGAAAACAAAATTCTACATAAAAAAACAGGCATAGAAGATACCCTTCTTTCATTACCACAATAAAATTGACTTATAATACACACATATATAACTCCATCCAAATTGTTTTCATACAAAAAAGGTGGTTACAAGACTTAAGAGCTCTCTAGGATATTGAGGAGTTTTCTCGATATAACGTTCGTTTCTACTCACTCATATCCGAGTGTTGGAAAATGAAAAGGTAGAGTAAGGGCTGTTGTCAAAAGTTAGAAGTCATCATTCAGTAATTCTGTATACAAATAAGATGATCTTTAGAAGACCATTCCTTATAATTTCAGATTGAACTAGAAATGATGTTGAGTTATTGTTTTCAAGTGCAGCAAGCAAGACAAAATCAAGTACAACAATCTAGAAACTCCACTTCAAAAGGTCTGGAAAAGGTAAAACTAATTTAGGTCCAAGTAAAAATTGTCTATAAAAGAAAGGTCACCAAACCATTGTCACAAACTTTGTGGTACCAAAGTTGCATCAAGTTATTTATGGACAGCTAACCTGAAAAGAATTGCTGCTTGGCTTGCTCCAAGACAGAAGGATAGGAAGGTCTCATCTGCAAAAGACCAAAGTGCTGAAGAAACAGAGAACTTTGCAACTCTTATTGAGTATCTCAGGTTTAGTGCACAATCTTACAGCCTACCACAGATTCTGAAATGTAATACTAAATGAGAATAAAGCAAATACAAGTAAAATCTAATTGTTACTTGTGAAGAGATGAAGTAACATATTATCCTTGAGAAAATGTTTCAACAAGATCATACCATGACTATTTCTGACATCCTTCAATGACCTCAGATTCTTCAGACTTCCCTACATGGGAAACCTATAACTTTAATTATCTACCCACAAACAATTAAGATAGACAAGTGAAGATTTTGAGATGCAGATATAAAAAAAGGCTTAAATTAAGTAAGGAGTCCTGGAAAGTTCTTGTAATCATCCATTAGTAATAAAATTCTTAATTTACTTCCAACATTGCATTTTCCTATTGTAGCTATGTTAAACTGATTTGGTGATGGTAGCTTACATAACATTTCCCAGTTATTGAGAGATCACAGTTTTGAACTACAGCATTTGAATGTGCACTCTTAATTTGGAAAGCTTTTAAAGCTCTAGTGAGAAATTTGAAAAGAATTAACAGGGAACCTGTTTTGATGTTGCTATAACACCTTAGTGTTTCATATGTTAATTAGGCATAGAAAATTAGTGAAATGTGTAGAACTTCATGGCCCTTATAAAATGTCTGTCAATTCTGCTGGGTGTTATAGCAGTATGTATAAAGGATACACAACTGTTAGCCTTGTATTGTCAGTCTTTAAATATTAGATTGCAACACTAAGCAGATAATGGATGAAAAAGTAAAAGGTTATTGGGAAAAATAAAACAGTAATATTAATTTCTATTTACAAACGACAATTTATTTTAAAATTAGTGAACTGTATTCATATGAATATAGTGAGTTTGGACTTTAACCTCAGGCATTTGAGCCATGGAGTCCACTAAAATACCTACACATTCCTAATACTCAAAGTTCTCAAGGGGAGCGTTCGACAAAAAAATTAAAGATATATTTTCTTACAATGTTTCACATATACCTTTTGTTTATATTCTCATTAAATTTTATTGAAAAAATGCAATAGTTTTGTAAATATAACCCAGAAACTTAATCCCACTATAGTGAAAATTGCATTTTTCATATAATGCAGTGATAACTTGTGTATATACAGTACAGTGGGTAATAACAATTCAGCTATAAAAAACATAATATCTAATTGAAGAACATGACAATGCTATTTCAACAATAGCGTAGTTAAGCGAGAGAAGGAATGATATGAACGAATGCTAGTTGCACCTCAGAAATTTACTTTGCAAAACGTACCATTCTAACTGGTCTTGTGTCTTGACTTTAAAGTTTGCAGTTATTTCTTATTATTTCTCTTCACTTTGAACATATTCTTGATCAGAAGAAACAATGCTAAGACCAAGAAAATGTATGCAATATCTGCATTCCACAAGAGAAAAAAACAACTAAATGAAGATGGAGGCAGAAAGAAATGATACCATAGAGAGAGACGAAAGAGGGACCAGAAGCCTAAATACATAAACTGTAATGAAATATACATATTCAAGTAATAATTACAGGTAAGACAAATATAAAACAGAAAATTTGTCATAAAACCCTAATAATGTATAATTACAAGCTAATAAATACCAAAGTGATTACCACCCTAAAACTTTGGAGGTCAATTTCTCAAAACTATACTCATCGGCCTTCAAATGGAAACTCTTGACACAATTTCACTTATCTCAATGGAAAAGAAAAGCAAATGAAAGCTACATAAATTGTCTAAGAACGTTCATTTTTTATTTTGCACCCCTCCTCCCCCACAAAAAAAAAAAAAAATGGGAATTACATTTTCCAAGAAACTGATCCAAGATTTTTAAAAAACCATAAAATTTATGTAAAAAAAATTAATAAAAAAAAGCTCTACTACTTGCATTCCTTAATATATATATATATATATCTATCTTCCATGTAAATTTCGGCTCTGGTTGTAACAGTCATGGCAAATTAATTTTCTTATTTTTTTTGGGGGGGGGGGGGTACAAGCAAAAGGTAGAGGACAAACAAAATATGAATAATGACCTTTTTGTTATATAAGAAGTATACCATGCCTAATAACTCAAACTGATTCATGGAAAAAAGTAAACGGAAAATGACTTTTTCAAACGCTCCCCCTTAAATACCGTATACCTGCAGTGGTGAAGCGGACTGATAAGAGGCTACATAGGTTTTGCCATGCTTCAGAATAATGCATGAAGAACTTCAAGAATTACTAAAATCTAAAATCTAATATATATATATATATATATATATATATACTGTATATATATATATATATATATATATATATATATATATATATATATATATAAATATATATATATATATACTGTATATATATATATATATATATATATATATATATATATATATATATATATATATAATATATATATATATATATATACATACATACATACATAACACACAAGGGCTGTTAAAAAAAGAATCCACTTTATTTTTTTTTTCGACATGTGATGGATTTGAATCAAGTGCGCTTGCATGAATCAACCTTGAACCTTCGTGCGCATGCATGAATGTTTTCCCGTTTGTTAGTAGCGTCAGTTGATGACAAGCAGCATTTGAGTGAGGTAGTGGGTAGTGATCTCGTCGGTTTTTCATTGCAAGGAAAATGACGGAATGACTGGAGCAACACTACTGCATCAAATTTTGCTAGAAACTGGGCGACAGCCAGGTGGAAACTATTCGGAAGATTCAGACGTCTTTTGGTGACGATGCTATGGACATCACACAGACTAAGGAGTAGTACAACCGGTTTAAAGATGGCCGCATAACGGTGGAGAGTGAGCCACTCTCTTTTCGGCCATCAACATGCAGAAATGACCAGGTCTTTGCCAAAGTGAACGCTTTCGTCATGCGGCATCGTCGCATGACTTCTGAGAAATTGCGGAAGAGGTGGGCATCAGCACTTTTTCGGCATATTCCATTATGACTGAAGATTTGGCCATGAAGAGAGTGGCGGCAAAATTCGTGGCGAAGCTGCTGATGGTGGAGCAAAAAGGAACTTCTTGCTGAAGTCTGACAGGACATACAGGAATCCACAAACAGTGACCCCGCCTTCATGAACACCATAATCACAGGTGACAAGTCTTGGATATACGGATACGACCCAGAAACCAAATCCCAGTCGTCACAGTGGAAGCATTCCACCTCACCAACACCAAAGAAGGCTCGCCAAGTGCACAGCGACGTCAAAAGTGATGCAGACTGTTTTCTTTGACTCTCGCGGTGTGGTGCACCACGAATATGCACCACAGGGTCAAACAATCATCAAAGAGTACTACAGGGATGTCCTCCGTCGCCTACGTGATGCTGTGCGGCGCAAGAGATATGAGGTGTGGTCAACAAGTAATTAGCACCTCCATCACAACAACGCTCCAGCACATTCGTCACACTTCGTTCAGACCTTTTTGGTAGAAAATCAGACCCCTGTGGTTCAGCAGGCTCCTTACTCTCCTCTTCTGGCTCTTCCCTAAACTCAAGAGACCATTGAAAGGAACACAATTTCAGACAAGAGAGGACATTGTGGCTGCTAAGACAGCTGAACTAAAGTTCATTTCGAAATAGGCTTTCTCGGAATGCTTCCAACAATAGCGGCACAGGTGGGAGAAGTGTAGAGTTCCAAGGAGACTACCTTGAGGGTGATTAGGTTTCCAACACTCCAGGTATGCCAGTTTTCATTCCCTAGCCAATGGTCGGATACTTTTCTAACAGCCCTCGTATATATATGCAAGAAGTTAACAGGCATTTTTGTAACATGGTTATCTATCATAGCTTTGTCCGTAATCCTTACAGGACTATATTCTACAATATACTCCATAAATAGCCAATTCATACTCTATTCTTCAATGTCAATACATAAATAATTGGAACACTTTTGTTTATAAAATAACTCATAAAAGAAAATAAGTGCAACAATGCATAGGAACTCAGCATTTAACAATCTTGTTAACATTCCAGTAATGTAGTATTACTCATATCTGATCAGACAAAAACCCAAATTACATGCAACTAAATGAACTCTCATTTGACAAGTTCAGAAATTAATGATTCTGGTAAAACACAATACTGACAAAATTCTAGTTTTCTCCAGAAAAAATGGTAATTAATTTCTCTAATTTCTACTACAAAAGTAGCCATATTTCATTGAACTTTAAGATATAAAATAATATATTTATTCTTCTAAACTTCTTTAGATCCAAAATAATAATTGTCCTCTTAAAAATCTTGATTCAAAATATAATTATCAACATCTTTAGAGCCAAATATAATTGTTCCCTTAAACATCTAGGTTAGTAATATAATTATTCCCTTATAGCCTACATTTCCGGATCTAAAATAATATACCGTATATTACAGTGTAAAGGATGAACCTCCAAATTTCCC
Source organism: Palaemon carinicauda (assembly GCF_036898095.1). Taxonomy (NCBI): domain Eukaryota; kingdom Metazoa; phylum Arthropoda; class Malacostraca; order Decapoda; family Palaemonidae; genus Palaemon; species Palaemon carinicauda. The sequence goes on from NC_090754.1 coordinate 17,697,301, forward strand.
TATAAAAAAGTTTATCGTTTACTCCATGTGATGGGTAAACGGCAATTTTATAATCATTATTGTTGTTACGGTTATATATTTGTTTTATTTTTTATAAAACAAGCCGCATTTCTGCTCAAAGTACAAAACTAAAACAATTCGGGAGTTAGAACATGTCTACATATTCGTAACTTTCTTCCTCCTATTCTCACTCAATATTTTACAATTACGATAACATGTTTTTGCAATAAAGATGAGATTAGTCTTTTTTTAATAACTTGAATTTATATATATAATTATAATAAGCATGATTTTAAGTTAATCCTTCCGAAATGCTATGTGGAATTATCTTTCTTGATAACTAGTAACTGTTTAGCAAATTTGCTACTACTTATACCAATTGCCAAAGACCTTATATGGCAAACAACCATGTTTATACAGCAGCTGCTGCTTACCTACTAACTATTGTAAATTTTAAGTTCATTTCAATAAAGTTTTTTTCCTTTGTTTAAACTTGTTTGTATCAGTTTTCCACCATACCCTACTAGGATACCGGTGATGACCTGCAAATTTTGAGGTTTTGGACAACCACCACTACTGCAATATGTTGCCAAACAAGGTAAACATTCCTAGTTGTCCGAAACAAGTTTTTGGTGACAGAAGTATTGTAACAAAGAAAAAATAATTGATGTTTTTATTTTACTTTAACACACTACTACATTGTGTGATTATACTAAGCATATCATACGTCAATCATTCCTAACTACTATAAGCAGACAAATTAATTACCGGTACAAATATGGAAAATCCTAGGTTTCAGACAATTAGACAAGCCTACCAACAGGTTCACACAACAGAGCCAAAGTACAGTATAGGACTATTTATAGATTTAGAATTACTGTTATCATTCATATTTTGCTTAAACAAAAACAATATACCAAAATCAAAATGAGTACATTATATAAATTTAAGTCAATTCTTCCAAGCTACAAACCTATTAATTAACCATATACAATTAGAATATCCTAACAACAACACAACAGAGGTAGAAAAAATAGTTTCATAATTCTCCATGTATCTATTGTGTAATGATTAGTAACCATGACTTTTTTATCCAAAATTGGTCTTAAAATTTCACCATTTACAAGGTAATATACGGTCATTGTTCTCTTAAGCTAACATCGTCAGATCCACAATATAATCATCTTAAAACATCTTCACATCCAAAATAATATACCAAATTTCCCGAATCATAAGAAACTTTAGTTTCTTCTCAAAAATGCCCCCAAAAATCAACCTGCATCTTAACACACTTAAAAATGTATGGGGGAGTTTGACAACTCTAAAACACCACAACAATGACATATAAAAACATGCTCCATACATAAAATAAAAGCCTACAATTACCATTCACATGTAATAAATAAATTGATTTTGAATGCATTTTCTTTCATTAATGAAGGCAAAAACACAAGATATTTGTTTTTGTTTTGGTGGACAGCTGATGACTCCCCGTCGACATACAAAACATACAAACTAATGGTATTCAAGCAGACAATATTAGGTTGTTAATGTATTATTTGTTTATGCAGTATTTATCTATTTTTTTTTTACCTTTAGGTAGACTTATATGCAAATGTTCCAAAATTATGCATAGTGGTTGTTTAACAGAATTTTGAATAAAAACAAAAATCTCACAGTAACTTCAGTGCAGGGTTATGAAGTTAGCTATAAATTAACTAAACCTAGTCACACAAACAAAACAAAAAATTCCATATAAAATTTCTAGAGAATTTTTACTTGATCAATAATTAATTCAGTATGACATGTGTACACAAGAGATTTGGGGAATAATACAGTAATGGAATTTAATTCTCTACCATATTTTAGTCAGGAGCATTTGGCAATACTGATTTTAAGGGGAAAAAATCAAAACATTTGTAAGGTAGCAACTATGCCCCTTTTTTTTTTCTTATGACTATATAATAAAATTTGGATAACAGGTGTACAGCAATTAATTTATTCAACAAATTTCATAATACATCCAAAATATGAAAATTTATTGTGCCAGATGAAAAATCCGACTAGAATTTACTGTCTAGAATTTGCCGTTACGATGTTATAAAATCCTCAATTTCTTTTTTTCCAAAAATGACTTGGCTAAATAGAGGGTTCGTCTTACCACATGTAGAGTCTAATGACATGGGAAATACGGTAATTGTTCTCTAACATTTTCAAATACATAAAATAATTATTCTCTCAAATATCCTCCGGCCCAAAATAAAACCATGTGCCAAAAAATATCATCATCCTCTTAAACATCACATTCAAAACAATACATCATTTTAAAAATGTGATTGTTCCTTTAAACATCAAGATCCTAAATATTATAATTGTTATCTAAACCATCTTCAGATATTAAATATAACTTTTTTTTCCATGTAGGCTATTTGTGCTAAACTGCATGATAGATAACTTGAATAAACTCCACTTATCTCTTATTTGACCATATTGAAAATGGTTTAAACATTCACAATTACTTTATAAATAAATAATTGTACAATAGGCAACATGAATTCCCGTTGGGCATTCCCAGAATTAGATCAGATACAGTTGCTATATGTTATTAGTAGCCATATCAATTATAACACAATCAACTGAAAAACAATATATAGCTATAAAGATGGTAGCACTACTGTATGCTTTCTCCTATAGCTTAATATATGAATATGAACAAAAAAATTTTTTTAAACTAAATTAATTTCAAGCTCAAGTGGAAGTGGCAACTTGATGAACTATACAAACAATGAAAACAAAAATGATTTTTTAAAAGAAAATTATTTTCATACTCAAATACAAGTATCAACTTGATGATCTGAAAAAGAAACATTCTTTTTCAACCCCACTTGTATCAGCTGCTGTGAAGAGAGATGACCAGGACAGTGCAGGACAGGTCAGCCCCAAAAATAAGAAGGCAAGAAACATTTCAGACTTAAGTGGACTTTACCTCCGATAGGAAGTACAATATTACCTTACAATTGAGAAAGCAGATAGGTCACTAGTTATATCCAGAGGTAAGGAAATGAGTAGTTTTATCCAGAGGTAAAGTCAAGGAAATCACTAGCTTTATTCAGAGGCAAGTAAGGAAATAATTGATTTTGGTTTAAAAATCATGTTTATTTTTATGAATCTTACCTCTGAATAGGCAGAGGGGAGGTGATACCACACCCAACTTAAATAAAAACCTAAATCTCACAAATTGAGTCAATACCTTTATTTAGAAATGGATTCGTGAATTTGGGAGAGGGACTGGGATGACATTCCACTACCATGTGCATAGGGATAAAATTAAGTTGAGAGGTTAGACAGCAAGATGGAGGAAACCAAATCAATAGTTTTGGACCTGAACATCTGTTACCTCAATTTCATTAGAAATTCCTTAGACAAAATGATTTGGGAAGACGAAACAAGTTGTTGCATTCACGTCTCTTCAAATAACGATCAGTAAACACAGATCTCATGCAAATGTTGCAAAAACTTTTCCTACTATCATTCTTAACAAAACTGAGTACAGTGGTTATTACTTTGAAATCATGTACTTTATCTTTTTTTATAAAAAAAAAGAAAAAAAAGAGAAAAATTATATTTTAATTATAAAATAAATTTTTTAATATACTTACCCGGTGAATATATAATAGCTGCAACTCTGCGGCTTGACAGACAACATACTTAAAAAACTCGCGAGCAATCGCTATTCAGGTTGCGGGTGTGCCCACCAGCGCCAACTGTCGGCCAGATACCACTCTCGAATGTAAACAAAACCTTCAATTCTTCTCGTCCCGCTGCGTCTCTATTGGGGAGGAAGGGAGGGTCGTTTAATTTATATATTCACCGGGTAGGTATATTCAAAAATTTATTTTATAATTAAAATATCATTTTTAAATATTTAACTTAGCCGATAAATATATAATAGCTGATTCACACCCAAGGAGGTGGGTAGAGACCAGAGTTAAATATGTTTACAGCGTATAAGCTGAGAGTTTTTTCATTTTGACAGTTATCAATATAACAAAACCAAAATAAATAGGTACCTGGTAAGGAAGTAGACTTAGACGATTACTCTGCCTTGTAAGTCTGTCTTCCTCACGGAGCCCAGCGATCCTCTTAGGATGCTGACAGACTCCCAGGAGCTGAAGTATCAAGGGCTGCAACCCATACAACAGGACCTCATCAAACCCCTAATCTGGGCGTTCTCAAGAAATGACTTTGACCACCCGCCAAATCAACCAGGATGCGAAAGGCTTCTTAGCCTTCCGAACAACCCATAAAAACAACATTAAAACATTTCAAGAGACAGATTAAAAGGATATGGAATTAGGGAATTGTAGTGGTTGAGCCCTCACCCACTACTGCACTCGCTGCTACGAATGGACCCAGTGTGTAGCAGTTCTCGTAAAGAGTCTGGACATCTTTCAAGTAAAATGACGCGAACACTGACTTGCTTCTCCAAAAGGTCGCGTCCATGATACTTTGCAGAGATCTATTTTGCTTAAAGGCCACGGAAGTTGCTACAGCTCTAACCTCGTGCGTCTTAACCTTAAGCAAAGATCGGTCTTCCTCACTCAAGTGTGAATGAGCTTCTCGTATTAACAATCTGATAAAATATGAAAAAGCATTCTTTGACATAGGCAAGGATGGCTTCTTAACCGAACACCATAACGCTTCAGATTTACCTCGTAAAGGTTTAGTACGAGCTAAATAGAACTTAAGAGCTCTAACAGGGCATAATACTCTCTCTAGTTCATTGCCTACGATCTCCGATAAGCTAGGAATATCGAAAGATTTAGGCCAAAGACGAGAAGGCAGCTCATTCTTGGCTAGGAAACCAAGCTGCAGAGAACAAGTGGCTTTTTCTGAAGAAAAACCGATGTTCTTGCTGAAGGCATGAAGCTCACCGACTCTTTTAGCCGAGGCCAAGCATACCAGGAAAAGTGTCTTAAGAGTGAGATCTTTCAGGGAGGCTGAATGTAAAGGCTCAAACCTGTCTGACATGAGGAATCTTAGGACCACGTCTAAATTCCACCCAGGCGTAGCCAAACGACGCTCCTAAGAGGTCTCAAAAGACTTAAGGAGGTCTTGTAGATCTTTATTGTTGGAAAGATCTAAGCCTCTATGCCGGAAGACCGAGGCAAACATGCTTCTGTAGCCCTTGATCGTGGGAGCTGAAAGGGAGCGAACTTTTCTCAGGTATAAGAGAAAATCAGCGATTTGGGCTACAGAGGTACTGGACGAGGATACGGACACTGACTTGCACCAGTCTCGGAAGACTTCCCACTTCGATTGGTAAACTCTAATGGTAGAAGCTCTCCTCGCTCTTGCAATCGCACTGGCTGCCTCCTTCGAAAAGCCTCTAGCTCTCGAGTCTTTCGATAGTCTGAAGGCAGTCAGACGAAGAGCGTGGAGGCTTTGGTGTACCTTCTTTACGTGCGGCTGACGTAAAAGGTTTACTCTTAGAGGAAGACTTCTGGGAAAGTCTACCAGCCATCGAAGTACCTCGGTGAACCATTCTCTCGCGGGCCAGAGGGGAGCAACTAACGTCAACCTTGTCCCTTCGTGAGAGGCGAATTTCTGCAGTACCTTGTTGACAATCTTGAACGGTGGGAATGCGTAAAGATCTAGGTGTGACCAATCTAGGAGAAAGGCATCTATATGTATTGCTGCTGGGTCTGGGACTGGAGAGCAATAGATTGGAAGCCTCTTGGTCAACGAGGTTGCAAAGAGATCTATGGTGGGTTGACCCCAAGTCGCCCAAAGTCTCTTGCACACATCCTTGTGGAGGGTCCATTCGGTTGGAATTACTTGACCTTTCCGACTGAGACAATCTGCTAGAACGTTCAAGTCGCCCTGGATGAACCTCGTTACTAGGGAGATGCCTCGATCTCTTGACCAGATGAGCAGGTCCCTTGCGATCTCGTACAGAGTCAGTGAGTGGGTACCTCCCTGTTTGGAAATGTACGCCAGGGCCGTGGTGTTGTCCGAGTTGACCTCCACCACCTTGCCTCGAAGGAGACTCTCGAAGCTTATCAAGGCCAGGTGAACTGCCAAAAGCTCCTTGCTGTTGATATGCATGCTCCTCTGACTCGAGTTCCACAGACCTGAGCATTCCCGACCGTCCAGCGTCGCGCCCCAGCCCAAGTCCGATGCGTCTGAGAAGAGAACGTGGTTGGGTTTCTGAACTGCAAGGGGAAGACCCTCTCGTAGACTGATATTGTCTTTCCACCAAGTCAGACAAGTCTTTATCTTTTCGGAAATCGGGATCGAGACCGCCTCTAGCGTCTTGTCCTTTTTCCAGTGAAAAGCTAGATGGAATTGTAGAGGTCGGAGGTGTAGTCTTCCTAGCGAGACAAATTGCTCCAGGGATGATAGTGTTCCTACCAGACTCATCCAATTCCTGACTGAGCAACGTTCTTTCTTCAACATCTTTTGGATGACGAGCAGGGCTTGATCTACTCTGGGGGTCGACGGAAAAGCCCGAAAAACTGGACTGTGAATCTCCATCCCTAAATACAGAATAGTTTGGGATGGGATCAGCTGGGACTTTACCAAGTTGACTAGGAGTCCCAATTCCTTGGTCAGATCTAGAGTCCAATTGAGATCCTTTAGACAGCGATGACTGGAAGAGGCTCTGAGAAGCCAGTCGTCCAAATAAAGGGAGGTTTGGATGTCCGATAAATGGAGGAATTTTGCCACATTCCTCATAAGCCTCGTAAACACGAGAGGAGCAGTGCTTAGGCCAAAGCACAGGGCCCGAAACTGGTACACCACATCGTCGAAGACGAATCTCAGAAAAGGTTGGGAATCTGAGTGAATGGGGATGTGGAAGTACGCGTCCCTTAGGTCGAGAGAGACCATCCAGTCTCCCTTTCTGACCGCTGCTAAGACTGACTTTGTGGTCTCCATGGTGAACTTCGTCTTTGTGACAGACATTCAGAGCACTGACGTCTAGCACCGGTCTCCAACCTCCTGTCTTCTTTGGAACTAGGAAGAGACGGTTGTAAAACCCCGGTGATTGAAGGTCCGAGACTTTGACCACCGCTCCCTTCTCTAGTAAAAGAGACACTTCCAGTTTCAGGGCTTGTCTCTTTGCTTCCTCTCGGTACCTGGGAGAGAGAGAGATGGGGGACGTCGCTAGAGGAGGTCTGCGTACAAAAGGGATTTTGTACCCCTCTCTGAGCAACCTCACAGATTGTTGATCTGCGCCTCTCTTCTCCCAGGCTTGCCAGAAGTTCTTGAGTCTGGCACCTACTGCTGTCTGAAGTTGCGGGCAGTCAGACTCTGCCCCGCGAGGACTTGGATCCTTTCCTCTTTCCTCTCTTCCCTTCGGCACGAGCACCTCCCCTGCTGGGGGCTCTGCCACGAAAGGGTGGAATAAACCTGGACGCTGGAGTGTCTATCCTAGGTCTAGCAGACAAGGCAGGCAAAGGGGGAACTTTGAGAGCCGAGGACGCAACCAAATCGTGGGTGTCCTTCTGCACTAAAGACAAGGCTATTTCCTTAACTAAGAGTTCAGGAAACAAGAACTTAGACAAAGGCGCAAAGAGTAGCTCAGATCTTTGACAGGGCGTCACTCCTGCAGATAGAAAAGAGCACAGAGACTCTCGTTTCTTTAGGACTCCTGACGTGAATGAGGCGGCAAGCTCGTTGGATCCATCGCGGACGGCCTTGTCCATGCAGGACATAATGAGTAAGGAGACATCCCTATCGGCTGATGAGATTTTCCTACTCAGGGCTCCCAAACACCAGTCCAGGAAGTTGAAAACTTCAAAAGCCCTAAAGATGCCTTTAAGAAGATGGTCCAGGTCTGAGGATGACCAACTAATCTTCGAGCGTCTCATGGCAAGGCGACGGGGAGAGTCTACAAGACTTGAGATGTCGCCCTGGGCAGAGGCAGGAACTCCCAAGCCGAGAACTTCTCCCGTGGCATACCAGACGCTCGATCTAGACGAGAGTTTAGATGGGGGGAAGGCAAAGGCCGTCTTCCCTAAACTCTTCTTGGTTTCCAACCAATCGCCTAACAGCCGCAAAGCTCTCTTGGATGAGCGAGAGAGAACGAGTTTTGTAAAGGCTGGCATGGTAGCAGGAACGCCTAAAACAAACTCAGACGGCGGCGAACGAGGAGCCACAGAGATAAAGTGTTCAGGGAACAGCTCTTTAAAAACAAGCATGACTTTTTTAAAGTCCATAGATGGTGGAACTGCTCTAGGCTCATCTAAATCTGAAGGCTGATCCTCAGGCTGGGGTTCAGCAACGTCCTCATCTGAAGGTTCCTCATCTGATAACTGATGAGAAAAAGGCAAAGGGGTAGGCAACGTTTGACCCGCAGCGTCCGGCCGCACTGGTGCATAAGTGACGGAGCAGGACGCAGCGTCCTGAAACTGCTGAACAGTCTGGGAACTGTCAACAACAACAGGTGCGCGAGGACGCACAGCGTCCACCCGAGACTGTTTAGACCGTCTGGGTTGTGCAGTCAACACCACACTGGGTTGCGGAGGTTGACGCACCGCGTCAAAACAAGTCAACTTTGATGGTTGGTGAACGTCCTGAACGTCACCAGTCGCATCAGTGAGTTGCCTAACGTCAACGTGTGGCTGGAAATCCACACGGGACCGCATCGGGGGAGGTACAACCCCAACTGGTTGACGCGAGAAAGCCACACAACGTCAACAGGACGCACAACAGAACGCTTGGATGGCTGACGGCCAGTCTCTCCATGAGAAAAACGGCTAGGTTCAACGGAAACCTTCTCTGCGTTGTAGTCTTCCATAAGGGACGCAAGCTTAGACTGCATGTCCTGCAGTATAACCCATTTAGGGTCTACGGAAACGGGTGCGGTAACAGACGGGGCTAGCGACTGAGACGGCACAACTTTGCCTTTCTTAGGCGGCGAGCAGTCATCAGATGACGGCAACGGGTCTGAACTGTCCCAGTGACTACATCCGGGACGTTGGACTTGTCCTGAAGGGACAGACTTGCGTTTCAAAGGTCTAGAGACCTTGCTCCATGGTTTCTTACGTGAAACGCATTCGGACGACGAGGTAAAAATGGGCTCTCTCGTCTTATGGTAGGGGCGATCTTGACGAGATACGCCTGATACCAAAGAGGGAACGTCTGTTCGCTGATCAAGGCCTCTCGAACCCATAAGTCGTACGACATTGCTTCTCCCCTGGGCTTGGGAGCTTGCAAGAGGTCCCGGACTAGGTGAACGATAGGCACGAACAGAAGAACCCTCGGTCGCAACACTGTTCACAACACTTTGCGTAACACTAAGCACTTTCCCACTTTCCGCCGTGGCACTTTGGCACTTGAGTTCCTTTACGTCAGCCATGAGTTGATTACGGTCACTTGCTAAAGCCTCAACTCTCTCCCCCAAGGCATGAATAGCACGCAACATGTCTTGCATAGACGGCTCCTGAGTGCTAGGAGGGGGGTTAGGAACAACCACTACAGGGGAAGGATTAGGTTCAGGGGCATGTGGAGAGGAAAAATCTACGGACCTAGATGAACTTCTCCTTACCCTATCTCTCTCTAGTCTGAGTGTATACTTATCAAATTCGATCCAATCGAATTCCGAAAGGCCCACGCACTCCTCACACCGATCTCCCAATTGACAGGTTTTACCCCGACAATTGGAACAAACAGTATTAGGGTCGAGAGAAGCCTTTGGAAGACGCCTATTACAGTCCCTAGCATTACACTTTCGAAACTTAGGAACTTGAGAAGGGTCAGTCATTTTGAATTAGTCAAAGAAAATTCCAAAAACGATCTAAGTCATCAACAAATAATCCGATTCAAAAGAGTTCAAGAGTTTTATGTTGAAGAAAACACCTGTACTGCGAAAGCTCAAACAAAATTAAAGTACTTCACCAAATATGATGGGAAAACTCCTGGTTCTACAGCGAGTAAAAGTACGTCTTGTCGTCAACGTCGACAGAGAAGAATTGAAGGTTTTGTTTACATTCGAGAGTGGTATCTGGCCGACAGTTGGCGCTGGTGGGCACACCCGCAACCTGCATAGCGATCGCTCGCGAGTTTTTTAAGTATGTTGTCTGTCGAGCCGCAGAGTTGCAGCTATTATATATTCACCGGCTAAGTTAAATATTTAAAATTACCCAATAAGGCAGAAGAATGGTGAAATAATTCATTCAACAAAAGGGCTGAATTTTTTACATTGGTTTATAAAGTTAAGGAAATTTGGGTCCGCTTTCTTAATATTAGTCTAACTAAACAGACACTATCCACTATGGCAGGGCATAAAAATCTGTCATTACAATCCTTTCCCACTTATTTACCAAAGAAAGGATATGAACCCTGAAAAACTTCACTTCCCATTTCATTTTCTGCTTTCAACTGGGGATGCAGCCTCATCTTTATATCACATTAGTTCTAAAATGAGGGAGAAAAATATTTCTGATTTATTGTACAAACATGTTTCCAGAGCTAATAAACAATGGTTATCTGTTGGGTGAGAGGTAAACCCACCCACCAGAAAAAACCTCACTTTGATCTTTAACTTACTAGGGCTTGTGGAGAGGCTGAGGCTGTCAGTATACCTTGAAGATTTCAAGTTTGTCTGTATACTTGAGAAAAATACATTACTTGAAACATTGAATTTATTCACACAAGTAATGCAAACTACCGACCATTAATAGGAACGCCCCTAAAAATTCAACTAACACAGCAAATATCAAAGAACTTTAGTACTCTCAACCTCTTGACTACCAAAGTATGAAGATGTTGCAGGTGTTATGCTAGGTCTTGCATCACCTTAAAATCTACATCCATAGGGATATGAAGACAAAATGTGTGGCATTAAGAAAAATGTGAAGGAGATTAGGCGAGAAATTTCATTATGAACCAAAAGGTGACAAAAAATTATGCAGTTGTGCAGTTTAAAGACTGCTCATGAATGGCAGAGGCAAGGGACAGTGACATTACCCTAGAGACTGACCATATATCAATATGATCAGTGCCCAAGACTGCTCTCCACACAAGCTAGAACTAAGAGGGGTCGGGCAATGGCCGCTGAAGACTCGGCAGATAGACCTATAGGCTACCCAAAAACCCCATCCTTAGCTCACAAGGATAGCGAGGTTGCAGTGGCCAAAAATAACTTTCAAGTTTCAGAGGGACTCCAACAATATCGGCCACCACAAACCTGCAGTTTGTCTGCATCTAGCATCCAGTGCAGCAGCATTACGGCAAGACTGCTCCGCCCAAAAAGAGGGGAAGAGGAATGGAAAATAACTATCTTTTCTACACATGGCAGCTGCTATCCTGAGACTGAGGCTAGCTCGCAATCTTTTAAGCACCTCATACAGGTCCGAAAGATAGAAGTATACAGCACTTGATCATGAACACATTCTCTCTAAAAATCTAGGGTTGAACTGATAATTCAACTTTAAGAGGCAGTTTTCTAGACAGTTTGGCTGAGGCTTTCTGAAAGTGGTGTAAGGGAGCTTGATCTCGCAAAGCCAGAATAACCTACAACCCAAGTTGGAAATACATATGGTATAAACCCAAGGGGTTCAACAAGGAAAATAATCCAGTGAGGAAAGGAAATAAGGAAACAGAATAGTGTGCTCAAGTGTACCCTCAGGCATGAGAACTTCAACTAAAGTCAGTTTAAGACTACATTGCAGAGGATATAGCACTATCCATGACTTGCGAACAATAGTTTGATTTTGGAGTATCCTCCTAGAAAAGTTGCTTATCATAGAGTCCCTTTTTACCTAAGTCTAGAGTAGCCACTGAACAATTAGTGAAGGAGTTAACCCATAAGTGAAAATGAGCCATTACCAGAGGGATCCAATGTAATATCTGGACAAAGGACCCAAAAACTCAAGCAGTCATATCTCAACAGGTGGCTGGTGCCTTGACCAACCTACTACCTACGCCTTGAACTCTTGACAAACGTAAAGAGCTTGAATCCCTAGGAAATATTCTTGGCATATGAGATGCCAAGCAACTTCCCACTCTCTTACAGAGGTTAAGGCAAGAGGAGACAGTTTTGGGTGTCGAATCTTGATCCGAAGCTCTCCTCAAACGTTTATAAAGTAACCACATCAGAGTTGAGAAATCTCGTGGCGGCCCACTCCAGTCATCAGAGTTCTCTGGGAAGGCAAGATTGCTTGAAGTTACTCATGAGCAAGGACAACTAGATATGGTTAACAAGAAAAAAAAAAGTTACTTAGGAAATAGCTATCATACTTGCATCATCAGAGAAGTTTTATATATTTACATTTGGCGAGAATAGCAGGAACAACTCTATGTATTAGGCTATTGGCAGAAATAACTGCATGCAATAAGCTATTAACATAGTTAAGAGTAAATATTGTCGTTGCTCCTATAAATCATCGTTTGTCACTGGACAGGACACTGGATGTAATTGTCATCATTAGTACATAATACAAGTAAGAATAATATTGTACTTGCTGTCTTGATATTTTCAGTTTCTTAATGAAAATGAGAATAGAAGGGATATAACTACTAATTACCATAAAATTAAATGAAGTAAATGTTGTCATTACCACCATCCACAAAACACAATAATGTTCATAACTTCACTATTTTCACAAATGTACTTTTTACTATAAAACTAACTTTCTAGCCATTTTTAATTACTGTGCTAAGGAGAAACCCACCTAAAATCACATGAAACCACATAATTTGGAGTCAACTTCTCTATTGAATAAAATGTTGAGCAACAAAGTCAGAAATAACGAAAAGCGAAAAGACAGAGGGAGTAATTACTTTAGTATGTCTATATATATATTTTATATATACACATACACAAATACACTTCTTTGTCCAATGAATATAGTTGACCATTTGTTAACATATTTAGAAAATTGTACACAAATTCACTCATACACCGGAAAGGGTATGATAGAGCAAAAAAAAGGAAAAAACAAAAAACTAAAGACACAAGACTAGGATTCCAATTACTATAAACTGGTAAGAGTTGAATCCTTTCATGATATAGAGAAAGTGCCCAACTCATAACCATCCAGAGATACAAACATATCCAACTAAAAATAACGAAAGATAAAGAAATACTGTGATAAAAACCATATATTGTTTAATAGAGTAAGCAAAACTTTTGTCATAACCTGATATCTATTCAATATAAAACCTGAGTATTTGTTGACTTTTGTCGCTGGAAATCATAGGCATGGGATTCAGGTTAGGTCGGTCTACAAGAGGGGAAAATCTAACAAAATTTGACTTCCAGCTTCTTGGAACCTGTCAAGTTTGTTACGTCGAGGACCTTCTGTATCCAGATTTCTTCTAACTACACAATTTTATCCTAACAAATAAGAGTTATCAGATAATACAATATTTTATATAAATCCAATCTTTTAACCAAAAACCACTTTTTAATAAACGCCAACCAAAATTATGATAGAAAGAACAATTTTATTTTTATACAACTTTTCTCCTTTTTGTTAGGGGGAGAGGGAGAGAGAGAGAGAGAGAGAGAGAGAGAGAGAGAGAGAGAGAGAGAGAGAGAGAGAGAGAGAGAGAGAGAGAGAGAGAGAGAGAGAGATAAACACACACACACAGTGATAAAAAAAACAGATACAAACAAAATAAAAGTATTATATGAATACAGAATAAATGAGAAATACCAACACAGATACAGAATGAGAAACAAATTAGGAGAAAAATACACTAAGAAAAGAAAAAACTAAGGGGAGAGAGAGAGAGAGAGAGAGAGAGAGAGAGAGAGAGAGAGAGAGAGAGAGAGAGAGAGAGAGAGAGAGAGAGAGAGAGAGAGAGAATGCAATAAAAACACAAGATACTAAAAATGAAAGAAAAATATATAAACAGGATGAGAGGAATACCACCTCAGATGTAGAATGAGAGAAACAAACCAATTAAAGTGAAACAAATTAAGATAGACAAAGAAATGAGAAGATGGAGATAGGCGAGAAGATGGAGATAGGCAAACAGAGAGAGAGAGAGAGAGAGAGAGAGAGAGAGAGAGAGAGAGAGAGAGAGAGAGAGAGAGAGAGAGAGAGATTTTAGACAGTATATTTAAAGATAATTACAAATATGAAAAAAGAACAGATTAAAGTTGAACAAATCATATCAAGTTTTGCTGTCTTGAAGTGTTCCTATTGAAAAAGTTTTTTATATAAAAAGTTTCCAGATTAACAAAAAATATAAAAAAAACTCCTATTATTTTTCAATCTGAAATTACATATTTCATCTTGACAAAATCTTAGGATAAATAAAAATGATCAAATTCCTAAAATCCTATCTTCATTTCAGAGATCATTACAGTATTAACCATGGCACTTCTCACAATTTTGGGGTAGCTTACTTCCAACAGGAAACGAAGGGTATCTTTTCTTGTTCCATCAGACCTGGCGAGTTTGGTTGGCACCCTACCCTCCCTAGTCTCCCCCAAAATTACAGCTTCCTATTCACCCCTTCCCTGCTGCCGCTACCTCAGCAGTAAATATCAGCAAGGCTCATCGGAATGGCAAAAAAATTGCTTGCCATTTAATTTATTTCTACTCCTAGCACACGCTTTTATCTCTCTCGCATCTATTCTCCTGTTACTAAGGACTTTTATCTCTCCATTCATCCTCTTGTACTTCTCCCAATCATCATCATCATCTTCGGCAGATGACCATTTTCTATTCTCTAAATGGCCAAAATACTCAAAACACATTCATATATCTCTGACTACTAATTCAATCTAAACACCTGTTTCCATTCTTACTGCTTTGTTCCTAACTATACCGACTCCTCAGACACCAACTCTTTAAAACATTAGATTTCAGTCTCTCCTTCACTTTCATTCATTACAACTCTGATCCCCATATAACACTTGGTTTAATCACTTTCTCATTTAGAACATTCTTTACATTCATACCTAACCTTTTATTCTTTGCCACTCCCTTCTGTCCTAAACATTTTGCATCCTTCATTCTCCCTGAAAAATATCTACTTCCACTCCACCATTTACAGCAACAGCACCTCCCAGGTACTTAAAATGATCTACTTCCATACGTAACTCTCCATTCAATCTAGGAACACCCTCCCTTCTCTGCACCTCAACCTTACTCAACAACATTCACTTGCAATTTCCTTCTCTCATGCATCCTTTCAAACTGACATATTCCAAGACAACAGCTCCTCTGAGTTAGCCACCAATAAAATAACATCTGCATACAAGTAATTAGCCTCACACTCCCGATTACTCGTCAATTAGTTTGAATCCACAATCAAGCATTCACCTCTGTTAGAGCACCATCAACAAACTGAACCACCATGACATCATACATCCCTGTCTTGGCACAGTTGGCTGAAAACCACACACTCATTCCATTCTCTATCCCAACACATGCTTTACTATGTATAAACTCTTTACTGCCTGGAACCTTCCACCAATTCCATTTACCCTCACCATATAATTAATATATATATATATATATATATATATATATATATATATATATATATATATATATATATATATATATTATATATATACATACAGTAAATACAAATATATATATATATATATATATATATATATATATATATGATTGTATATGGTAATAATTAGTCACTACTCCTCATGCAGTTTTTGAATTTCTTGTAAATATTTTCTTAAACCTTTAGCAAAGAAGCATATATATGAAGTATTTAAAACCTTGGTATATTAATTTCAGGGCTTTGATATATTTTCACTATGGAAAATATTTTTCAATACGATCACTTTGATGTTGCCCTTAAAATTTGCCAGAGCCACCCATCTTCCCATCGAACTCCTTGATAACATTAGGATAGGGAACTTTTCCCTCCTACTGCTCTGTTAACACTGGATTCTCTTCATTAGGGACACAAGTATTCAGCAAAACTCTCATTAGCAGAATAATCCTGTTTCCAACCCCCAACAAAAACAGCTTTTTATGCATCTTTAGAAAGATGCCACTAACTCGATACTGGTAAACATGTTTTTTTTTTCTTCCCAAATCCTCTCGCTCCAACTTTAGCACAGCTGAGCTTAGTGCCATCATTGGATCCTACATAATGATATATATCCACCAGATTTTTTTTAAGCTTATCTTTTGTTTTGTTTTTTACACTGGGACATAACCATCCCAATAGTGTTATATTGAAATTCAAATTGGGATTGATCCCAGTTAATAGAATGAAGTTGAAAATGCATATTGCGTATATAGGAATGTTAGAATTAAATGCAAAATTATAAGTGTACATTTATTATAGGTATATTGTACTCCAAGAGGAAAAACCATCAAACAACATAATGACAAAATAAAGCTTTTTTGGATATATAAATTAGAAGAAATAGAAACATTCACCATTCAAAATTCTCAGGCAACAGAATTATTTTTCTTTGAAAATAAGTGAAATGAAAGACAGCCTGATAACTATATGATTGGGAGGCAATTACTCAACTGTTCAGGTATGGTAGATAGGAAAACATTGCAAACAAAGTAGAACTTTGCATGTTTGACAATGATATCTTGTTCACCTTTCTTTTAAGAGCATCTTGTGCATCTTTATTATCATCATTATTAATTGCTAAGCTATAACCCTAGTTGGAAAAGCAGAATGCTATAAGCCCAGGGGCTCCAATAGGAAAAATTGCCCAGTGAGGAAAGGAAACAAGGATAAACTAAATATTTTAGTATAATATTAAAATAAATACCTCATGTA
The DNA here is from genome assembly GCF_036898095.1 of Palaemon carinicauda. Lineage (NCBI taxonomy): Eukaryota > Metazoa > Arthropoda > Malacostraca > Decapoda > Palaemonidae > Palaemon > Palaemon carinicauda. Next base: position 17,714,038 of record NC_090754.1, read on the forward strand.
TAAACTATAAAAACTTCAACAAAACAAGAGGAAGAGAAATTAGATAGAACCGTGTGCCCAAGTGTACCCTCAAGCTAGAGAGCTCTAACCCAAGATAGTGGAAGACCATGGTACAGAGGCTATGGCAGTACCCAAGACCAGAGAACAATGGTTTGATTTTGGAGTGTCCTCCTCCCAAAAGAGCTGCTTACCATAGCTAAAGTCTCTCTTCTACCCTTACCAAGAGGATAGTAGCCACTGAACAATTACAGTGGAGAAGTTAACCCCTTAGTGAAGAATAATTGTTTGGTATCTCAGTGTTGTCAGGTGTATGAATACAGAGGAGAATGTAAAAAAAAAAAAAAATCCCAGACTATTTGGTGCGTGTGTAGGCAAATGGAAATTGAACGATACTCAGAGAGAAGGATCCAAAGTAGTACTGTCTGGCCAGTCAAAGGAAACCATAACTCTCTCGCGGTAGTTTCTCAACGGGTGGCTGGGGCCCTGACCAACCTACTACCTTCGACGGCTTTCTTCGCACATGGGCATATGTTCAACATTCTCCAGCTCCTTAGAAGTTTTGGAAGGCCGTCCTAAACTTTGTATTCTTCTCTGTGGATCATTTGCCATTCCATCACTCAAAGATTCTGCTAATGTTACTAACAAGTCAATGAAAGGGCACTTCTTTTGGTTGATTTTGTTGTGAATAACATATGCATTGTACACCCCTGTCATTAGAAGTCTGAAAAATACTTTGATCCACTGCTTCCTGCTCTTTCTATGAAGGTCAGTTATCATTTGATCCCTTAGGTCAGTACGCCACACTCATAAAATATAACACCTTTAGGGCACTGCAGATCTTTTTTCATTCCAACTTTGTTTTCTTAGCGTTACACGTATTTCTGTATTATGACAATTACTGATTCATGACACACTTAATGTCTTGCTAGGAAGCTACCAGAATGCCTTCATCACAAAAGTACATGTACAACTCTCCCCGTTAAAGTTTGACATCAGGCCTTGGAAGATTCTTCCTATCTGGCATACAAGTCCCAACTGCTGCAAATGGGACTGAGGACATGAGTAACAGATGTGAAAAATCTGTTGAAACACAAGAATACTTCTGGTGCCCTTATTGTTTCTGAAAACAATGAAAGTCCCTTCCACAAATAATTTTTCCTTTCCTGAACTTGGCATGCTTTAATGTATTTTTTTCTTCCTTTCAGCCAAAATATCAAGTCTCTTAACTCTTTGGAAAGAATCATAAAAGGGATACCTATTCTATGACTGTATCATCCGGTGATCATCTGAAAAAGAATAGTTTGTTCCATCAGGATCTGATGGTTCATAATAGCAGTCCACTTCCAGTCCATATTGTATTTTCTCTTCTGTTAGCCTACTTTTACTCATCTGCAAGAAAACAATAAATATATGCATATAAATATATAGCCTAAAAAAGGACTTGCTCTCAATAAAAATTCAGTTTTATTTTCTTTCCATATAAAGAAAAAAAAATACAGCAGGGATATTATCCCAATTTTCATTACCTCAAAATCCTGATGGGACATTTTCATCCCAAGGAAAGAATACCAATATAAAAAATACAAAGCCTTGGAAAAACCTATCAAATTCCAAAGCTTCCCGATATGTTAAGTTTGATTCAAAACATATAATAATGTAATCTAGTGCTGATATAAAAAATGTGAAAATATCACTCACCTTTACAAGAAGCTTTATCCTTGTTGACGTTAACAGACGACACGTGGGTGCAGGGTGCATAAACTCTGTTCCTCTTTATATGTCTGGCATCGAAGGAACCCTAACACTGAAATATACCACTCACGGGGCTTTACTGCAGATAAATCCCAGTTCATTGTAATTCAAGAAATCTTGGGACACAAAATCACCCAATAGAATCGGAAGGGTTAAAGGACGCTCATGAATGACAAGAGACCAAAGGGACAAGGACAATGCCCTAGAGACTGACCATATACACACATGAGCAGTGCTCAAGTCCCTCTCCATCCAAGCTAAGACCATGAGAGCCAGGTAATGGCTACTGATGACTCAGCAGGTTGACCATTAGGCTCCCCCAAACCCCTAACTTTAGCTGCCAGGCAATAGCAGATAACGAACATTTCCAACAGGACACCATAACCCTAGACGGCAGATTGATGTGATTTCATTAGGGTCTTGACAAGGATGACTACTGTCACGCTGCTGACCTACAAGGCAGATTACTTTTAAAAAATCCATCAAATGGCAGGAGAAAGTAGCTTCTCTGTGGTAGAGGAGGATGTCACATATAAATCAGTCAATAATTATCCACGAGAACAGCATGAAACTCCACTCGTCAGGCTTGTTTTAAATATATTGGCATAAGGATCTGGCACTGGTCCCTTTTTTATGTCATCATGAAATCTACATAGTGTTGTGGTCTCAGCCACTTTCAAGAACTCTTATGGTTATAGCATTAAAGAATGACAGAATCCTGAAGAATACGGATGTAGTGGTTACGGTATTCCCATTGTTGAAGTTTACCTGCTGTATCCTTGTTAAATGTGACCAGTAATACTCAATGCGCAGAGTATCAATAATGCCAATAACCACCATTATTTAGAATATTTTTGTGGTGAAAGTAGTTACTATATCCTTCTGCCTTGCAAAGAAGTTTCTCTTAAACTTCATGTTCAACAAAAGACAGAATAAGCCGTCTGAAAATTCTAGGATGGGGAACAGAGGGATACTGGAGATGAGCGAACAATCGTGCAGGTCAAGGGTTACTGATGTCTTTCTTATTTCTTGATTGTACCCAGAGTTTGCCACCAGCGCACTTGATCACCTTCCTGTTATGTGATGGATCGTCATCTTCCTTCTCCGTTACGATCTTAAGCTCTGGAAGTAGCTACCGACTCAAGTGTCCCCAAAACCTGTTAAAAGAAAATAAATCATACCTAGATAAAAGTATGGTAGCTTAGCTATCACTAAAAAATATTTATAAAGTAAAAAAAAATTACCTGATAGACCATTAAATTCAAATATAATTTATGAAAGGTAATATATGAAAATGTAATGAATAAAACAACAATCGGACTTTTAACTCACCAGATGCAGTTTGAGATAGAAGCTCCTTTCCGTAAAAAAAACAAAAATACGACTTTTAACTCAGCAGATGCAGTTTGAGATACAAGCTCCTCTTGATCAATATTCAAAAGGTTAGTCAATATAAGGATATATAAAAAAATCCAGAATTTTGGTTTTCAATGCCTTTATGATAGACATGTCTAGTTTACAATATACAAAAATCTGGAAAAAAAACCAGTGGGGGATAGTAATATTCCATGTTGTCGTCTTGATTTCCTATTTATTTTCCTTTTACATGTGGATCCCTAACTGTCAGTTTTCATAACCCAAATTTCTAAGGTTTATCTATCATAAGAATGGGTTAACATTGACATTTAAACATCCCTTATACTGCACCACTGAGCTTTGTTTCACCCACCTCAATTCACAAATTGGATGTACTTCACAATGATTCATAAAAACAAAACAAAAAAATCTTAAATCATCTTTTACAGCTGGATTACTTGTCACATAGTATTTCCCGTTACCATCATGGCAAATCCTGCAGACACTGGTCTATGCTTTCAATAGGTACACCTTTGAGTATTGCATCCTACTAAACAGTTGCAGTGAATAACTGAATAAGTGCAATTGGAGCAGGGATTTGTCTGCCATCACTGGAACCAGCTTTTGACTCCTACATTCTATTCCCACTAAGATGGCTCCAATTCATCACTACATTCCTTCTACTCTATAACCTGGTAGCAAGTCTGCAGTGAATACAATTTACACAAAAGTGCAGTTGGTAGAAGTCTCTCAGGTGTGAAGATTATTTTAGATCTTGCGGATCCTATTGTATTTGACAGATGTGATAGACCTGATCTGCACTGGACAATGGTACCATTGACTTCAAACTATTGGTTTACAAAACATCCTGACTTTGCTTTGGTAGAGAGAATGCTTTAGATTTGTCTTTTAATGCCTTCTCTTTCTTGTTGATTTGTTGAAACAAACTTCTTTCCAATTCCAAATTTTCTGAAAATCAAGTCACATCCAGTAAAGGCATGCACAAGTAATACATCACTTCTAACTTCTTCAAGTAAGTACAGTACCTGCTTGAGAACATTCATAGTATAGATTTATGATTTTGCATTGTGTGAGCAAAATAGAGTCCAGTACATTTGGAAACTTCTGCATGATAGAGCAAGAGAACAAGAAGATCTGTGTCCTCTGGAATAAGGGTGGTCTGTTTGAAACAGCTGCCTCTGTGATCACAGCACCAGCATCTCCTAATTGAGTAACATCACAGCCTTTCCATTGCCATCATTCCATGATGAGCTGGATCAGTGTCTGCTTGTTCGGCTCATACGACAAGATATCCACTTTTTTTTTTTACAAACAAATTTTGTCACCTTGGTAATGTTAACCTTGTTCACAATGAGCTTTAGACTTTGCTGTGAGGAGTACAATCTTTTACACTTGTCCAATATCATAACCATCAAACACTACATTTGCTCTGGCAGTGTATGGCAGTAAATGAGGTGTAATTATCTGGAATCAAGCTGTAGGTGCTCCCCTATCCATTTCAAAATAGGAGGAAGAGATTATCCATCAAATACATAGCGTTCTGTGACTGCAACCGTTTGTCACAGCATTATCTGATTCTGTTTTTATAAACTTTATGAGAACTTTTGCTAACTGCAGTTTGTCTTGGTGATGCAAGATGACCTCTCGTTTGAATAGACATGGGATAGAGTGTTCATGACATGACATAATCCAGCAAAGATCACCTGTCTGTGAGATTACTAGAAACTTCTGGAATAAGAACGCTGGGTCTATACTTCAATCCGGTCTATACTTCAATCCTAGGAAACTAACATTTTTGTTGGATGCTAGTCTTCACCTTCAAAACTTCTCTGTAGGAGTAAGAAAAAATAAGATATTTCATCCATCTTCTGTACAATATCCTTACCAATTTCAAAAAGGTCCTGAACATAAGACATCCTCTTTAGCATCAATTTTTGTAACTACTTGGTGTAATGATTCATCAGCAGATGTATATCCATCAAGTTTTTCAGGGACTACCAACATCTGCTAACCAGAAAAGCTGACAACTTATGTTGTTCACCTGTTGCGATATTTGAGGCAAGTTCATGCATGGCAAGGTTGTAAACAGATGACACAGTGGAGGACACAGCCGAAACAGTTCTCTGGTGCTCGAACATCTCACCTACGTGCGTCAGCCACCTTGGATTCTAAGCGAGTGCATTACAGTTTGCTAGATCATGAGATCAGAGCCAAGGCAAGCCCAGTACTGGTTGCTTTGCTGGATTGTGTGTAATCCAAACAGGAACTTTTTATGTACTTAAAGGTTATCATCATTTAATGTATACAGCTGGATATATACAAGAGCTGACTTTAGATAATTTAGATGGCCAGCAGCAGTAAATATTGGCAAGCAAGCCAAAGAGGGACTCTAGACAAATCTCCCAAGGACCACTGCAACAAATGCCTTTGCAATACCCAGTATGTGCTGATAACTTACCCACAGTTTGCAGGTTAATGAAGTCCTTGCCAGTCAATCCTTTTTCTGTTAGTGATGCGAATTCTACTAACAATCTGATTCCAACAATGATCAAGTCACATTCACTACTTCAGGAACTTGCAGTCTCTCAACCCCCTCCACTTGGTCATGAAAACTAAGGTCATCCTCCATGATTTTGGCACCATTGTGAAATGAAAGTGGACAAGAAACAATTGTTGCACTGCTTTTCCACTCATCATATGTATAAAAACATTTTCACTATACACTGTATCCATGATCTTGAATGCACTGCCATACATCCGAGTCCCAATAGCACTCAACAATGAAGGCATGAAAGCTGCCTAGCAAATTTGTCACATTCTTGATTGGAATATCATGTGGAAGTGTTGACAATTTCAGATGCCTTCCAAATTAGGTTTGGTCAAAGGCAATAATAGTTGGTGTTTAGATGAAAGACTGCATAAATATTTTAGGGAGGACAAAACATGGTACTGTCTTGGATTCATACCAATTATTGGAAGAAACTGCAATACTGATTTTCCTGGATGTTTACAATCCTTACGCAGTATATGCATTATGCCTTGCCAACAGGGGAATCACAGACATCAGATATGTATGGGAGACTCTGAAATTCAATGTGCCTCTCTTGGTATAAACTAAACCTTTTAGAATGCCTTATCCTGGCAACTGTCCTTAGTTTCACTTTTTTACTGTTTGGCAGATTCAACTGATATGAATTTCTTGGGATACTCCACATTGCACATTAAGTAATGTTACATGATTGGGGTAACCCAATTCTGGTGCACAACAATCACTACCAAAAAATTAATTTTGGGTTTGAACAGTGATTGCCCACTCATCACTTCTTGATTTGCAATGAACCAATATGGTTTAAACAAATGTATCTTTTAACATTCATGAGGAAACTCATTCCTCACTTTTACATTTAGGGTCTACTTTTCTAGCATCAGTTCCACAGAAAAAGCCATGAGTTTTACTGTCATATGGATCCTGGGAAACACATGCTCTTCTTTTCCAGGCCGAGTGAAATCTTCCTTGTTGGAGGCAACAGCAAGGTTCTTTATCTATTCGGCTACTGCAAGATGTTTTGTGTACACTAGTTCCAGCTTCAACTCTTGACTGACATCTTTCAATGCTTACACAGATGAAACCTTCTAATCATTTTTCTCAACAAACAGTTTCCTCAGGATACAAATCCCAATCACACAGCAGGTAGATTTCTTTGGTGGCTGAGCTCATATTCAAACCTGAAAATACTACAATGAGAAAAACACCAAATAAATAAATTACATCCCAATTACTACCTACATTATCTCTAATAATAATAAAATGGATCGATGTTTCAACCTTCCAAGAAACACCTATTTACAGTATTATATTTACATTAAAATTTTTGTCAGTAAGACTTTCTTAGATGAAACCATGTTGCTCAACGTAAACAAAAAGTAACACTTACCTGTATGCTCTAGATTGATTCAGTAGTGCAAATGTGATGCCACACTTAGCATGGTTTCCCTAAGCTGGGCACAATTCCTGTTCAAGATATTGATCACATGGTCAAACTAAGTTCACCAATTTTTTCTATCAACACTAATTAAACACATATACCACAAAAAAACTCAATCCTTCATTCCATGAAAAGTTTTCTGAGACTTGCCATAATTAGTGGTGGTGTGGTGGTGAAGAGAGAAGGAGCAATTCATAGCAGGTGCCGCCTCTCAAAGGGCTGAGCAGACTCTCTGTACTTCGACAGATTTCTATAAATGTGCAAACACTAAATTGCTCATTGGAATACACAAATGTTTCTATTGGCTGCAAACATATGGTATGGTGCATATATCACACAGATAACATTCATTATCTCACATGGACTACTCTCCTGCCTCCTAAAAGGGTTAAGACCTATAATTATATAGTAAATGTAAAATACAAAATGGCAATGACTTTACTGTACTGTAATACTATAGTGCATTACCTACCTACCATTGCACTCAACTGAGTTTGATTTGTACTGTTAGGGTGAGAGAAACTACCCTCAACCATTTTCCACCACAAATGAAGCTTCATATATCAACTCCCATACCTCATGCTGTGACATGAGGTAGCAGCAGGGCCTATCCTTGTCATGCATTCCTATTTCTAGCACTTCTACCTCTCACATCTCTTCTCCTGTCACCTACGGCTTACTTAACTCCATCCATCCACTGAAACCTTGGCCTTCCTCTTGTACTTCTCACATCAACTCTTGCCTTAACTTCAGCAGACAGCCAGCCATTTTCTCTTCTTTCTACATGGCCAAGCCACGTCAATAAATTCAGATCTACACTACCTGCTAATTAATTTCTCATACCAGTTATCACCCTCACAGCGTCATTCCTAACCCTATCTGATCGGGATACCCCCAGACATACTCCTCAAACAATATATCTCCAACACATTCAATTTTTGTATCTAACTCGTTCCCCATAACTCTCATTCATTCATCACAGTTGAAAAAATCACTTTCTCATACAGAATTATCTTTGCAGTCATCACTAACTATTCTTCTTCAACACTCCCTTCACTACCCTCAACACTTTACTTCTTTCATTCACTCGTGACGTACATCTGCTTCCACTTTACCAATTGCACCAACAACAAAACCCCTAGTACTTTAAACAAGCTACAGCCTAAAGTAACTCCCCACTCAACACTACATTCAATCTACCACCACCTTCCTTTCTCTTGCATCTCATAACCTTAGTGCATTAGACAAAAAAAAACTCACACACACACTCTCTCATGATGATTTTCAATATGCTGTACTACACTAAAATGCTGACTGTATATGCCTTTAGTAAAAACACATTTACAAGTATGATGATGACAATAATAAAGTAATGAAAAATCAAAGAAATGCAACTTAACTATTACTAACACATAAAAACTATTTGCAAGTTAGAGAAAACCCATCCATCCATATACCAAGGCACTTCCCCCAATTTTGGGGGGTAGCCGACACCAACAATGAAACAAAACAAAAAGGGGACCTCTACTCTCTATGTTCCTTCAGCCTAATCAGGGACTCAACCGAGTTCAGCTGGTACTGCTAGGGTGCCACAGCCCAACCTCCCACTTATTAAAATTATTGGAAAAGGCTTTCATCACATACAGTACAGTAACTAACTTTTAAATAAACTTATTTCAGATTGAAAAATAATGAAGATTGTTTCTACCTAAAATCTTAAGATGTTTCAACTTTTATAAAATGCATTTAAAAATAAAAAAGCTCTTTAAAAATATCAAAATATAATAACATAAGTTGAACTCTTAATCAACCTCTTTATCATATTTGTCCTAATGCAAAACAAAATACAGAAAAAGTCTTTATAACCAAAGTTCCCACATGGAAAAACAATCACTGACTAGACAGACACAAACACATGCAAAAGTAAAGCTTAAGATCTCCCTCACTAAAACAAAAGAAGAATGTCTATCTAAAATGTAATCACCATTTTATCATAAACGATTGGTTTCTATTATCAAAATAGTGTTGTTCTAGATTAAAAGATGTTAATTTATATAAAACAATTCATCTAATAACTTTCTTATTTGCACAGATAAAATTGTGTATTTTTTTCCTAGAAGAAAGATCTTTACACACAGAAGATCCTCAACTTACAAACTTGATAGGTTCCAAGAAGCTGTTTTCAAGTCCAATTTTGGCCTAGGGGAGGCGTAACCTGAACTCCATGCCTAATTTCCAGCTAAAAAGGTCAACAAATACTATGATTTCATAAGAAATGGATATCAGGTTATTGCATGAAATATAGTTTTATTACAGTATTTCTTTACCTTTGTTACTTTTATGACCATTTTATTATAGGGCATAAGTGAAATGTTACCGAATCCACAGATAAGGAATTTAAACACTAACTTACACATTTAAGGTACAACATACAAAACAGTTATGGTTTGTTTCTGTCCAATGAAATTAGGTGACAAAACCCTTCAACCGTCAGGAATTAAATAGTGCTTGGCAAAAATAAATCTGGTAAAACATTGGACAACTGCCAAACCCTTTCCAGAGAGAGACCATAACGTAAATTAGAAGTAGCCATCTCCTAATACCAACAACAAATATATTCATAACTTCCACTCGAGTGGCATCCAATTCAATGTCAGCTTTGGTCACTAAATTCTCTAAAAAGTCACTGACCTGATTGGAAACCAATTCAAGTAAGGCTTCGGTGACTAACTTCTTAATAGTCGGAGCATAGGGAAGTATAAAGGCGATATTGTGCAAATTTATCTACAAGCATGAAATTTGGCACAGATGTAGGTTAGACCATACTTAATTCATTTGTTGAAGGCGCCAAAGCCGATGATCACTTGGGCCACCATATTGGCAAAATCCAATATGGCCGCCACTTGGTTTTTAATTTTACGATAACTTCAAAACTAAAGGTCATACATCATCGTGTAATAGCACACAAATGTTTATGACTTCAAAGAATATGAATCTGAGCTCATATTTTGCATAACACATCCCAAATACTGAGTATATTTGCAAATTTTCTTCATAAGACAGATGTGAAGGGTGATATTTCAGACTTTGCTGTTCAATTATGGTTACCTTCCCATATATTTATTTTTCTTTTGTTCTCATAACTACCGAACAGAATCTTACCCCTTTGTCATTAAAAGTCGATTCAAGACATCTCGTTTAACCCCTAAATAATTTTCCTTTTTTTCTCCTCAGGTACGTGTGACGTGTTGTTGGTGATGAAAGACATCGATGTGTGATTCATGAAAATGTCTAGTACTAACTGGCAGCTTTGTTGTCTCTGTCAATCTGACAAAGATGAAAATCTAATATCAATAAAGGAGTTACGTATTTCAAGTCTCAACAGAGACCTAAATGGCTTCAAAGAAATCAATGCTGTTCCTTCTGGTATTGCAGTGTCGTTGGAACAACTCAACGAAGGTTCGGGAATAGCAAACACGTTTCGATCGAATAATTACAAATATCACAAGACTTGCAGAAGCTACTGCAGTAGTTCTCGTGTGAAGAGACTGTGTCAAAAGCAGGAAAGTATGCGACATGACTGCCGGTACATGTTCGGGATATGGTGCAGCTAGCAGAGTCACCCAGATGTGCACGCAGAATTTCTGAAAGGGAACTTTGCCGTTCAAATTTCAACGTTTAAGGTCAGCTTTATTGGGAAGGATCAGTCTCATGAATAGTTGAACAAGAGCCTTCAAGCTCATAGTGGGGCTGCTGGGCAGTACAAAAATCCTGAAACGCTCAAAATTTACATGTTGATAGGTTCAAAGCGTTCCAGGTATGTTGAGTTTGAGATGGTTTTGGACACCCCGATCTCAAGCACTACTCAACATGAAGAAGCGCAGAGCTTGCAAGTAAAGTACAGGAAAGATGTCCAGTCATTTGTTGAAAGTATCGAAGAACTAGTAAATCCTTTTGTTGCTGGTTTGGAATTTGTTGCGCTTAACACCCAAGAAGTTGTCACATCTCTCTGCCAAGTCCATGAAATTGGCAAAGATCCTCATGAACAATATGTTGCACAAACACTCGACAAGGCAACTGTGCCAGTGTCCAACATTATCTGATGTAACAACATACTGACCTTTGCCAATCGACCTGACTTATCCAAGAAAGGCAACAAAGCCAGTGGTACACAGAAAAAAAAACCATGATTCTTATCACACAACTCTTCCTGTTGCTTTAATCATGACCAGATGCTGATATGGAAGTTTTTTTGCTTTGAAAATCAAAAGGACCCATCAAGTTTGGCTGACCATGGCTCACTTAGATCCGGAAGCAAGTCTGATATCCTGGAATGTATCAAAGTTCCAACTGGTCGATCATCTCAAGCTACGCGGGCAACGATTGTTGTGCTGGACATGGCAGCAGTTATTTACATGGTGCAACCTACATCAGCAAAATCCTTTGCCGAGTATGCTAAACAACATAAGACCCCATTCATGAAATCACGGATAAATCCAGTATTTTCCCACATTGATGCCAAATGGGACACCTATTCAGAAGAGAGTTTGAAGTTTCTCATACATCAACGTTGTGGTACAGGTCCACAAACTAGGGTTGGAGGTGGCAGCACACGAATCCCAAAACATGATTGGAACAATGGATTCCTCAAGAACAATGACAAGGAGGAGTTGTTAATTTTCCTTAGTGAGGATAATAAAAAATGACTGGGGCGGGAAACTCAAGCTCAGTGTAAGGCGACGTCTCAGCACTCCAACCCTGTAATCATGCCAAGGCCGATACGAGGATATTTCTTCATCTGGCACATTCAGCACTCCAGGCCAACAGATAGTTATTGTTCGTACTGTTGATAGTGATGTGGTGGTATTTGCCATACACTTCTTCTGAATCCTTGGTTTCTTGGAGCTCTGGTGTGTGTTTTGGGAGTGGTAAAAAGTCTGTGACATCCCCATCCATAACATCTGTGTTTACATTGGTCCTTCCAGATCTATTGCATTGCCCCTTTCCCATGCAATAACAGGGTGTGACACGACATCAGATTTCCTTGGATGTGGCAAAAAACTGCTTGGACACCTTGGCAAAACACTCCAGGACTCGCAGAAACACCGATGGCATTGACCAATAACCCCAACCTCCTCAGCATAGTTTCTCTACATATGCAGAATCTGGAACGATTTGTGGTCATCATGTACAGCAAAGGATGTGGACTGACCAGGGTCAACGAAGATAGACATTGTCTATTCACAAGTGATAGAAAAAACCTGGAGAACATTTCACCCACACAAACAGCTTTGTTTGAACATCTCAAGCGGGTTCTGCTTCAAGCAAGCTTCTACTGGAAACAGGCAACCGCAGTTCACCAGACTATTCCCAGCTTAACCACATGGGGTTGGCAAAAAGAAAACACTGGTATTTGGTTACCACAATGGACAACACTTGAAGATGCCAGTAAAGCATGTTCCATCCTGCTTCATTGTGGCCACGAACAGGCTTGTACAGGAAACTGTAAATGTAGTAGAGCTGGAGTCCGGTGCATCGAGCTGTGCAAATGCAAAGCCGGGTGAATTAATAATGATGATACTTAGACAAATATCTTCTACAATGACAGTCCACTAAGAACACTCATAAAATTTCTTCCGTAGTGAACATATTAACAATCAAACTGAACCACTAAATGTATGTACAATAAATGTCCGTATTAAATATTTTAGTCAAAAGAAATTTCATTTTCAAACTTTAGATTGGCAAAAGTGCATGTGATTTGTGAAATTTGAGCTCAAATTTAGATTCCTTGAGGTAAAAAACCCACACAGTGCGCATTTACTTTGTATGGGTTATAAAGTTATGGCAAAATGAAATATAATGTGGCGGCCATGTATATCTGTGACAAATTTCATGCTTGTAGATAAATCTGAACGATGGTACCCCTAAGGGATGGACTGTAACTCCTTCACTATTGCTCTGTTGCAATGCAATCTATACCAGCATAAGGCTTGAGAACCCCCTTTGCTTGGCAGTATATCAACATTCACTTGCAGCCAATAATAATGATAATAGTAAAAATAATATAAGAAACTATCATCACTATCACTGTAATTCTCATTCAAGGTATCATGGTAGGTACTGAGACCCAAATTAAGCAAGACTATCATTATCCAATGGAGGGAAAAAAAAAATGAAAAATACACGAAATAAAAAAAATTAGAAAATTACTTGAGAGTTTGAATTCATAATGTTTAGTCACAAAACTACGAGAATCCTTTAGAAACGACTGTCTGAGGAACACTGGCCAAGTATTCAAGAGAGCACTCCCCATACCTCCCTCATATGACTATGTGAATAGGCATGTGCCTCATGTAAGCAATTGTTTGTATAGGTGGGTTCAGTAGAGCTGCAAGGGAAGGGTACAAGACCCACAGCCTCATGCACTGATCCACACGTGATCTGATAGGAGTTGGATCCTTCTCTACAAATACAGAGACTGATCAAAGTATTTCTCCCCTTCTCTCCAAAGCTGGTCTATCCAGCACTGTCCTGGGTGTCTCTCCTCTAAACAACTATGGAGTGTTTTGGCAGCAACTTTAAAAAGAGGCTAAAGTAGGGTGGGTTAAGAATGTTTTCATACTTACTTAGACTGTCAAGTTGCCACTTCCAGATATTAGCTTCTACTATTGAGAGATATTCATGGAAATGACTTATTACAATATGCAGACATTAAACCATGGAAACTCAAAAGACACTCTCACCCTTCCTTTGCATGTTGTCTTCACAACTGTAAAATAAAAGAAATATTTTCATAAAATTACAAACATTGAAAATACCTTAAAAATAGGATGGAAAACATATTTATAAAATTACAAACATTAAAAATGCCTTGGAAATGAAAAGCAAAAAATGTCTAAAATTGGGTTTGACAAAGGCTATATATATTTGGGAAAATGCAGTGTGTGGTCTCTAAGGATTGTAAAACAGTAGAATGGGAAATCTATAAGGACAAATAACCAAAAGGAATATTGTTCTCCCTGGAAGCTCCTAGGCCACTTTTTCAATATCTATCTATCTATATACCAAGGCACTTCCCCCAATTTTGGGGGGTAGCCGACACCAACAATGAAACAAAACAAAAAGGGGACCTCTACTCTCTATGTTCCTTCAGCCTAATCAGGGACCCAACCGAGTTCAGCTGGTACTGCTAGGGTGCCACAGCCAAACCTCCCACATTTCCACCACAGATGAAGCTTCATAATGCTGACTCCCCTACTGCTGCTACCTCCGCGGTCATCTAAGGCCCCGGAGGAAGCAGCAGGGCCTACTGGAACTGCGTCACAATCGCTCGCCATTCATTCCTATTTCTAGCACGCTCTCTTGCCTCTCTCACATCTATCCTCCTATCACCCAGAGCTTTCTTCACACCATCCATCCACCCAACCCTTGGCCTTCCTCTTGTACTTCTCCCATCAACTCTTGCATTCATCACCTTCTTTAGCAGACAACCATTTTCCATTCTCTCAACATGGCCAAACCACCTCAACACATTCATATCCACTCTAGCCGCTAACTCATTTCTTACACCCGTTCTCTCCCTCACCACTTCGTTCCTAACCCTATCTACTCGAGATACACCAGCCATACTCCTCACACACTTCATCTCAAACACATTCAATTTCTGTCTCTCCATCACTTTCATTCCCCACGACTCCGATCCATACATCACAGTTGGTACAATCACTTTCTCATATAGAACTCTCTTTACATTCATGCCCAACCCTCTATTTTTTACTACTCCCTTAACTGCCCCCAACACTTTGCAACCTTCATTCACTCTCTGACGTACATCTGCTTCCACTCCACCATTTGCTGCAACAATAGACCCCAAGTACTTAAACTGATTCACTTCCTCAAGTAACTCTCCATTCAACATGACATTCAACCTTGCACCACCTTCCCTTCTCGTACATCTCATAACCTTACTCTTACCCACATTCACTCTCAACTTCCTTCTCTCACACACCCTTCCAAATTCTGTCACTAGTCGGTCAAGCTTCTCTTCTGTGTCTGCTACCAGTACAGTATCATCCGCAAACAACAACTGATTTACCTCCCATTCATGGTCATTCTCGCCTACCAGTTTTAATCCTCGTCCAAGCACTCGAGCATTCACCTCT
Organism: Palaemon carinicauda; assembly: GCF_036898095.1. Classification (NCBI taxonomy): domain Eukaryota; kingdom Metazoa; phylum Arthropoda; class Malacostraca; order Decapoda; family Palaemonidae; genus Palaemon; species Palaemon carinicauda. Next base: position 17,729,318 of record NC_090754.1, read on the forward strand.
CTCACCACTCCATCAACATACAAGTTAAACAACCACGGCGACATCACACATCCCTGTCTCAGCCCCACTCTCACCGGAAACCAATCACTCACTTCATTTCCTATTCTAACACATGCTTTACTACCTTTGTATAAACTTTTCACTGCTTGCAACAACCTTCCACCAACTCCATATAACCTCATCACATCCCACATTGCTTCCCTATCAACTCTATCATATGCTTTCTCCAGATCCATAAACGCAACATACACCTCCTTACCTTTTGCTAAATATTTCTCGCATATCTGCCTAACTGTAAAAATCTGATTCATACAACCCCTACCTCTTCTAAAACCACCCTGTACTTCCAAGATTGCATTCTCTGTTTTATCCTTAATCCTATTAATCAGTACTCTACCATACACTTTTCCAACTACACTCAACAAACTAATATCTCTTGAATTACAACACTCATGCACATCTCCCTTACCCTTATATAGTGGTACAATACATGCACAAACCCAATCTACTGGTACCATTGACAACACAAAACACATATTAAACAATCTCACCAACCATTCAAGTACAGTCACACCCCCTTCCTTCAACATCTCAGCTTTCACACCGTCCATACCAGATGCTTTTCCTACTCTCGTTTCATCTAGTGCTCTCCTCACTTCCTCTATTGTTATCTCTCTCTCATTCTCACCTCCCATCACTGGCACCTCAACACCTGGAACAGCAATTATATCTGCCTCCCTATTATCCTCAACATTCAGCAAACTTTCAAAATATTCCGCCCACCTTTTCCTTGCCTCCTCTCCTTTTAACAACCTTCCATTTCCATCTTTCACTGTCTCTTCAATTCTTGCGCCAGCCTTCCTTACTCTCTTCACTTCTTTCCAAAACTTCTTCTTATTCTCTTCATATGACTGACCCAATCCCTGACCCCACCTCAGGTCAGCTGCCCTCTTTGCCTCACGTACCTTGCGCTTTACTTCCACCTTTTTCTCTCTATATTCTTCATACTTCTCTATACTATTACTCTGCAGCCATTCTTCAAAAGCCCTCTTTTTCTCTTCCACTTTCACCTTCACTCCTTCATTCCACCATTCACTGCCCTTCCTCATGCTGCCTCCAACAACCTTCTTGCCACATACATCACTTGCAATCCCAACAAAATTTTCTTTTACTAACTTCCATTCCTCCTCTAAATTACCAGTTTCTCTTACTCTCACCTCATCATATGCCATTTTCAACCTTTCCTGATATTTACTTTTTACCCCCGGTTTTATTAGCTCTTCAATCCTCACTACCTCCCTTTTACATCCACCTACTCTATTCCCCCACTCTTTTGCTACAACTAATTTTCCTTCCACCAAAAAATGATCAGACATACCGTTAGCCATACCCCTAAACACGTGCACGTCTTTCAATCTTCCAAACATTCTTTTAGTTACCAACACATAATCCATTAATGCCCTTTCTACTACTCTTCCATTTGCCACTCTTACCCACGTATACTTATTCTTATCTTTCTTTTTAAAGAAGCTAGCACCTATTACCATCTCTTGTTCAACACACATGTCTACCAGTCTCTCACCACTCTCATTTTCACCTGGTACGCCATACTTACCAATGACACCTTCTACCTCTCCAGCGCCCACTCTAGCATTTAAGTTACCCATAACAACTACATAATTCCTTCTACCCAGTCCTTCTACACACCTAGTTAAATCATTCCAGAACTCATTCCGATCTTCTTCACTTTTCTCACTACCTGGCCCATACGCACTGACAAACGCCCAACATTCCCTACCCAACCTAACCCTTACCCACATTAACCTAGATGATATCTCCTTCCATTCCACTACTTTACCTGTCATCCATTCACTCAGCAATAACGCCACACCCTCTCTCGCTCTTCCCCTTTCAATCCCAGACACTCTACCAGACATTTCACCAAACATCACTTCACCCTTTCCTTTCATCTTTGTCTCACACAAGGCCAATACATCCATCCTTCTACTTCTAAACATACTTCCAATCTCACATCTTTTACTCTCTATCGTACTACATCCACGCACATTTAAACACCCCAAAACTAGAGTGCGGGGAGCAGTCACTCTCCCCCCAGCTCCATCTCCTTGTCGATGTCTCGCAGGAATTTTTTACAGGAGAGGGGGTTCCCAGCCCCCTCGTCCCGTCCCTTTTAGTCGCCTCTTACGACACGCAGGGATAACGTTAGCGCTATTCTAATTTTTATATGCCCCCGCGGCCACAGGGGGCATATAAAATATGCACATCATGAAATCATTATGCAAAAGGGAGACAAAACAGTTCAAGAGCTATTGAAACCAGGATTGGGATGATTTGATTTTCATCAATTCAAATGTATATAAATTCATTAAAAATTCTGAATTAATTATCCATTGAACATTCTGGGCTTATAGCATCCTGCTTTTAAAACTAGGGTTCTACCATAGCAAGTAATAACAATAATGATATTCTAATTCCAAATAATTTGAAATATGTTCAGTTCAAACTCACATGCTAATGGTTTCAATTCCAATTCATTATATGGTCGAAGTTTCATGAAGGGGCAAAACTAGTTACTAATATACCGTATTTCCCGAGTCATAATACGCTACAAGTGGTAAGACTTACCCTTAAATTAGCAAGGCAGGTTTAGGAAAAAAATAAAATTGAGGATTTCAAAAACTTCTCAGCAGAAATCCCTAGTCAGAGACTCTAGCGTGATTATTGTCTGGGACAGTAACTTTTCTTATTTTGGGTGCATTAAGACATGTTTAAATAAAAAAAAAAAATTAGGTATATGTCGATCATCCCAATTTTTTGGGGCTCAGGCCGTGTCGTCTTGATGGAAGTTCCTTCGTTGGTAGCTTCCTAGGTTATATTTGACTACAGTGATAGATCCCAGAGAATTTACCAAGGGTATCCAGAATTCTAACTCCTGGAGCGAATATCCCTTAATAATTCTAAAAGGGATATCGCGTAATATCAGAAGATGTATTCTTGACACGTCGCATTGTGAAAAAAATTAATAATAGTTGGGGAAAATACAAACCATTTCCACATATAACAAGCTTGGGTTATATATGTTTTAAAGTAACTCTCATTATCAATTCCCTTTTGTCATAATGTCCGATATACTGCCCCAGTACTGTACTATAATGATTTTCCATATATTCACTGTAAAGATTTCAATTTTTCTTAAATAGGTTTACATATTTTGCCAGCAACAAATTCATTTATTTTTATAACAAAGTCATGAATAGAAGCATTATTTATATTTTTAAGGGGTATTGTAATATTTTTTGGTCCTACCCGTTGTCTAACCACATTTGATCTAAGCCTTAGCCTTTAGCTGCGGCTTGGCTTTTATATCTTTTACAATTGAATTATTCAGGACATCTCATTACCCTCCGGCTTCACCGGAGGTCGCCCATACACTTCACACTTATATTTGCCTTGCCTTTAGCTAAGGCTGCATTATTCAGGACATCTCATTACTCTCCGGCTTCACCGGAGGTCGCCCATACACTTCACACTTATATCACTTATATTTGCCTTGCCTTTAGCTTAGGCTGCATTATTCAGGACATCTCATTACTCTCCGGCTTCACCGGAGGTCGACCATACACTTCACACTTATATTTGCATTGCCTTTAGCTAAGGCTGGTGTTTATATTCATTTTAAGGGCATGTCACTGCTTCCCCGACACTCGGAGGTCGGCGGATTGCTTTAAGTTATTTATCCTTCTGTCATTAACAGACATTAGGTAAATTACAATTATACAAACAATTGAATATTAAAAGTGCCAACAATGGTATGGGGCGGTATCATCTTAAAAGTAATATTCAGATATTAGTTAAATGCAATATTGGAGCTTAGGGAATCCAGTGAGTGCCGGAGCTCTATAATAATAGGGTTTTTTAACCCCTTATCAGAGTTTCAAGAAACACCAGACTCATGTCTCCTTTCTTTTACAGAAGGTCCGTTGTACTGCCGAAGGATGCCCTGCCTCGTCCAACGACCCCGTTGGGCATGACCTCTGTCGGTCTCATGCGCACTGCTGCATCCCCTTTATCCAGGAACCGGGCCAGGCCCAATACATGGTCTGGTTCCCGGATTTGTGCTCGCTCTGTTACGAGCTGTCGTCAATTCTACTGAACGATGATGTAAGTGGGTTTTCCCTTTGTTCCTTATTTCTCGTTGGCAGACACTAATTTAGCCATGAATATGATATACAGTGAACCCTCGCTACTTCGCGGTTCGACCATCGCGGATTCACCACTTCGCGGATTTTTTTTCATAACCCATGTATATACATATATCGCGGATTTTCCGGAAATATCGAAAATACCGCGATGTGACCGATGGTGCGAGATTGGAGAAAGTAAGGAAAATTGAATCATGATCGATTTTCAATATGAATGAAACTTTGAGGAGCAACAAAGATATCATTTGTTAGAGAGATAGAGAGAGGTAAGGAATGGGAGGTAGTGAAAAGTAGCCCACAGAGAGAGAGAGAGAGAGAGAGAGAGAGAGAGAGAGAGAGAGAGAGAGAGAGAGAGAGAGAGAGAGGGGGGTTTAAATGTAATAAACAAAAAAATTTGATAGGTTATAACACATTGGTGCTTATGTAATATCAACTGTATATTGTAGACGGTTTGAACAAGTTAAGAAATGGTATAAACGATACTTTGTTAGTGTATTCGTACACACTCAAGAGCGGCAGCTAGATGACAGCTGATCTAATCACAGCCAAAAGTAAAAAAAAAAAGAAGTCAACAATACTCGATTTTTAAAACACACCCGAAATTTAAAAACAAAAGTACACGCTTTCTTAATGTGCAATTAACTATTTAAAGAGTGGGAATTTTCTAGAATAAAATGATATTTCCCAAAAAATAGTGGTTTGCTGATGAAATCGGATGCCGTATTTTTAGCTATGATTGAAATGGATGTAGACTCGGCCTAATTTTTTTCGTTTCATATTGACACTAAGAAAACTAATTTTAGTTTCTTCATCTAAATGTAAGTATTGTATAACTAACTAACTAACAGACAGACAGACAGACAGACAGACAGACAGACAGACAGACAGACAGACAGACAGAGAGAGAGAGAGAGAGAGAGAGAGAGAGAGAGAGAGAGAGAGAGAGAGAGAGAGAGAGAGAGAGAGAGAGAGAGAGAATCAGCTGTTGTAATCAAATGGCGTGTTTTTGTTTCGTGAGAATTTCATCGCCACAACTATAACAACAACATACTGTACTGAACTTTACAGTATTATACAGACTACTGTAATATGATAAAGTAAAATATTTGTAATCTATTTTATATGAAATGGGGCTATTTTTTTTGTTTAAAATTTACATTTACGTATGTAAAACATCTCTCTCTCTCTCTCTCTCTCTCTCTCTCTCTCTCTCGTAGATTGTTTTCCTGCTTTGCTACGTATGTATGATTTTATATAGATACGGTAAATAATATTTGTAATAACATATTTTATAAAAGCTTTTGCTGTAATATCATTATTTATCACTTTCATCATGCGCGTTAAATTCCTTAGTTTGTTTACTGAGCGTACTTTATGACGCCGTCGCTTAAGGCGGCGTCATAAAGAAAAACATTTCATTTGGAAGTCCAAAGAAAAATTAAGTAAAACATTAGTAATAACCAAATCAACATACTGTACTGAATAATCAATATAATGGATGCAAAAGCTTACCTATACACAGATGTGTAAATGCGTTTTTTTCTTCATTATGATCAGAGATAAACATAAACAAAACATTGGTTGCCATTTTTTATCGTGCTATTTGGCGTGTTTAGGAAACGCATGATATAAAATCGCCTTTAATATTTGTGCCTGTTTTAGTTTAGGGTACTGTAGTACATGCATTAAGTGCTCTGTACATTAAAGGGTAGTTTGTTAATAGTACTACGTACAAGGGAAGGTTTTAAAAGTCTGAATATATATGTTAAATAAATAGGTAAATATGGTGTCACTACTTCGCGGATTTTCACCTATCGCGGCCGGGTCTGGAACCTATCTACCGCGATAAACGAGGGTTCACTGTACACAGTATATTTTGGAGAGCAAACCCCCTCCTGCATCACTAATCACAGCAAATCTTACGGGCCGATGATGTCTCTCTTCGTTCAGCAAGGGCTACTCTTCGTCCGAGGGTGTCGGGCTTCGGCAGGAATGCCCCGTCTGGCGCACCCTACCTCCTCGATGGAGACATGGCCTCCCGCCTCTTCCCCGGCTCGGCTACTGCTGCAGTCTCCCCTGACCTTGCTGCCCCCTTAATTGAAGAAGTCAGGGCCACCATTTCCGCGGAGGACGAAACCCTTGTACCGCTGGACGTGGCAGATCTGGATATAGACGTAGAACCCAGGGACGAGCAGGTAAGTGGTGCCGAGTTGGTGGAAACCCTTTTCTCTCCTACTCCCTCTTCTACCTCTTCCTTTCTAGGTTTTGATAACTCTAAGGCTTCTCCTCAGGATCCCTCTGCCTCCGTACGACCCAAGGTGAAGCCACTTCGAACTTATAAGACTTCAGCTTTGCCAGTATCAACGTCACCGGTCCCCGGACCCTCGACAGCTCCCGATATTCATATTGCTCCTCGTAAAACCACGACTTCTAAGAAGTCTAAGTCTACCAAATCCAAGACAAAACCAACGGGTGGCTTTCAGGTACCCTGGGGCGATCTCGTCCCCATCGAACTGGTCAGAGATTTGGTCAGAGATCAAATTCAACATCACTATGGGGCGATGACAGAGATTAAGGATATGATGGCTACTCTGATCCGCGCCGGAACTCAGTTTCCTCCCCCTTCTGCCCCAGATGCATCGAAGCTACCGCCCTTCCATAAAAACAATCCTTGGCGGTTTGCCTTGCATGCCCCTTTCTTAGATGGTTCCCTAACTCTGGAGGGCATAGGCACCCGCCCTCTAGAGGACCTGGAGTTCTACCCCCCCCCCCCCGGCCTAGAATTACCGTTCAATGGTTTCGTACGTTTAAAGGAACATGCATTGGTCCGTATGGACAAGGTACCGAAGGAAACGGTGATATTTCCAAAAGAGCAGGCCCAGGCTATCTGGGTCAGAACACTATCAAGAGTGGGGGTGTATTGACTCCAAGCTCACCCCACACAAAGGTGCCTACACTATTTTTACGACAGCGGCCTCCATCTCTTTGCCACTCATAGACAAAGTCACAGATCTGACAATACAGGCCATCAAGGAAGGCTCTTCCATGCCGGCTCTCAAGAGATGGACCCCACCTCTTTGCTTATTCCGGGTACCTCTGCAACCTGGGATGCCGCGGCTTCTACCTTCACGGTGGGGAAGCTAGACTCGGACTGTGCCTCTACTCTTTTCTCTGAGAAACTTCCCAGATTAATAGAGAGTCTTCTCAAAACTGAGTTCGAGACCTGTACTAGACTAGCTAGGTCCCTCCAATCCATCACCTCCATGGAGTCTCTAGCATCTCTTTACCCAGAGGAAACGCTGTTCAGAGTCGCCACAAAGAACCAGCTGCTGTCCTACCAAATAGACCTCCATGACTTCTGGTCAGCTCGAGTTAGTTGCAGGAAGTTCGTTCTGTCTGAGGCCTCCATCAGACATGAACCGAACAGGCTGATAGCCTCCTCCTCCTGCTGGGGTAAGACCCTCTTCCCTCAGACCGAGGTGGATAAGGTTCTTCAGGACGCGGCGAGGGCAAACCAAAATTTGCAGGTAAGGTGGGGGTCTCTCAGCCAAAAAGAGGTTCGAACCCCGGAGACACACGATCTTCAAGAAGAAGCAGAGGTTTAGTCCTTACAAGACTGCCCGGGGTACCTCGTCCCCACAGACTTCCGCTGCCTCGACTTCTCGACAACAGGCGCCTCCTCAGCAGGTAATCTACCTCGCTGCTCCCCCCTGGTACACAGCCCAACCCCTCTTGGATGTCCTCTCCTGCATACAACCCTGCCTACGAATCCTCTGGTTCCTTTCCTGGATACCAAAGAGGGAGTTTCAGAGGTAGAGGACAGTTCCGCCAACGCGGCGGGCCTAGAGCAAGGGGCGCCAGTGGAGGGAGGGGCCCTAAGTTCACTCCCTCCCAATGATGTAATGCCGGTAGGAGGAAGACTTTATCACTTCCGAGACCATTGGTCCTTCAGTCCATGGGCTAACAGCATAATATCCAGGGGCTTGGGTTGGAAATGGGCACAGGGATCCCCTCCTCCACCAGTGACCTTCTTCCAGAGACCCACTCCCATCCTGTAAGAGTACACCGCGGAGTTACTCAAGAAGAAAGCAATCAAACGGGTTCGATCCCTGAAATTCCAAGGCCGCCTGTTTACAGTCCCGAAGAAAGACTCGTCGGCGTTGAGGGTAGTTCTGGACTTGTCGAAGCTCAACTCTTACATCCTTTGCGACAAGTTCCGTATGCTGACTATCTCTCAGGTACGGACCTTACTTCCCCGTGGAGCCGTCACCACCTCTATCGATCTTACCGACGCCTATTATCATGTCCCAGTAGACCGAAACTTCTCTCCTTACCTAGGCTTCCGTCTCGGCAAGAGAGCCTTTGCATTCAAAGTCATGCCCTTCGGTCTCAGCATTGCCCCCAGGATATTCACGAAACTGGGGGAGACGGTGCTCGAGCAACTCAGACACCAAGGGATACAGATCGTCGCCTATCTGGATGATTGGCTCATTTGGGCCCAGTCGAACCAGGAATGCAACAGAGCTACGTCGAAGGTACTCCATTTTCTCGCCAAACTGGGCTTCCAAGTCAACCTCCGGAAGTCCCGCCTACAACCATCAAGCCGCTTTGAATAGTTAGGCATCCGATGGGACCTTTCAAAGCACAGGCTCTCCCTTCCTCCCAAGAAGGTAAGGGAGATAGCTTCCAAGGTCAGGAACTTTCTCAAACACAAACATGTGTCCAGAAGAGCTTTAGAACAAATCCTCGGCCTTCTCCAATTTGCCTCACTGACCTATCTCCTATTAAAAGCCAAACTCAAAGACATCAATAGAGTTTGGAGAAAGAGAGCGACAATACCTTTAAGAGACAAGACCTCGAAGATCCCCTCTGTCCTGAAAATGAGACTACAACCACGTTCCGAACGGAGGAACCTCTCCAAATCGGTTCCTCTACAGTTCCCCTCTCAACAAGTGACAATTCATACCGACGCGTCTCTGAGTGGATGGGGGGGTTACTCCCAACATCAGATGTTTCAGGGCTCTTGGTCACCCGCCATGAGGCAGTTCCATATCAATGTTCTCAAAGCCATGGCGGTGTTCTTGACCCTGAAGAGAATCTCTTCTCCGAGGTCGACCCACGATAGTCTCGGACAGCACGGCCGTAGTCCACTACCTCAACAGAGGGGGGTCCAAATCACCCAACCTGAATCAGATCCTGGTCACATCTTCGCCTTGGCCGCCGACAAAGACTGGTTCCTGTCAGCAACTCACCTAGCAGGAGTCCAAAAAGGTGATAGCAGACTCATTATCCAGGACGAGCCCACTGGAATCGGAGTGGTCCCTGGACATGCACTCCTTCCGGTGGATACTCAGGCTGGTTCCAGGTCTCCAGGTAGATCTATTCGCGACCCGACTCAATCACAAACTCCCATGTTATGTGACACCGAACCTGGACCCTCGGGCTTATGCCATGGACGCATTAACCCTGGATTGGAACCATTGGCAGAAGATCTACTTATTCCCTCCAGTGAATCTTCTACTGAAAGTCTTGCACAAACTCCGCTCCTTCAACGGGGCAGTGGCTTTAGTGGTACCTCACTGGCCAAAGAGCTGTTGGTTTCCTCTCCTCCTTGAGTTGAAACTCCGTCTCTTCTGGATCCCATTCCCCAAACTGACCCAAGTGGTCCAAACTCGGACTATGTCAGATTCCTCAAGGATAGCCAAAACCCTAACTTGTGGATTTCATGAAGTTTGCGGCTCGTAGGGATGCGAACATCGACCCGGATAATGTCCTCTTTATAGAATCAGACAAAAGGGACTACGATTCGCCAATATGATTCGGCAGTTAAGAAACTAGCAGTTTTCTTAAGGAATTCAGACCATTCGGTTATGACTCCTAATTTAGCCATCTCCTTCTTTAGGTCCATATTTGACAAAGGCCTAGCAGCTAGCACTATAACCACCATTAAGTCAGCTCTGAGGAAAGTCTTCCTGGTTGGGTTTAACATTAACCTGGCGGTGTCTTATTTCTCGTCTATTCCAAAAGCATGTGCTAGGCTTCGACCTTCGGTTCGTCCACAAAAGGTCTCTTGGTCTCTAAATGATGTCCTCAAACTGGCCTCCGACACGGACAACGAATCCTGCTCCTGTATCACTCTTCTTAGGAAGACTTTATTTCTAACAGCTTTGGCCTCGGGTTCTAGAATCTCAGAACTAGCAGGTCTCTCACGGAACTCAGAAAACATGGATTTCCTCCCTTCAGGTGAAGTACTTCTTTTCACCAGAAATAGGTGGTCCCCTTGGAAGATTATTCCTCTTCTCCAAGATACTTCTCTATGTCCAGTCACCACTCTCAGGGCCTTTTTAGCCAGGACTGCTTCCCGATCGTCTGGCCCCTTGTTTATCAGTGAACAAGGAGGTACCATTTCCATACGTGGTATTAGGCAACAGATCCTATACTTCATTAAACAAGCCAATCCGGGATCATTTCCCCATGCTCATGATATCCGGTCGGTAGCTATCTCCATCAATTATTTCCAGAATATGGACTTTGATGACCTTAAAAAGTACACGGGTTGGAAATCTCATATGGTCTTCAAACGCCATTATCTAAAGAACTTACAGGCTCTTAAATACCCAACGGTTGCAGCTGGGAGCCTTATCTCTCCCCAGTGATCTTTTGTTCTTCCTTTCATCCATCTCTTTTCTTTTCCCTCCTACCCGCCACTCGCACCACGACGCCGCTTCTTTGGTGGTTTGTTAGCCCTAAGTTTATTACATATTAGGTTAATATGATTGTAACTATTATTGTTTACAGTAGTTATAGGGTTAGGATATTCTTAGCCATGTCAGTTTTGCATGTTTGCTCTGATACTCGGAGGCTTCCCTGTTATCATGTTTGTTTAACCTTACTCTCACTATGCCCTGTGGCTAGTTTGTTTTATGCTTACTTACCTTAATTATATATTATTTTCTTTACATGGTGTTGTTTCTCTCCCCTCATTAAATTAGTAGTTATTGTTGGGCTTGGAAGGCATTCTCTGGTACATTTTCACCGGCCGCCACAGGTTGACCCAGAAAAGGGATTTTGACGAAGGAAAAATCTATTTCTGGGGAGAGACCTGTGGCGCCCAGTGAAACCCTTCCCCTTTATTTTACACGATCCCCTCCTTTCCTTTACAAGCCATCATGGCCAATACAGAAGGATGTTGTTCAGATGGCGCTCGCGTCGTGGCGTGGGTGGTGTGGCGCTGCGCTGGTGGTTGGCTAGGGCCTTTGTATCGGCCCATCCCTTTGACGAAGGAATTAACTAAATGGAAGACAACCTGTGAATAGTGGATTTCACGCATCTTTGCTTTATACACGACACCCAAAAGGTGCTCGCGCGAGGGTTGTAACCTCAGCATTCCATGCTTTTATCTTTCTCTGGTATAATTGGAAGGTTTTATCAGAAAATGTATATAAGAAGGACTCTTTTCACCGGCCGCCACAGGTCTCTCCCCAGAAATAGATTTTTCCTTCGTCAAAATCCCTTTTTGCAGCACGCCCTACTCTCTGTAGGGTTTTGGGAGAGGCAACCAGAAGTTTAGTTGACACGTGGCACAAGTACAATGATTGTAAGGGTGCTGTATTATGTCCGAGTCTGTTTATAGGGTTAATCAGCTTGATAAAAAAAAAATGGTGATGTAAACATTTCTGTCCTGCTACATGAGTCACTTCTCAAACTTGGTATTGACAGGGTGTTCTGACAGTGACCTATCTAGAGGTTTAGAAAAACATTTTAAGGATCAAGATATTGCTACTCCACATCACCAGATCACAAAAGGTGATTCCATACTGGAACTTAGTGATGGACAGTTTTTCAAATGTTTGCCCCAGAACCAAGTGAACGTAAGGGGGCCTAAAACCGTCTTTTTGTGGAGACAGTCAAACGTTTAAGTGTCATAAACATTAATAGTTAACTGGAACTAATGAAATGGCATACTGGTACTTGCCCAAATAGATACACGGTTAGGAGTGCCTCTGTTTTTACTTGTACTGTATAGGAACAATTGAGTGCCCCACCTGTGGAAATCTTGTTTGGTTAATTTGTTTATCTTATTACCCAGATGCTGAAGTTTGACATAAAGGAATGCTAATTTTGTCTTTAATTTTCTATTTGGATTGATGGGTCCATGCTAACATAACATAACAGTTTTGTCAAATAAATTTTATTTTCTTGTGTTTTATGAATACAGCATATCATTCCTGTTCCTACACCAATGTGGCACCCTTCCCCCGCCACTGTTTTTTAAGATCTCTTAAGTACAGTAATTTATCATAATTCTTTCCTCCCACACTGTGTTCCGTTATCAATTATAAGATTCACTTTCACCTAATGTTCTTATACCTTTATTTATAAGCCAGCTAGCCCAATTAAAGGTATGATAAAAAGCAAGATTCTAGCTGGGTCCCCTTGCCCAGTATAAATCAAGGGGTGGTGCCCAGAGCTCAGTTCTCTTGACCTGTTACTTAGGTTTCTTTGAGTATTTCACCGTTGTATACAGTATTTGTTGTGTAGTGAACGTCGGGTTGTGGTCAGCATTCGGACAATAGGCAGTTTGGGTGCTACCTCTGGCCACAGTCCGCAAACCACTACAGCATAGCTATCTACACCCCTAATAGCATTTTTGCTTTGAGGGGAAAAGTGGCAAGAATTATAGGAGAGCCGTTAATAAGGCAACACTCCTACTGTACTGCAAATCCTGCACCAAGCCGCCACCTAATCATTCTTTCTCTCGTAGCTTTGCTGACCGTTGTTTATCCCGTGTTATCTCTCGCTATTTTGGAGTTATTTCGTCCCAATGATGTCTTCACCAGCCCCATCTGCTTCTGGAAAGTTAAGTAATATCCTTGAATTGTGTAAATGTAAGCTCATGCCAGTTTTACTCTTTGATTGAGATCGTAATTAACGTAACAAGAGCTGTAGCCAGCCGGATGGCGTAATGGACGCGGTCATTATTTCTTGTACATTTAGTTAGCCAGAAAGACTTTCCCGGCATTATTTGCTTTAGTAACTTTAGCTATTTAGCAATTTAGCTAGGGATTTTTATATTATGTCATTGTTGTCATGGATTTGGCTATTATGATCGAGCCTCACGAGTGCTAGGCTTCCTAGCCTAGGCACCTGCACACTTCATGCATGATATAACCTTCCTGATAAAATTTTATTGAAGCTCAGGCAATATTTTATACAATTAAGAAATTACTGCATAAAAATTTTCCTCTTCCAAGACAGTATACGATTAAGTTTCGGTGAACGATTCTCACTGCGCCTAGGCTACTAGCCTAAGGGTTTTATTATACTTTCATACATGTCTCCAATTGCTCTTGTATTGTCTTTTACGGGAAGACTGACATCTCCTATACCTTTTTAAGGGGACCGTCCACCATATCCGCAATTTTTTTTCTAATGATCCAAATTACACTATTTCTATATATGTTTTAGACATATATGATACCTTCATCATTTCAA
>NC_090754.1:17743535-17846035 GCF_036898095.1 Palaemon carinicauda
GAGAATGATTAAATTCGACAAAAAAATATACTTTGTTAAAATTCACCTTACAGACACAGGCAGACAGACAGATAAGCACCTCAAAACCTATCAAATCTAATGTCTGAAGGTATATTGGGAGACCTAGGTACATTGATAATAAATGTAACCAAGCCATATTTTCCTTATGAATTATTGACACAATCTCATATTGAATAATACGTATTTATGTAGGAGTAAAATTACACCATCGAATGCTGCAGCATGAGATTTAGTAAAGAACACTAGATGCTAAGAGAGCTATAAACTGTATTAAATACTGATATGATAGATTCCCTGCCTGTTGCCTCCGCCAAACGTATCGAACGCATCATGTGTACATAAATGCACACAACTGAGCTGCCACTGCTGTGAAAAAAGAAAAAATGACATTTTTATCAATATTGTATGAGGTCGTTTTATGAGGAGTACCTGTATTGTATAGCCTAATTAGGAAGAATTTGTGAAATATTTTTATTTTTATTAATTTCTACACATTTATTCTGTACTTTATACTTAAAACCATAGTGTTTTGTTCCCACACGAATGACTACAAACCCTCGTCATTTTTATGGTGTTAGCTCTGTAATAGTTTATTCCAATCAAATTGATGAAATATCGTGGGTCTGTCAACGTTGTATGGTTACATTATGTTCCCACCTGTGCTTTGTGTATTGGAGCTAGAGTCTTTTATTACTTTGCTCTTGGACAAGGTGACCTTGATACATCTGTTGCTGGTCTCTTTCCTGGTGTGTGTGCCTTTTCATGTTAGGTTTGGGGACTAATCATGTGTGCCTGAGAACTTTCCCTGGTCTTGAAGGTCACCCTTTGGTGCCTTTGAGTCAGTTGCAGTTGATCAAATTTCTCTGTCCTGAATGCTGAGGAAAAAATGCAAAATGAATTCTACTTGTGATTTGGTCTGATTAGTCTCCCTCCTGATTGGAAAAGTACAAAAGTTGCAGAAAGAAAAGGGCCAAAAGGGATCGTTCCTCTGCTTCTCCTGTTAAAGGAAGCTATCAGCTGAAAACCTCATTGTAGTCTTTAATTTCCCATGTCTGATCCTTCATTATTTCACCAAAGTTAAGATATCTAATGTGTCCGTATCCCTAAATGTTGACATTTTTTGACCAGCTTTTTATTTCAGATTAGGTAATCAGTAAGACTTTTCTTATGGTCCAAAGAGTTTTTCTTTTCAAAACATTACTAGTGTCTCCTCAAGCATGGGTTCCAGAAGGTAACCTGTTTTAAGCTTTCACATTGTCATACAATGAAGATTAGCCTTTAGAATTGAAAGGACTGTTTTGATTTCTAGGACTACCTCTTTTCGTAAGATTTGGTAAATTTTTTTTTCTGATCCATTTAAGCACAGAGCGCATGTCTCAATGAGTGTCCTAAGTGGTCTTGTGAATAGGTATAAGGTTTGGTGTCTACTGGCTAGTTCTCAACACACTGGAGTGGAGAGGGTTCTTCAGGCAGAAATTCTTATAATAATTCTTCGTCTAATGATCCCTCGGATTGTTCAGTACCTCTCTCCCCCCACCCTTCAAAGCTCAGGACATCTGGCGCAACTTTGACTTCAGAAGGCAAGAGAGACAAATGCGGCTGGACCCCAGATAGAGAAACATCAACTTATTCCCTTTGGGATCACCAAACTGTCACTATTCGTGATTTGGTCAAGTGTTACCTCAAAAGAAAGGATTCACTTTCATTTGTTTTGGTAGTGTCCTTCCTTTTACTTCCTTTTAGGTGAGGCAATGAGTCTGGAGGGTGGAGACCCATTTACCCCTAATTCAGGTTCACTGCTGGTAGAAAACGAAAACTAATGAGACAGAATGGTCATTCTTTGGGGTCTTGTACCTTAATAAGGAATTTAACAGTTTTGGAGATGCCTCCATGGAATGAAGAATGGGCTTGATGACTGCTATTAACTGATGCTTTGGCTCTCTTCAAGGGTCAAAATTGGCTCTCAACCTTTCAAGGTCTGTTCTTGCTCTGGTCTTGATCAGGGCGTACTCCCTTGAAAAGGATTAAGAGTCTGGTTTCTAACTCCCCAATGGCACCCAACTCCAGTCTAGCCAGACCTGTGGAGGTGGAAAATTTTTTGACTGAGTGTTTATTCTATTGTTTATTCATAAATGTTATAGTAGAGGCTACTAAGGATCTTGTAAATATGGAGTAGGCTGTAATTTATCGGCATTTCATTGTCTTCGAGACTCGCAGACCTCACATGAGGAGTGAAATGTCAGATATTCTTGCCCTAGATTTCACAGCATTTTAGCCGATTGAGCAGGGTCCCTTCTCCTGCCTTCTCTTCATGGATTATACTGGCCCAAGGAAGTGAGACTGTACACTTGTTGTTGGTCCCACAATGTCTGCATTGGTAGAGGGTTTGCTTGTGGAGAGACTAGACTAAGAGTACTTTGTTGTTAGCCCTTGACTGCTATCATGGAAACCAGTACTTTGGTGTAGTCACATACTTCACTACTATTCAGGATTTGTTGAATACTGATACATTGGCTTGGTACAGCAAAGTGGTTATGTCAGATGCAAAGGTGGCTATCCATGACTTCCTCTTGTCTACTGTGCAGTTACTTTGAGGGGCCCAGGCTTTATGAAGACAGCTGTTGGGAGACCTCGGGTGTCACAAAATTGGCTTTAAAAAAGCTTCAGCAGCTTCTAAAGCTTGACCAGAATCTCCAGCCACTTCTCTGTAAAAGAAGAGCCCCTAATGCCCCACCTTTTGCACTAAAGCCAATTCATGAGGGATGGTAGAGGTACGAAGGGGATGCTGAAATTATCCAGGTTCCATTATTGGGAAGATCCCTTTCGTGCCTTAGGTAATGTGGCAGCAACATGTTAAATGTATTGTGTAGAAGTCCTTTAGAATGGAGGCCTCCTGCCCTTTGTAAATATTCGTTGCTCTCATTTTCATCTGAATGTCATTCCTTAGTTGTCCTCCAAAGGCTCTAGTTTTAATTTCAGAGGAAGAAATTATAGGAAAGGAATGTGTTTGAGATTATTAAATTTTTTTCTTACTCTAAATGGGGAAGCAGACTGGGAATTTTATCCCATTCACCACTTTTGTCCCCAAACTAGTTTTATCAAGCTCGGTTCAGTATAGAGACAGCAAGTATCGTGCAGTCTACTATGAGAGAGAAATGGGTGTCATGCTTTCGGTGGACTAGAAGGATTCACTTTAAATTGCATGTAATCATTCCTACAGAAATACAGTCAACTCCCTGTTGGCACGAGGGTTATGTCCCTGGAGATGTCTGTTAACGGAACATAGTATCTCCATAGGAAATAGGGTAATGGGGGTGATAAGTTCCTGGACTTTGTGAAAGTGTTTATTTTTGGATTTTGTTACTATTAATCTTAAACACTTTCTTTATATATTTGAAGGTCTTATAAACAATAAAAACACAGTTTTACTCAACTTGTATTTATTTTTAGTTAAATAAGTTATTACGCATTTTAGATTACCTGTGATCAGTCCTACAGAAGTACCTCCTCAAGGAAGTAGTGTATCATGTGAAAGCTCTGTGCTACAGACTGTCCACTACTCTCAAGTTTTCATAGTGTTAACTTTGGCTTCAGGTTTGTCTCCAAATATTGTAGGTTCATTTGAGGTATTGATAAATAAGCGATTTTGGCTTCCAAACTGCAGTTGTTTTCGGATCAAGGCTGATTATTAATACTTGCTGTGATCTAGGTACTGTGGCATAAATCCAAATAGATTTGCTCAGTGGATGAGGCTTTTTACTTGAGATGCCATAGATTAGCTCTTAGGGGTGATACATGAATAGAAATTAAAATATTGAAGAATCATGATTATTTGTTCATGCATTATTTACGACTATAATATTTATCTGATATGTAAACAAAATAAGTAAGTTGCATAAAGAAATTTTTTGTATATGGAATAATAAAAGCAAAAATTACTGACTCAAAATGTTAGATTTATGAGCCTCTTATTTGATCAGAATTTAATTGCTCTGCCAATTTTGGGGAATATTGTTATCAGTTGCTGTTGGTAGGTATTAAAAATTCTGGACAAGTAACAATAGAATTAGTTTAAAAATTTTACATTTTTGTTTGGATCTTCTTTTGATTTGAACATCTCTTCTTTTACAGGATTCAGAGAAGCCTGGGCCTCTTGTATTGAACCCCTGTAATGCTAATAATGCCACGGGAGAAATTTCACTGGTAATAACAGTTTACTTGGTATCCAAATGTGTTTTATATTAATGGTACATTTTATCATTGAATTTAAATTTGTGTTAATATTAAATTCTATACATTCTTTTTGTGAGAATGATTCTACTTGAATATTTATTACAATATGCACCTATAATCCATGTTTTGTTTTTATTCAATGAATCTTACTTCAGTTTTGTATAGCTATATGTCTTAAAGCTGGGTTTGGGGCTGCAATACAGTTCCAGCCTACTAGCCAGGGAAAGTCAGTATGGTGTAAGAAAATGAAGCTAATGGTGAGGGGATAGGAAGCAAATATTAAAAATTAAATTATCAAATGTAATCTTATGCTATCATGATGTTCATATTTTACTCTTAAGTGATTTGGTTGGACAGTGCAGTTTCTCTTTTCAAGGGCATGATTTTGTCATTCTTGTCACTTACTGAGACATGGGACATCAAACCACTAATGATTTTTGTCTGATGCGAGTACAATTTATGCGTAGAGTAAAGGTAGTAGGTTGGCCAGGTCACCAGACACGCATTGATATACTACTGCCAGAGAGTTATTGGGTCCTTTGACTGGCCAGGCAGTATTACATTGGGTCTCTCTCTCTCTCTCTCTCTCTCTCTCTCTCTCTCTCTCTCTCTCTCTCTCTCTCTCTCTCTCTCTCTCACGTATTATTTTTTTTATTCTTTTCACATTCCTCTCTCAACCTGACAGCAAAGAGATTAACACACCGTTCTCAGTTTAAAGGATTAAATAGTGCACTAATTGTTGAGTTGCTTCTTTCCTCTTGGTAAGAGGTAGAAGAAAGACTATCGCTACTAGCTATGGTAAACAGCTCCTCTAGAAGGACACTGCAAAATCAAACTATTGTTCTCTAATCTTGGGTTGTGCCATAGCCTCTGTACCATGGTCTTTTACTATCAGGCACACTATTCTATTGTATTTCTCTTCCTGTTGTTTTAAAGTATTTTATAGTTTATATAGATGTACAGTATATTTTAATGTTACTCTTATTAAAATATTCTATTTTCCTTTTTCCTTTCCTCACTGGGCTATTTACCTGTTGGAGCCTCTGGGCTTATAGCATCCTGCTTTTCCAATTAGGGTTGTAGCTTAGCTAGTATTAATGATAATGATAATAATAATGATGATTATAGTAATAATGATATTGGCTGTGTCGTAAGTCCAAATAGATTTGCTCAACCTAAAATGGATAAGGATTTTTACTTGAAAAACTATAAATTTGCTCTCAAAGATAATACATCGATAGAAATTTAACTTACATACATATATATACCAAGGCACTTTCCCCATTTTGGGGGGGGTGTTAGCAGACATCAAACAAATGAAACCAAATAGGGAACCTCTCCTCGCTATATTCCTGCCAGCCTGACAAGGGATTCAACTGAGTTCAGCGGGTACTGCCAGAGTGCCACTACCCCCCCCCCCCCTGTTATCCACCACAGATAAAGCTTCATCACGCTAAATCCCTATCTATTAAACTTACAGAATCATAATTATTTGCTCTGAAACTGTTTAATCCTATGGTGATTAGTTATCTGGTGTATATAAAAATAAGTAAATTGAATGAAGAGAAATATATATTGAATAGGAGAAGTGAATATGGGCCACTAAAATTCATCAGATTTGAGAGCCTTTTATTTATGAGAAAAGAATCACTTCAAAAGTGTATTGTTATTAGTTGCTGTTGGTAGGTATTAAAAATTCTGAACAAGTAATGATAATAGTGTTAGTTTAAAAATTTTACATTTCTGGTTTTATCCTCTTCTGATTTGAACATTTATTCTTTTCCAGGAGTCAGAAAACCCTGAGCCTCTTCTTCAATTCCACCCCGAGTCAGAGAACCCTGAGCCTCTTCTTCAATTCCACCCAGAGCCAGAAAACCCTGAGCCTCTTCTTCAATTCCACCCGGAGCCTCTTCTTCAATTCCACCCGGAGCCAGAAAACCCTGAGCCTCTTCTTCAATTCCACCCCGAGTCAGAGAACCCTGAGCCTCTTCTTCAATTCCACCCGAGTCAGAGAACCCTGAGCCTCTTCTTCAATTCCACCCCGAGTCGGAGAACCCTGAGCCTCTTCAATTCCACCCTGAGTCGGAGAACCCTGAGCCTCTTCTTCAATTCCACACTGAGTCAGAAAACCCTGAGCCTCTTCTTCAATTCCACCCCGAGTCAGAGAACCCTGAGCCTCTTCTTCAATTCCACCCCGAGTCGGAGAACCCTGACCCTCTTCAATTCCACCCCGAGTCGGAGAACCCTGAGCCTCTTCAATTCCACCCCGAGTCAGAGAACCCTGAGCCTCTTCTTCAATTCCACCCGGAGCCAGAAAACCCTGAGCCTTCTTCAATTCCACCCTGAGCCTCTTCTTCAATTCCACCCCGAGTCGGAGAACCCTGAGCCTCTTCTTCAATTCCACCCCGAGTCGGAGAACCCTGAGCCTCTTCAATTCCACCCCGAGTCGGAGAACCCTGAGCCTCTTCTTCAATTCCACCCCGAGTCGGAGAACCCTGAGCCTCTTCCTCAATTCCACCCCGAGTCGGAGAACCCTGAGCCTCTTCTTCAATTCCACCCATGCAATGCTGATGAAATGAGAGGAGACATTTTACCGGTAATAATAGTTTACTTTGCATCCCAATGTGTTTCATGTCCATGGTACATTCTATATATTCAATGTAAAGTTGTTATAATTTCAAATTCTATACATTCTTTATGTTGAGAATAATTCTACTTGAATATTTATTACAGTATGCGCCTATAATCCATGTTTTGTTTTTTATGCAGTTAATCTTACTCAATTTTTGTATAGCTATATGCTTTGAAGTTGGTTTTGGGGCTGCAATACAGATCTAGCCTACTAGCCAGGGAAAGTCAGTATGGTGTAAGAAAATGAAGCTAATGGTGAGGGGAAAGGAAGAAAAGATTGGATTGAAAATTAGGGGATGAAATGTGGTAATCTTATGATATCAAGGGAGTTAGTTTGACATATTTTTTTTAAGGGCATGATTTTGTCATTCTTGCCACTTAAGGGCATGATTTTGACATCAAACCACAAATGATTTCTGGGCTCAACATGTGCCGCCCAGTGAAATGCTCCTTAAGCACCATTTCTAAGGTATATAACTGCTATATATTACCAGAGAAAAATTGCATAGGAATGCCAGGTTGAACCCAGCTCGCTCACCTATATAAGGTGTCGGTATATTACTGGGGTGAGATAAATCATAACCAGAGGCCTCGCACCAATTAGATTTCCGCTTCAAAATCCTGAAACATCGAGGTGCCGTTCAACATCTATGCTGCGTAAGCTACTACTACCAACCCAACCCAGGCTAGTGAACTCACTCCTATTATAGCACCCGTACTGGATACGTCTCGCTTTTTTTTGTCTGGTGTTTCTTTGGTGTTTTCTCTGCTTTTCGCTCTGATGTCGGACTCTCAGGTCTCTCCATCAAAGTTAAGTACCAGATCTATGAGTTTTGAGCTTTGGAGGTAGCATTGCCTTTAATTGTTAATTATTCGAGTGTTATTGTCTCGATGTTCCGACCGTCCGAGGTCTTTAGGCGCGCTTCCCTCCCTCGCTCGTTCGTCACGTTTCACACGAGTTTCATTACTGATAGTTATCTGTTTCGAACATTATTTTGGAGTTATTTCACCATTACATCTATTTTTATTGTGAGTCTTTTAGATCCAGTTTAATTTTTAGATCATCTATTCATCATAGCTTGTCCTCGGTTGGCATGCCTGCCTTCGGGCTTAGTCTAGTTGGTTTCGCTCATGCCTTATTTATTGTCAGTTTCAATATTTATTATTGTTTACGCTACGATTACCATCTAGTATCATTACTTAATTCGAGTGGGACTCTCGGGACACGGATATTTTATTACGAGAGGCAGTTATTAGCATCTTACGGTCGACATCTATCCGTAGTAGATTCAGTTGGTACCCCTGATCAGAGCGTCTCACCCGCTCTACCGGCTCTCAGTCATGCCCCCCCACCGCCATCTCCTGCGTCCCTCTTACTGATTTATTTTACGCATGCTTATTCCAGTTCAATGCTTACATTATTTGATATTTAGTTGATCATTATTACTGTTCCGTTATGATCTCTGTTTGTTCCGTATCCGATTACAAACCAGGCTCTTATGTACTTAGTTATATCGGACAGGCTGGTATTCCTGTGTAATATTATCACGTGATCTCCTTGTTCCCCCTCATGGACTTGTTCTCGCTTCCTCACTATCTCACCCCCAACCCAGGGGTCCCTCTCCTACTGTTCATTGTGTGTGTGGTTTAACTCTACGGCCGAGTCTTCTCGTACCTCAGTTCTCCCATCACCTTCCCCTCCCCCTCATCCCTACAGGGATTTATTACGACTCACTAGTGGGTGGCGAGACTTTCCCCCCCTGGTTTTCATCCAGTACACATGTACCTGGTCCTTCCCGTTTTCTTCCCCGCCGCCCTGATTGGCCATCAGCGGCGGGGAGAGAGAACTATGCTCTGCCGGGTTGAAATTTTATTATTTCCGTACTCGACGGAATCCGTATTATTATTTTAAATTACACCCTGGATATGGAGAGTTATTGTGTTTGTTAGGATACAAGTATGTTCCGCAACCTACGGAATTTCCTTTATGATTAATTCTTACCAGTTTTACATTGAGTGCTTTGTGCTACCAGTTTTCCCGTCCGTCCCGTGTGTCACGGAACTGTCCTGTTTTCTCCTGTTACTGGGGAATCTTGCTATGAAGGTTTGAATTTAATGAGTGTGTTTTACGACAGATTGTTAGGCCTCCGGCCCCCCCGCAACTGCTTCCTGGGTATGACGGGACGGATTTTAATATTACGACTCTACTCTTTTACATTATGGACGGGAAACTATATCTTTCGCCATGGACAATTCACTTTGAAATGATCATAATACAATAACTGAAATTTTTTCTCAGGTTTATTTTCTAGGATTACTGTTACATATCCTTATTCTACATTTTAAGTGCATCCTGACTTGAGTTTAATATTCCCCCCCCTCCCCCCCCGGGACCTCTCTTGAGATATCTTAACTATTAAAAATATTCTCTTAGCTTATATTCAAGTGTATCCTGACTTATCTTACCTGGTCCCCCCCGGGTCCCTCTGAGATATCTTAAGCTTACATACCATGATCCTATATGCCGAAGTGCATGCTGATAAAATTTTAATTCCCGGACCCCCCGGGTTCCTTTGTAAGATATCTATTATGGGGTACTCATGGATCATTCCTGTTCTCCAGCAACCCTGTGGCCACGAAGTGTGTAGGTCCCATGCCGACTGTGGTGTCCAGGTGGACGGCATGGTGGTTTGGCACCCGGACAACTTCCTCATATGCTGTGAGTTGATCTCCACCCTCTCCTCGGATTCGGTGAGTATCTCTCGGTTTCGATCCAACCTTATGCATGGTTTAACCTTTATTTCCATGTCTGTTTTCTTACAATTTTGATCGATTCATTCCTTGATATTTACTATATCCTTACTCCTCCAGATTTCTATCCTTAACGAAGTATATTCTTTCAGAGCTCCCAGTCTGCTAAGACTTCAGCCCGGGCAACCCTGAAAGTCTGGGTAGGTGGCTTTGCTCAAAACGTAAAGGCAAAGCAGCCTTATGTACTATCGGAGGAGTATTGCAACCTAGTATACCCGAATGCTAAATCATCGGCAGCAGTTTCCAGGGATTTCGCGGCCCCCATCATCGCCGACATTAACGCAATGATCGGCCTCCCTACGGATTTAGGACCTTCCAAGGACCCTATCACTGACGACGTCGCCGCTATGAACCTCAACGTGGAACCTATGGCTCTTGATGAGTCAGAACCAGGTAGGGAGGTAGGTGAGGCAGGTGGGTCTCGGGTTAAGATTCCTCTCCTTAGCCCGTCTTTCTCTACATCTCTAATATACTTCTTCTTTTCAGGGTTTCCCCGGGGACCACGGGTCTGTTACCAAATCCCGCCCGGTTCCCCTTAAAGTTAAGTCTCAGAAGAGGCCTTTGCTTAAGACTCAGATTTTTTCTAAATCTCCGAAGTCTTCGAAGTCTGTAAAGGCTTCTCGCTCTAGAGTCCCCAAAGACTCCGCTGTCGCCTCCCTCCCTCTCACGACCCGGGAGCGCAGACAGCCTACGCACCTTTTCCGGCGTCCTTCGACCCGGAGGAATTTTCATCTAAACTGCTGACGCAGATTGGTTCGATGATGTCTTCCATCACGGACAGGCTGCAGACCCAAGAGGGCCTCATGAGACGGGTTGCCACAGCAGCAACAATATATCATCCCGGATGGCTCTAACCTCCCACCCTTCGCTAAAAATAATCCTTGGAGAATGGCCTTGCACTCTCCCTACACAGATGGCATTCTCCCTACACAGATGGCATGTTGACCATCGAAGGTTGTGGCACCCTTCCGGTCGACGATTTTGAATTCTTCCCTCCCGGTCTTAAATTCCCTTTCCCCGGCTTCGCCCGGCTGACCCAGGAGGCTCTTGTTAGATTGGACAAGGTCCCAAAAGAGACTGTTATTCATCCCAAGGAGCAAGCCCAATCTACTTGGGTTCGAACCTTGGGCGAATGGGATTGTGTCAACACTCTGCTGACCCCCACAGGAGTTCCTATACCATGTTCCTTGTGGACGAGCAAACCCCTACTCCATGCATTACAAAAATGATGGAGCTCGCTCTTCAGGCCGTCACCGAAGACAAACCATTGCCACAAATACGAGAGACAGACTCAACATCTCTCTTGCTCCCGTCAGGCGAGTGCTGGCACAACATTCAGGCCACTTTTACTTCTGGCAAACTAGCGGCTGACTGTGCTTCGACACAGTTCAGCGAGAAACTCCCAAGGCTCCCGGAATCCTTAATCCGTCTTGAGTTTGAAACCCGGACCAGGTTTAGTAGAACTCTTAATTCCAGGACAATGGCAGAGGTGCTCTCTCACATACGAAGAGGAGTCGGTTTTTAAAGTTCTAACTAAGTCTTTACTTCAATCACTTTTGTCAGATGTCTACGACTTTCTAGTAGCTAGACGCCATTGCCGTAGGCATGTGCTAGCTGAAGCTACCATTCGGCATGAGCCGAATAAACTTATTAAGGCCCCCTTCTGGGGTCCAGACTTTTACCCGGAAGACCTAGTGAATAATGTCCTTGCGGAAGCGGCTAGGGTTAATCAGAGCCTCAAGGTTCGCTGGGGCCTCGTGCCCAAACGAAAGTTTGAACAGTCAAGCGTTCAATCTTGAGGCAGGAAGAGGCTACGCCCATACCACTCTTCCCAATACCGCTAACCTCTTCCAGTACAGCCTATCCCGGTGGCACAGGGAAATCAACCTTCCACTTCCAAAGGCCACCCCCAACAACAATACCTGTTGGTTCCCCAGAGCCAGGTGCCTTCCACTTCCTTTGCCACCTTCCCCGCCTTTAACCCAACTACGAACCCCGGGGTACCTCTCAGGGTTACCAACATGGTAGAGGTTCCGGAACAATGGGATCATTTCACAACAGAGGTGGCGGAAAATCCTTCTACCGTGGCAGAGGATCACGCGGAGGATGTGGAGGCAAATCCACATCAAGCTATTGAAAGCTCTCAGGTAGGGGGAAGGCTTTATGCATTCGGGCACCGTTGAAAGTTCAGAAATTGGGCCTTCAGCATAATTTCCAGAGGACTGGGGTGGAGTTGGATAGAAGGGCCCCCTCCACCGACCAGTTTCCATCAACTTCCAATGGAGGAGCTGACTTTACTTGTTCAAGATCTTCTGCAAAAGAATGCAATCAGAGAAGCAAAACATTTGAAATTTCAAGGTCGCTTGTTCAGCGTGCCAAAGAAAGGCTTAGACAATCGAAGAGTCATTCTAGATCTGTCTCGTATGAACTTGTTCATTCAATGCGACAAGTTCCGCATGCTAACCGTTTCTCAAGTGCGAACCTTACTTCCCCGTGGGGCCGTCACCACCTCCATAGATCTTACAGATGCCTACTATCACGTTCCGATAGCAAAGCACTTCTGTCCATTCCTAGGATTCAAACTAGGCAACCAGGCCTACACGTTCAAAGTAATGCCATTTTGGGCTCAATATTGCTCCCAGAATTTTCACAAAGTTGGCAGAAACAGTAATCCAGGAGTTATGAACCCAAGGAATTCAGGTGGCTGCATACCTAGACGACTGGCTCGTTTGGTCAGACAACGTCGAGGACTGTCTCAAGGCAACGTACAAAGTTAAAAATTTAAGTCCTACAACACTTAGGGTTCCAGATCAACTTCGGGAAGTCTCTGCTGGTCCCAGAGTCCAAATTTCAGTGGCTATGACTACAGTGGGATCAACGCTCCCATACCTTATGTCTCCCCAAAGCAAAGAGAACGGAAATAGCAAAGAGCACGAAACGTTTTCTCAAGGACAAGCTGACGTCCAGAAGGAGCCAGGAGAGGATCATGTGCTCCTTACAGTTCGCCTCAGTGACAGATGTCCTACTGAAGGCCAGACTGAAGGACATAAACAGAGTTTGGCGCTCCAGAGCGAACGAAAGGTATTGGGACAAGAAAGTTCGTCTTCCTCCAGTTCTGAGGAGGAGACTCCAGCCATGGACAAAGGCCAAAAACCTGGCAAAGTCAGGCCCCTTACAATACCCACCTCCAAAACTCGTTATCCACACAGACGCCTCCTTGACTGGCTAGGCAGTATACTCCCAGCACAGGAAGGTTCAAGGACCATGGTCGACGATGCTTCAATAATTTCACATTAATATTTTAGAAGCCATGGCGGTATTACTAGCTCTGAAACGACTACAGTATCCCCAGCCAAGAAACAACACATAAGACTGGTTCTCGACAGCGAAGTCATAGTCCGCTACATAAACAGAGGAGGTTCCAAGTCAGGCAACATCAACCATGTGCTGTTAACGATCTTTTCGTCAGCGCCATTAAATCAGTGGCACTTGTCAGCCGTCCACCTGGCGGGAGTATGAAATGTAGTGGCGGACGCACTCTCGAGGACAACCCCGTTGGAGTCGGAATGGTCTCTAGATCTGAAGTCATTCCGTTAGATCCTGTCCCAGGTCCCAGGTCTCCAAGTAGACCTCTTTGTAACAGAGTCCAATCACAAACTGGCATGTTATATAGCCCCCAACCTGGACCCTCGGCCTTATGCCGTAGACGCAATGTCCCTAGACTGGAACACTTGGGAGAAGATTTATTTGTTCCCACCAGTAAATCTGCTGATGAAGGAGTTGGACAAACTCCGGACTTTCAGGGGACAAGTGGTTCTCGTGGCTCCCAATTGGCCCAAGAGCAATTGGTTTCCTCTGATGCTGGAATTGGGTCTCCATCCCCATCAGATACCCAACCTAATTCTTACGTAAATAGTACAAACTTGTACTGTGTTCGCTTCCTCAAACATTCAGTGCCCTAGCTTTATGGACTTCATGAAATTTGCAGCCCAAGAAGGTGCAGACATCGATCCGCAAAATATTTATTTTTGGAGTCTGACAAAAGGGATTCCACCCTTCGCCAAAACGATTCAGCGGTTAGGAAGCTTGCAAAATTTTTGAAAGACTCAAAGGTCGAATTAATGACTATGAATCTGACTGTAACCTTCTTCAGATCCCTTTTTGAGTCAGGTCTGGCAGCCAACACTATTACCACGCTTAAATCTGCTCTAAAGAAGATTTTCCATATCGGGTTTAACATAGACCTAACAGATCCACTATTCTCATCAATCCCAAAAGCCTGCGCCAGATTGAAACCATCTATTCGCCCTAGCTCGGTTTCCTGGTTTTTGAATGATGTCCTCAAGTTGGCATCCGAGACCCTCAATGACTCGTGTGATTATATACCCTTGCTAAGGAAGACCTTATTCCTTATGAGCCTAGCTTCTGGCGCCAGAATATCAGAACTTGCAGCCTTGACTAGGGACCCGGGCCATATTGAATTTCTCTCGTCAGGGGAAGTTCTCCTCTCTCCTGACAAAGTTTTCTTCCAAAAATGAGAATCCCCAGGATAGGTGGTCCTCCTGGAAGATTGTTCCGCTTCCTCCGGACCCATCACTATGTCCCGTAACCACCCTGAAATCCTACTTAAATAGAACTTCCTATAAGTCCTCAGGGCCCTTATTCATTAGAGAACATGGTGGTACCATTACCCTCAAAGGGATCAGGCAACAAATTTTATATTTCATTAAACAGGCTAATCCTGATTCATTCCCCCATGTCCATGATATACGAGCTGTAGCTACCTCAGTTAACTACTCTCATTACATGAATTTCACTGAACTTACTGAATATACAGGCTGGAAGTCCCCAACAGTATTTAAGCGACACTATTAAAACCTCTGGAAGCCCTTAAATTCGCTACAGTAGCAGCGGGGAATGTGGTTCCACCTGAACATGCCGAGTCTTAACTAACCATGTCTTGCTATCTTCTTCCTCTTACCTGCCTTACTTACAGTTCCTACCTTGGTTTTTGGTTTTATTTTACCTGAGCTATACCAGTACAACATAACATTTTATATGTCAATTGCTCTTATTCCACGAATTGTTTTTGTTGTTTTCACTCATGTTACCTTTTCAATCATGTTGTAATTTAGGTTTTATCCTGTGACTGCTAATACCTAGCTGTCCCTGTCATCCCTCCTTAGGGAGCGTGATTTACGTGTTATCTTTATTACTTTTCAATATTAGAGAGGATATACCTCTATTCCTTATATACGTTTTTGAGTAAACCATTTGATGTTACCATGTCTTTAATTGTTTTCCTCTCAGGTTATTTCCAAGTTTGGGACCATTTCTCTTGTACTATTTCACTGGCGGCACAGGTTGAGCCCAGAAAAGGGATTTTGACGAAGGAAAATCTATTTCTGGGCGAGAGACCTGTGCCGCCCAGTGAACCCACCCTCGAAATCCCTCCCTGCTTGGCCCCAAACTTGGGGTGCTATAGGGAGTGAGTTCACTAGCGTGGGTTGGGTTGGTAGTAGTAGCTTACGCAGCATAGATGTTGAACGGCACCTCGCTGTTCAGGGATTTTGAAGAGGAAATCTCTAATTGGTGCGAGGCCTCTGGTTATGATTTATCTCGCCCCAGTAATATACCGACACCTTATATAGGTGAGCGAGCTGGGTTCAACCTGGTATTCCTATGCAATTTTTCTCTGGATATATATAGCAGTTATATACCTTATAAATGGTGCTTAAGGAGCATTTCACTCGGTGGTACAGGTCTCTCGCCCAGAAATAGATTTTTCCTTCGTCAAAATCCCTTTTTTGTCTGACATAAGTACAATTTATCCGTAAAATAAGGGTATTAGGTGGGCCAGTTCACCAGACACCCATTGGTATACTACTGCCAGAGAGTAATTGGGTCCTTTGACTGGCCTCTCTCTCTCTCTCTCTCTCTCTCTCTCTCTCTCTCTCTCTCTCTCTCTCTCTCTCTCTCTCTCTCTCTCTCTCTCTCTCTCTCTCTCTCTTTCTATAAGTCATTCTCTCTATTTTTGTCTTATTACAGAATTTTTTATAGAAATTTATCCCATTAGTTACTTTATTGGGTTTTACCCATAGAATGATTATCTTAAGTGTTTTCATTAGGAACATATACCCATGCTTTTTATTATGGTCAATTTTTCGATTAGATCTGTAGTATGCGCATGATGAAATTTTAGTCAAATTATTATTTTAGAATTTTTTTATACAGTGAATGGGATATAATTTTTGTAATTTTGTTTTTCCAGAGGATACGGAAGAACTTATATGAAAATACTGCGCTTCATGAAAAGATAGCAGAGAACATCAATAAAGGATTGAAAACCCAGGGAAAGTTCTTGAGTGGTTTGAACTTTATTACCTCAAGTGCAGGGGAATTATCAAATTCTATCTCCCCTTTTGGGCCAGACCGAATCCGCCTGAGCAGCAGTAGTAGAAGTCTTCCAAATGAAGTCAAAGACAAAAAGTTATCTGGAGATGTGGCTCTAATTAAGGAACTTGATCATATGGTCTCGGGCATCATAACAGAAAAAACATCTGACCCAGTTTTTGAAAATCCGATTGAAGAAGTTTTTGGTAGGTAGTATTTCTTACTAAAATTATTCTTAGATATACTATATCAGTTTAATAAATTTTATTTTACTCTAATTTTTGTCCATTATTGAAAGCTAAAATTTAAAGTTTTCTCTATGATTTCAGGGACAAGTTCAAATCCTCCTTTGCCAGTCAAGAAATATGGGTCTTGTCAACCTAGCCAAGATTCTGCTGTAGATTTCACGAGTGTTAATTCCAGGCCTTTGTCCACGCCCATTCCTCCATTACTCCCATCAGACAAAATATCGGCTTCCCTGGGGAAGCAATTTCCGTAACATGCTACACTCACCTGCAAGTTGTTCTTCTTTACCTGGTTTCCCCACTTTGGATAGTCAATCAAGCTCAACTTCTCAGCCTACAACACAGCCTGCTGAAACCAACTCAGGGCAAAGCTCCTCAAGAAAAAGTTTATGGAAAGATTCTTCAGTTGTTTAAGTGCCTGAAAAAATAGATAATGTCAACAGTGCTTTATCTGGAAGAAAAACACCTCAATCCAGGTAAGGTATTTGCTTATTTACTGTCGTGGACAGCATCTTGACCTCCTCCAATGAATTTGTGATGAGTTCATGTTTTTGCCCCATTTGTCTGTTTGTTTAGTAGAGAAACTTTCAGGGATTTGAGCAAAAGATCAACCAAATTAACCCCAACCTTAACCCCCAAGTTTTGCATGTGGTTGTCATACAGACTTCAAGTATGTCTACAGTCCAAATTGAATCTGGGAAAGGCAAGCTGGTTTTGAGAAATAAGCTGAAGTGGACGAGGTCTGCACTCAGAGTACTTTTCTAGTTTGTTGTAGCAATGTGTAAATTAACTTTGAGGACATTTGATTATTGAATGTAGATTCTTAGTAACTAATCTCACTTGACCAGGTGTTGGCAGTTCTATTCTTTTTTTTTTTTTTAAAGTATCCATCAACTTTATTTTCTTTGTTAGTACTTTTCATTTACTTATGTTTCTTATTAATCCTGCATCTTTATCTTGATTTTGCTCATATTTTTTTTTGTCTATATTAAGATCTAACAGATTTATTGACACATTTAAATTTAATATAGTGAAACCTTATATGTGGTAACTACAATGTGAAGGCCTCCCCCACCTTGGTAGTTACAGAATTCTGCTGATCATAGTCAAGATGAGACTAAAAAAAAATTTTATCTCTCTCTCTCTCTCTCTCTCCTCTCCTCTTCTCTCTCTCTCTCTCTCTCTCTTTTTATATGTATGTGTATATATATATAAATATTTTTTTTTAAGCTTGAATAGTTTCCTCAAGATTGTTCAGATTGAGAAAGGAGGCCATTAGAATTTATATGAATTTTCTTATCTGATAAATTTCTTCATTCAAATAGATTTGCCTCTTTTTATGAAAATCTCTTTATAAAGATATAAAAAATATGATATATGTTCAACTCGGGTAATGGATCTAAAGCAAAAGATAACCTCATTTTTAAACCAAAGTTCCCACAACGACTCGAGAACCGACCAGACAAATACTAAGACCTGCACAAAGAACGCTACTGCCGGACTATAAAGTTTAATTCTCTCTCTCTCTCTCTCTCTCTCTCTCTCTCTCTCTCTCTCTCGAATTATCTAAAACTGCCATTTGTATACAAATACTATAATTTCTCTCTCTCTCTCTCTCTCTCTCTCTCTCTCTCTCTCTCTCTATGTACTTCTGGCAGAAATGAAAGGCATTGCAGAGGGCAGGTAAATGAAAACTACCAGCTACGATAACATCAGCAAAGTTTCCAAAGACATCTAGAAATTATAATGTGTGTGTTTTATTTACTTGAAGTTTGTATGTAGATTGTGCTTTCACAACGTCCTCTGGAACTTTATAGCAAGGTCAATGTTACATAAGGTGATAGAAAGAACAAAAAGTAAGTGGAGAACAAGAAAAAAGAACTAGGAAAGAGAGGAAACATGAATAAGAGTACAGAGCTGAAACCTGCTAACTGAAGCACTGGCAACAAGGAGAGATTGCTGGCAACTCTAACATAGGAATACTAAACTGAGGGTTCAATTACCTCGTTTAGGGTGCATTTATGTAAGAATAAACAATAAAAGTCATCATAATAATATAATCTTGATTTCTTTAAGAAAAGAAGGGAAAATGTGTTGCAAATCTTTGGGAGCTCATAACTCAAAAACATACTTATTCACACTTAGGTACATTTTTCTCACTTATTTCTTGTTCGATATCAGAGGGAAAGATATCATTGAAAAGAAGAATAAAAACCCCACAATTCTGTCAGAAAAACTTTTGATTTTCTTTCTATATTTTTTTTCACGATTATTTTGTCTAGACGAAGAAAAAATAAATAAAAATTCATTAAAAAAAATAGAAAAGAAAATAAAAATTCTGTCTGACAGAATTGTTCGGTTGATAGAGTAGTTTTTATGGTATAAGTTTCAATACAATTAGTATTATAGTATTGGGGAAAAATGTACCTAATTTTTTTTAAATAATGATTTTTGCTAATAAATCCAAAAGTTTTGGATGAAATAACCTTAAGTTATTATATGATGAAGGTATCATATAAGTCTAAAACATATATAGAAATGGTGTAATTTGGATCATTAGAAAAAAAATGGCCGATATGGCGAACGGTCCCCTTAAAAAGGTATAGGAGATGTCAGTCTTCCCTTAAAAGACAATACAAGAGCTATTGGAGACATGTATGAAAGTATAATAAAGCCCCTAGGCTAGTAGCCTAGACGCAGTGAGAATCGTTCACCGAAACACTCTCGTATACTGTCTTGGAAGAGGAAAATTTTTATACAATAATATCTTGAATGTATAAAATATTGCCTGAGCTTCAATAAAATTTTATCAGGAAGGTTATATCATGCATGAAATGTGCAGGTGTCGAGGCTAGTAATCCTAGCACTCGTGAGGCTCGATCATAATAGCCAAATCCACGACAACAATGAGATAATATAAAAATCCCTAGCTAAATTGCTAAATAGCTAGTGTTACTAAAGCAAATAATGCCGGGAAAGTCTTTCTGGCTAACTAAATGTACAAGAAATAATGACCGCGTCCATGACGCCATCCGGCTGGCTACAGCTCTTGTTACGTTAATTACGATCTCAATCAAAGAGTAAAACTGGCATGAGCTTACATTTACACAATTCAAGGATATTACTTAACTTTCCAGAAGCAGATGTTGCTGGTGAAGACATCATTGCGACGAAATAACTCCAAATTAGCGAGAGATGAAATGGGATAAACACCGGCCAGCAAAGCTACGAGAGAAAGAATGATTAGGTGGCGGCTTGGCGCACTATTTGCAGTACAGCAGGAGCGTTGCCTTATTAACGGCTCTCCTATAATTCTTGCCACTTTTCCCCTCAAAGCGAAAACGCTATTTGGGGTGTAGATAGCTATGCTGTAGTGGTTTGCGGACTGTGGCCAGAGGTAGCACCCGAACTGCCTATTGTCCGAATGCCGACCACAACCCGACGTTCACTACACAACAAATACTGTATACAACGGTGAAAGTGTGATATCTGGTGTTCCACAGGGTAGTGTTCTTGGCCCATTACTTTTCATACTATATACACATGACATGTGGTTTGGCCTAGAAAACTAGCTTGTTGCATATGCAGATGATGCTACTCTCTTTGCATCAATTCCATCCCCTGAATGTAGATCTAGGGTTGGTGAATCCCTTAATAGAGATTTAGCTAGAATTAGTGCATGGTGCAAATTATGGGGTATGAAGTTGAATCCTAACAAAACTCAAAGTATGATTGTAAGTAGGTCAAGGACGGTGGTTCCTCAACATCCGGATATCAGTATTGATAATGTTTCTTTAAATATGTATGACTTTCAAAATTTTAGGTGTGATTCTCGACTGTAAATTTACTTTTGAGAAACATATAAGGTCTGTGTCTTCTTCAATTTCACAAAAAATAGGCTTATTGAGAAAGTCTTTCAAGATTTTCGGTGATCAATCTATTCTGAAGAAGTGTTTTAATTCTTTCATTCTACCTTGTTTTGAGTATTGTTCTCCTGTCTGGTCTTCAGCTGCTGATTCTCATCTTAATTTGTTGGACAGAAACTTACGGTCTATTAAATTTCTTATTCCTGATCTAGATATTAATCTCTGGCACCGTCGTTCAATTAGTTCATTATGTATGTTGCATAAGATTTTTCACAACTCTGACCATCCTTTACATTCAGATCTCCCTGGACAATTCTATCCTGTTCGTAATACTAGGCAGGCAGTTAATTCTAATAGCCAGGCCTTCTCCATCACGAGGCTCAATACTACTCAGTACTCTAGAAGTTTTATTCCAGCTGTGACCAAGTTGTGGAATGATCTTCCTAATCGGGTGGTTGAATCAGTAGAACTTCAAAAGTTCAAAGTTGGAGCAAATGCTTTTTTGTTGACCAGGCAGACATAGTCTTTTTATAGTTTTATTTATGACATATTTGTTTTTGATGTTGATAGTTTATTATATGACATGTCTGTTTTGACGTTGTTTCTTATTTTAGAATGATTTATTGTTAATTTGTTCTCTTCATTTATTTATTTCCTTATTTCCTTTCCTCACTGAGCTATTTTTCCCTGTTGGAGCCCCTGGGCTTATAGCATCTTGCTTTTCCAACTAGGGTTGTAGCTTGGATAGTAATAATAATAATAATACTCAAAGAAACCTAAGTAACAGGTCAAGAGAACGGAGCTCTGGGCACCACCCCTTGATTTATACTGGCTAAGGGGACCCAGCTAGAATCTTGCTTTTTATCATACCTTTCATTGGGCTAGCTGGCTTATAAATAAAGGTATAAGGACATTAGGTGAAAGTGAATCTTATAATTAATAACGGAACACAGTGTGGGAGGAAAGAATTATGATAAATTACTGTACTTAAGAGATCTTAAAAAACTGTGGCTGGGGAAGGGGGCCACATTGGTGTAGGAACAGGAATGATATGCTGTATTCATAAAACACAAGAAAATAAAATTTATTTGACAAAACTGTCATGTTATGTTAGCATGGACCCATCAATCCAAATAGAAAATTAAAGACAAAATTAGCATTCCTTTATGTCAAACTTCAGCATCCGGGTAATAAGATAAACAAATTAAGCAAACAAGATTTCCATAGGTGGGGCACTCAAGTGTTCCTATACAGTACAAGTAAAAACAGAGGCACTCCTAACCGTGTATCTATTTGGGCAAGTACCAGTATGCCATTTCAATAGTTCCAGTTAACTATTAATGTTTATGACACTTAAACGTTTGACTGTCTCCACAAAAAGACGGTTTTAGGCCCCATTACGTTCACTTGGTTCTGGGGCAAACATTTAAAAACCTGTCCATCACTAAGTTCCAGTATGGAATCACCTTTTGTGATCTGGTGATGTGGAGTAGCAATATCTTGATCCTTAAAATGTTTTTCTAAATTTCTAGATAGGTCACTGTCAGAACACCCTGTCAATACCAAGTTTGAGAAGTGACTCATGTAGCAGGACAGAAATGTTTACATCACCATTTTTTTTATCAAGCTGATTAACCCTATAAACAGACTCGGACATAATACAGCACCCTTACAATCATTTTACTTGTGCCACGTCTCAACTAAACTTCTGGTTGCCTCTCCAAAAACCTTACAGAGTAGGGCGTGCTGCAAAAACAAATGTGGTTAGACAACGGGTAGGACCAAAAAATATTACAATACCCCTTAAAAATATAAATAATGCTTCTATTCATGACTTTGTTATAAAATTAAATGAATTTGTTGCTGGCAAAATATGTTAACCTATTTAAGAAAAATTGAAATCTTTACAGTGAATATATGGAAAATCAGTATAGTACAGTACTGGGGCAGAATATCAGACATTATGACAAAAGGGAATTGATAATGAGAGTTACTTTAAAACATATATAACCCAAGCTTGTTATATGTGGAAATGGTTTGTATTTTTCCCAACTATCATTAATTTTTTTCACAATGCGACGTGTCAAGAATACGTCTTCTGATATTACGTGATATCCCTTTTAGAATTATTAAGGGATATTCGCTCCAGGAGTTAGAATTTTGGATACCCTTGGTAAATTCTTTGGGATATATCACTGTAGTCCAATATTACCTAGGAAGCTACTAACGAAGGAACTTCCATCAGGACGACATGGCCTGAGCCCCAAAAAATTGGGATAATCAACATATACCTAATTTTTTTTAATTTAAACAGGTCATAATGCACCCAAAATAAGAAAAGTTACTGTCCCAGACAATAATCACACTAGAGTCTCTGACTAGGGATTTCTGCGGAGAAGTTTTTGAAATCCTCCATTTTATTTTTTTCCTAAAACTGCCTTGCTAATTTAAGGGTAAGTCTTACCACTTGTAGCGTATTATGACTCGGGAAATACGGTATATTAGTAACTAGTTTTGCCCCTTCATGAAACTTCGACCATATAATGAATTGGAATTGAAACCTTTAGCATGTAAGTTTGAACTGAACATATTTCAAATTATTTGGAATTAGAATATCATTATTGTTATTACTTGCTATGGTAGAACCCTAGTTTTAAAAGCAGGGTGCTATAAGCCCAGACTGTTCAATGGATAATTAATTCAGAATTTTTAATGAATTTATATACATTTGAATTGATGAAAATCAAATCATCCCAATCCTGGTTTCAATAGCTCTTGAACTGTTTTGTCTCCCTTTTACATAATGATTTCATGATGTGCATGTTGAAAAAGTGGCCTAGGAGCTTCCAGGGAGAACAATATTCCTTTTGGTTATTTGTCCTTATAGATTTCCCATTCTACTGTTTTACAATCCTTAGAGACCACACACTGCATTTTCCCAAATATATATATATATATATATATATATATATATATATATATATATATATATATATATATATATATACTTTGTCAAACCCAATTTTAGACATTTTTTGCTTTTCATTTCCAAGGCATTTTTAATGTTTTTAATTTTATAAATGTTTTCCATCCTATTTTTAAGGTATTTTCAATGTTTGTAATTTTAGGAAAATATTTCTTTTATTTTACAGTTGTGAAGACAACATGCAAAGGGAGGGTGAGAGTGCCTTTTGAGTGTCCATGGTTTAATGTCTGCATATTGTAATAAGTCATTTCCATGAATATCTCTCAATAGTAGAAGCTAATAACTGGA
This sequence comes from Palaemon carinicauda, assembly GCF_036898095.1. Taxonomy (NCBI): domain Eukaryota; kingdom Metazoa; phylum Arthropoda; class Malacostraca; order Decapoda; family Palaemonidae; genus Palaemon; species Palaemon carinicauda. The sequence goes on from NC_090754.1 coordinate 17,767,010, forward strand.
AGTGGCAACTTGACAGTCTAAGTAAGTATGAAAACATTCTTAACCCACGCTACTTTAGCCTCTTTTAAAGTTGCTGCCAAAACACTCCATATTTGTTTAGAGGAGAGACACCCAGGACAGTGCTGGATAGACCAGCTTTGGAGAGAAGGGGAGAAATACTTTGATCAGTCTCTGTATTTGTAGAGAAGGATCCAACTCCTATCAGATCACGTGTGGATCAGTGCATGAGGCTGTGGGTCTTGTACCTTTCCCTTGCAGCTCTACTGAACCCACCTATACAAACAATTGCTTACATGAGGCACATGCCTATTCACATGTTCATATGAGGGAGGTATGGGGAGTGCTCTCTTGAATGCTTGGCCAGTGTTCCTCAGACAGTCGTTCCTAAAGGATTCTCGTAGTTTTGTGACTAAACATTATGAATTCAAACTCTTAAGTAATTTTCTAATTCTTTTTATTTCATGTATTTTTCATATTTTTTTTCCCCTCCATTGGATAATGATAGTCTTGCTTAATTTGGGTCTCAGTACCTACCATGATACCTTGAATGAGAATTACAGTGATAGTGATGATAGTTGCTTATATTATTTTTACTATTATCATTATTATTGGCTGCAAGTGAATGTTGATATACTGCCAATCAAAGGGGGTTCTCAAGCCTTATGCTGGTATAGATTGCAGTGCAACAGAGCAATAGTGAAGGAGTTACAGTCCAGTCCCTTAGGGGTACCATCGTTCAGATTTATCTACAAGCATGAAATTTGTCACAGATATACATGGCCGCCACATTATATTTCATTTTGCCATAACTTTATAACCCATACAAAGTAAATGCGCACTGTGTGGGTTTTTTACCTCAAGGAATCTAAATTTGAGCTCAAATTTCACAAATCACATGCACTTTTGCCAATCTAAAGTTTGAAAATGAAATTTCTTTTGACTAAAATATTTAATACGGACATTTATTGTACATACATTTAGTGGTTCAGTTTGATTGTTAATATGTTCACTACGGAAGAAATTTTATGAGTGTTCTTAGTGGACTGTCATTGTAGAAGATATTTGTCTAAGTATCATCATTATTAATTCACCCGGCTTTGCATTTGCACAGCTCGGTGCATCGGACTCCAGCTCTACTACATTTACAGTTTCCTGTACAAGCCTGTTCGTGGCCACAATGAAGCAGGATGGAACATGCTTTACTGGCATCTTCAAGTGTTGTCCAGTGTGGTAACCAAATACCAGTGTTTTCTTTTTGCCAACCCCATGTGGTTAAGCTGGGAATAGTCTGTTGAACTGCGGTTGCCTGTTTTCAGAAGAAGCTTGCTTGAAGCAGAGCCCGCTTGAGATGTTCAAACAAAGCTGTTTGTGTGGGTGAAATGTTCTCCAGGTTTTTTCTATCACTTGTGAATAGACAATGTCTATCTTCGTTGACCCTGGTCAGTCCACATCCTTTGCTGTACATGATGACCACAAATCGTTCCAGATTCTGCATATGTAGAGAAACTATGCTGAGGAGGTTGGGGTTATTGGTCAATGCCATCAGTGTTTCTGCGAGTCCTGGAGTGTTTTGGTAAGGTGTCCAAGCAGTTTTTTGCCACATCCAAGGAACTCTGATGTCGTGTCACACCCTGTTATTGCATGGAAAAGGGGCAATGCAATAGATCTGGAAGGGCCAAGGTAAACACAGATGTTATGGATGGGGATGTCACAGACTTTTTAACACTCCCAAAACACACACCAGAGCTCCAAGAAACCAAGGATTGAGAAGAAGTGTATGGCAAATACCACCACATCACTATCAACAGTACGAACAATAACTATCTTGTTGGTCTGGAGTGCTGAATGTGCCAGATGAAGAAATATCCTCGTATCGGCCTTGGCATGATTACAGGGATGGAGTGCTGAGATGTCTGCTTACACTGAGCTCGAGTTTCCCGCCCCAGTCATTTTTTTTACTATCCTCACTAAGATAAATGAACAACTCCTCCTTGTCATTGTTCTTGAGGAATCCATTGTTCCAATCATGTTTTGGGATTCGTGTGCTGCCACCTCCAACCCTAGTTTGTTGACCTGTACCACAACGTTGATGTATGAGAGACTTCAAACTCTCTTCTGAATAGGTGTCCCATTTGGCATCAATGTGGGAAAATACTGGATTTATCCGTGATTTCATGAACGGGGTCTTATGTTTAGCATACTCGACAAAGGTTTTTGCTGATGTAGGTTGCACCATGTAATAACTGCTGCTATGTCCAGCACAACAATCGTTGCCCGCGTAGCTTGAAATGATCGACCAGTTGGAGCTTTGATACATTCCAGGATATCAGACTTGCTTCCGGATCTAAGTGAGCCATGGTCAGCCAAACTTGATGGGTCTTTTTGATTTTCAAAGCGAAAAAACTTCCATATCAGCATCTGGTCATGATTAAAGCAACAGGAAGAGTTGTGTGATAAGAATCATGGTTTTTTTGGTGTACCACTGGCTTTGTTGCCTTTCTTGGATAAGTCAGGTCGATTGGCAAAGGTCAGTATGTTGTTACATCAGATAATGTTGGACACTGGCACAGTTGCCTTGTCGAGTGTTTGTGCAACATATTGTTCATGAGGATCTTTGCCAATTTCATGGACTTGGCAGAGAGATGTGACAACTTCTTGGGTGTCAAGCGCAACAAATTCCGAACCAGCAACAAAAGGATTTACTAGTTCTTCGATACTTTCAACAAATGACCGAACATCTTTCCTGTACTTTGCTTGCAAGCTCTGCGCTTCTTCATGCTTGCAAGCTCTGCGCTTCTTCATGCTTGCAAGCTCTGCGCTTCTTCATGTTGTGTAGTGCTTGAGATCGGGTTGTCCAAAACCATCTCAAACTCTTCAACATACCTGGAACGCTTTGAACTTATCAACATGTAAAGTTTGAGCGCTTCAGGATTTTCGTACTGCCCAGCAGCCCCACTATGAGCTTGAAGGCTCTTGTTCAACTATTCATGAGACTGATCCTTCCCAATAAGGCTGACCTTAAACGTTGAAATTTGAACGGCAAAGTTCCCTTTCAGAAATTCTGCGTGCACATCTGGGTGACTCTGCTAGCTGCACCATATCCCGGACATGTACCGGCAGTCATGTCGCATACTTTCCTGCTTTTGACACAGTCTCTTCACACGAGAACTACTGCAGTAGCTTCTGCAAGTCTTGTGATATTTGTAATTATTCGATCGAAACGTGTTTGCTATTCCCGAACCTTCGTTGAGTTGTTCCAACGACACTGCAATACCAGAAGGAACAGCATTGATTTCTTTGAAGCCATTTAGGTCTCTGTTGAGACTTGAAATACGTAACTCCTTTATTGATATTAGATTTTCATCTTTGTCAGATTGACAGAGACAACAAAGCTGCCAGTTAGTACTAGACATTTTCATAAATCACACATCGATGTCTCTTTCATCACCAACAACACGTCACACGTACCTGAGGAGAAAAATAGGAAAATTATTTAGGGGTTAAACGAGATGTCTTGAATCGACTTTTAATGACAAAGGTGTAAGATTCTGTTCGGTAGTTATGAGAACAAAAGAAAAATAAATATATTGGAAGGTAAATGTAATTGAACAGCAAAGTCTGAAATATCACCCTTCACATCTGTCTTATGAAGAAAATTTGCAAATATACTCAGTATTTGGGATGTGTTATGCAAAATTTGAGCTCAGATTCAGATTCTTTGAAGTCATAAACATTTGTGTGCTATTACACGATGATGTATGACCTTTAGTTTTGAAGTTATCGTAAAACTAAAAACCAAGTGGCGGCCATATTGGATTTTGCCAATATGGCGGCCCAAGTGATCATCGGCTTTGGCGCCTTCAACAAATGAATTAAGTATGGCCTAACCTACATCTGTGCCAAATTTCATGCTTGTAGATAAAATTGCACAATATCGCCCTTATATTTCCCTATGCCCTGACTATTAAGAAGTCAGTCACCGAAGCCGAACTTGAATTGGTTTCCAATCAGGTCAGTGACTTTTTAGAGAATTTAGTGACCAAAGCTGACATTGAATTGGATGCCACTCGAGTGGAAGTTATGAATATATTTGTTGTTGATATTAGGAGATGGCTACTTGTAATTTACATTATGGTCTCTCTCTGGAAAGGGTTTTGGCAGTTGTCCAATGTTTTACCAGATTTATTTTTGCCAAGCACTATTTAATTCCTGACGGTAGAAGGGTTTTGTCACCTAATTTCATTGGACAGAAACAAAAACCATAACTGTTTTGTATGTTGTACCTTAAATGTGTAAGTTAGTGTTTAAATTCCTTATCTGTGGATTCGGTAACATTTCACTTATGCCCTATAATAAAATGGTCATAAAAGTAACAAAGGTAAAGAAATACTGTAATAAAACTATATTTCATGCAATAACCTGATATCCATTTCTTATGAAATCATACTATTTTTTGACCTTTTTAGCTGGAAATCAGGCATGGAGTTCAGGTTACGCCTCCCCTAGGCCAAAATTGGACTTGAAAACAGCTTCTTGGAACCTATTAAGTTTGTAAGTTGAGGATCTTCTGTGTGTAAAGATCTTTCTTCTAGGAAAAAATACACAATTTTATCTGTGCAAATAAGAAAGTTATTAGATGAATTGTTTTATATAAATCAACATCTTTTAATCTAGAACAACACTATTTTGATAATAGAAACCAATCGTTTATGATAAAATGGTGATTACATTTTAGATAGACATTCTTCTTTTGTTTTAGTGAGGGAGATCTTAAGCTTTACTTTTGCATGTGTTTGTGTCTGTCTAGTCAGTGGTTGTTCTTCCATGTGGGAACTTTGGTTCTAAAGACTTTTTCTGTATTTTGTTTTGCATTAGGACAAATATGATAAAGAGGTTGATTAAGAGTTCAACTTATGTTATTATATTTTGATATTTTTAAAGAGCTTTTTTATTTTTAAATGCATTTTATAAAAGTTGAAACATCTTAAGATTTTAGGTAGAAACAATCTTCATTATTTTTCAATCTGAAATAAGTTTATTTAAAAGTTAGTTACTGTACCGTATGTGATGAAAGCCTTTTCCAGTAATTTTAATAAGTATGGGTTTTCTCTAACTTGCAAATAGTTTTTATGTGTTAGTAATAGTTAAGTTGCATTTCTTTGATTTTTCATTACTTTATTATTGTCATCATCATATTTGTAAATGTGTTTTTACTAAAGGCATATACAGTCAGCATTTTAGTGTAGTACAGCATATTGAAAATCATCATGAGAGTGTGTGTGAGTTTTTTTTTTTCTAATGCACTAAGGTTATGAGATGCAAGAGAAAGGAAGGTGGTGGTAGATTGAATGTAGTGTTGAGTGGGGAGTTACTTTAGGCTGTAGCTTGTTTAAAGTACTAGGGGTTTTGTTGTTGGTGCAATTGGTAAAGTGGAAGCAGATGTACGTCACGAGTGAATGAAAGAAGTAAAGTGTTGAGGGTAGTGAAGGGAGTGTTGAAGAAGAATAGTTAGTGATGACTGACTGCAAAGATAATTCTGTATGAGAAAGTGATTTTTTCAACTGTGATGAATGAATGAGTTATGGGGAACGAGTTAGATACAAAAATTGAATGTTGGAGAAATATTGTTTGAGGAGTATGTCTGGGGGTATCCCGATCAGATAGGGTTAGGAATGAGGCTGTGAGGGTGATAACTGGTATGAGAAATTAATTAGCAGGTAGTGTAGATCTGAATTTGTTGACGTGGCTTGGCCATGTAGAAAGAAGAGAAAATGGCTGGCTGTCTGCTGAAGTTAAGGCAAGAGTTGATGTGAGAAGTACAAGAGGAAGGCCAAGGTTTCAGTGGATGGATGGAGTTAAGTAAGCCGTAAGTGACAGGAGAAGAGATGTGAGAGGTAGAAGTGCTAGAAATAGGAATGCATGACAAGGATAGGCCCTGCTGCTACCTCATGTCACAGCATGAGGTATGGGAGTTAGATATATGAAGCTTCATTTGTGGTGGAAAATGGTTGAGGGTAGTTTCTCTCACCCTAACAGTACAAATCAAACTCAGTTGAGTGCAATGGTAGGTAGATAATGCACTATAGTATTACAGTACAGTAAAGTCATTGCCATTTTGTATTTTACATTTACTATATAATTATAGGTCTTAACCCTTTTAGGAGGCAGGAGAGTAGTCCATGTGAGATAATGAATGTTATCTGTGTGATATATGCACCATACCATATGTTTGCAGCCAATAGAAACATTTGTGTATTCCAATGAGCAATTTAGTGTTTGCACATTTATAGAAATCTGTCGAAGTACAGAGAGTCTGCTCAGCCCTTTGAGAGGCGGCACCTGCTATGAATTGCTCCTTCTCTCTTCACCACCACACCACCACTAATTATGGCAAGTCTCAGAAAACTTTTCATGGAGTGAAGGATTGAGTTTTTTTGTGGTATATGTGTTTAATTAGTGTTGATAGAAAAAATTGGTGAACTTAGTTTGACCACGTGATCAATATCTTGAACAGGAATTGTGCCCAGCTTAGGGAAACCATGCTAAGTGTGGCATCACATTTGCACTACTGAATCAATCTAGAGCATACAGGTAAGTGTTACTTTTTGTTTACGTTGAGCAACGTGGTTTCATCTAAGAAAGTCTTACTGACAAAAATTTTAATGTAAATATAATACTGTAAATAGGTGTTTCTTGGAAGGTTGAAACATCGATCCATTTTATTATTATTAGAGATAATGTAGGTAGTAATTGGGATGTAATTTATTTATTTGGTGTTTTTCTCATTGTAGTATTTTCAGGTTTGAATATGAGCTCAGCCAGCAAAGAAATCTACCTGCTGTGTGATTGGGATTTGTATCCTGAGGAAACTGTTTGTTGAGAAAAATGATTTGAAGGTTTCATCTGTGTAAGCATTGAAAGATGTCAGTCAAGAGTTGAAGCTGGAACTAGTGTACACAAAACATCTTGCAGTAGCCGAATAGATAAAGAACCTTGCTGTTGCCTCCAACAAGGAAGATTTCACTCGGCCTGGAAAAGAAGAGCATGTGTTTCCCAGGATCCATATGACAGTAAAACTCATGGCTTTTTCTGTGGTACTGATGCTAGAAAAGTAGACCCTAAATGTAAAAGTGAGGAATGAGTTTCCTCATGAATGTTAAAAGATACATTTGTTTAAACCATATTGGTTCATTGCAAATCAAGAAGTGATGAGTGGGCAATCACTGTTCAAACCCAAAATTAATTTTTTGGTAGTGATTGTTGTGCACCAGACTTGGGTTACCCCAATCATGTAACATTACTTAATGTGCAATGTGGAGTATCCCAAGAAATTCATATCAGTTGAATCTGCCAAACGGTAAAAAAGTGAAACTAAGGACAGTTGCCAGGATAAGGCATTCTAAAAGGTTTAGTTTATACCAAGAGAGGCACATTGAATTTCAGTCTCTCCCATACATATCTGATGTCTGTGATTCCCCTGTTGGCAAGGCATAATGCATATACTGCCTAAGGATTGTAAACATCCAGGAAAATCAGTATTGCAGTTTCTTCCAATAATTGATATGAATCCAAGACAGTACCATGTTTTGTCCTCCCTAAAATATTTATGCAGTCTTTCATCAAAACACCAACTATTATTGCCTTTGACCAAACCTAATTTGGAAGGCATCTGAAATTGTCAACACTTCCACATGATATTCCAATCAAGAATGTGACAAATTTGCTAGGCAGCTTTCATGCCTTCATTGTTGAGTGCTATTGGGACTCGGATGTATGGCAGTGCACTCAAGATCATGGATACAGTGTATAGTGAAAATGTTTTTATACATATGATGAGTGGAAAAGCAGTGCAACAATTGTTTTTGTCCACTTTCATTTCACAATGGTGCCAAAATCATGGAGGATGACCCTAGTTTTCATGACCAAGTGGAGGGGGTTGAGAGACTGCATGTTCCTGAAGTAGTGAATGTGACTTGATCATTGTTGGAATCAGATTGTTAGTAGAATTCGCAACACTAACAGAAAAAGGATTGACTGGCAAGGACTTCATTAACCTGCAAACTGTGGGTAAGTTATCAGCACATACTGGGTATTGCAAAGGCATTTGTTGCAGTGGTCCTTGGGAGATTTGTCTAGAGTCCCTCTTTGGCTTGCTTGCCAATATTTACTGCTGCTGGCCATCTAAATTATCTAAAGTCAGCTCCTGTATATATCCAATGTATACATTAAATGATGATAACCTTGAAGTACATCAAAAGTTCCTGTTTGGATTACACACAATCCAGCAAAGCAACCAGTACTGGGCTTGCCTTGGCTCTGATCTCATGATCTAGCAAACTGTAATGCACTCGCTTAGAATCCAAGGTGGCTGACGCACGTAGGTGAGATGTTCGAGCACCAGAGAACTGTTTCGGCTGTGTCGTCCACTGTGTCATCTGTTTACAACCTTGCCATGCATGAACTTGCCTCAAATATCGCAACAGGTGAACAACATAAGTTGTCAGCTTTTCTGGTTAGCAGATGTTGGTAGTCCCTGAAAAACTTGATGGATATACATCTGCTGATGAATCATTACACAAAGTAGTTACAAAAATTGATGCTAAAGAGGATGTCTTATGTTCAGGACCTTTTTGAAATTGGTAAGGATATTGTACAGAAGATGGATGAAATATCTTATTTTTTCTTACTCCTACAGAGGAGTTTTGAAGGTGAAGACTAGCATCCAACAAAAATGTTAGTTTCCTAGGATTGAAGTATAGACCGGATTGAAGTATAGACCCAGCGTTCTTATTCCAGAAGTTTCTAGTAATCTCACAGACAGGTGATCTTTGCTGGATTATGTCATGTCATGAACTCTCTATCCCATGTCTATTCAAACGAGAGGTCATCTTGCATCACCAAGACAAACTGCAGTTAGCAAAAGTTCTCATAAAGTTTATAAAAACAAAATCAGATAATGCTGTGACAAACGGTTGCAGTCACAGAACGCTATGTATTTGATGGATAATCTCTTCCTCCTATTTTGAAATGGATAGGGGAGCACCTACAGCTTGATTCCAGATAATTACACCTCATTTACTGCCAAACACTGCCAGAGCAAATGTAGTGTTTGATGGTTATGATATTGGACAAGTGTAAAAGATTGTACTCCTCACAGCAAAGTCTAAAGCTTATTGTGAACAAGGTTAACATTACCGAGGTGACAAAATTTGTTTGTAAAAAAAAAAGTGGATATCTTGTCGTATGAGCCAAACAAGCAGACACTGATCCAGCTCATCATGGAATGATGGCAATAGAAAGGCTGTGATGTTACTCAATTAGGAGATGCTGGTGTTGTGATCACAGAGGCAGCTGTTTCAAACAGACCACCCTTATTCCAGAGGACACAGATCTTCTTGTTCTCTTGCTCTATCATGCAGAAGTTTCCAAATGTACTGGACTCTATTTTGCTCACACAATGCAAAATCATAAATCTATACTATGAATGTTCTCAAGCAGGTACTGTACTTACTTGAAGAAGTTAGAAGTGATGTATTACTTGTGCATGCCTTTACTGGATGTGACTTGATTTTCAGAAAATTTGGAATTGGAAAGAAGTTTGTTTCAACAAATCAACAAGAAAGAGAAGGCATTAAAAGACAAATCTAAAGCATTCTCTCTACCAAAGCAAAGTCAGGATGTTTTGTAAACCAATAGTTTGAAGTCAATGGTAGCATTGTCCAGTGCAGATCAGGTCTATCACATCTGTCAAATACAATAGGATCCGCAAGATCTAAAATAATCTTCACACCTGAGAGACTTCTACCAACTGCACTTTTGTGTAAATTGTATTCACTGCAGACTTGCTACCAGGTTATAGAGTAGAAGGAATGTAGTGATGAATTGGAGCCATCTTAGTGGGAATAGAATGTAGGAGTCAACAAGCTGGTTCCAGTGATGGCAGACAAAGCCCTGCTCCAATTGCACTTATTCAGTTATTCACTGCAACTGTTTAGTAGGATGCAATACTCAAAGGTGTACCTGTTGAAAGCATAGACCAGTGTCTGCAGGATTTGCCATGATGGTAACGGGAAATACTATGTGACAAGTAATCCAGCTATAAAAGATGATATAAGATTTTTTGTTTTTGTTTTTATGAATCATTGTGAAGTACATCCAATTTGTGAATTGAGGTGGGTGAAACAAAGCTCAGTGGTGCAGTATAAGGGATGTTTAAATGTCAATGTTAACCCATTCTTATGATAGATAAACCTTAGAAATTTGGGTAATGAAAACTGACAGTTAGGGATCCACATGTAAAAGGAAAATAAATTGGAAATCAAGACGACAACATGGAATATTACTATCCCCCACTGGTTTTTTTTTTCCAGATTTTTGTATATTGTAAACTAGACATGTCTATCATAAAGGCATTGAAAACCAAAATTCTGCATTTTTTTTATATATCCTTATATTGACTAACCTTTTGAATATTGATCAAGAGGAGCTTGTATCTCAAACTGCATCTGCTGAGTTAAAAGTCGTATTTTTGTTTTTTTACGGAAAGGAGCTTCTATCTCAAACTGCATCTGGTGAGTTAAAAGTCCGATTGTTGTTTTATTCATTACATTTTCATATATTACCTTTCATAAATTATATTTGAATTTAATGGTCTATCAGGTAATTTTTTTTTACTTTATAAATATTTTTTAGTGATAGCTAAGCTACCATACTTTTATCTAGGTATGATTTATTTTCTTTTAACAGGTTTTGGGGACACTTGAGTCGGTAGCTACTTCCAGAGCTTAAGATCGTAACGGAGAAGGAAGATGACGATCCATCACATAACAGGAAGGTGATCAAGTGCGCTGGTGGCAAACTCTGGGTACAATCAAGAAATAAGAAAGACATCAGTAACCCTTGACCTGCACGATTGTTCGCTCATCTCCAGTATCCCTCTGTTCCCCATCCTAGAATTTTCAGACTGCTTATTCTGTCTTTTGTTGAACATGAAGTTTAAGAGAAACTTCTTTGCAAGGCAGAAGGATATAGTAACTACTTTCACCACAAAAATATACTAAATAATGGTGGTTATTGGCGTATTGATACTCTGCGCATTGAGTATTACTGGTCACATTTAACAAGGATACAGCAGGTAAACTTCAACAATGGGAATACCGAACCACTACTCCGTATTCTTCAGGATTCTGTCATTCTTTAATGCTATAACCATAAGAGTTCTTGAAAGTGGCTGAGACCACAACACTATGTAGATGTCATGATGACAAAAAAGGGACCAGTGCCAGATCCTTATGCCAATATATTTAAAACAAGCCTGACGAGTGGAGTTTCATGCTGTTCTCGTGGATAATTATTGACTGATTTTTATGTGACATCCTCCTCTACCACAGAGAAGCTACTTTCTCCTGCCATTTGATGGATTTTTTTAAAGTAATCTGCCTTGTAGGTCAGCAGCGTGACAGTAGTCATCCTTGTCAAGACCCTAATGAAATCACATCAATCTGCCGTCTAGGGTTATGGTGTCCTGTTGGAAATGTTCCTTATCTGCCATTGCCTGGCATCTAAAGTTAGGGGTTTGGGGGAGCCTAATGGTCAACCTGCTGAGTCATCAGTAGCCATTACCTGGCTCTCCTGGTCCTAGCTTGGATGGAGAGGGACTTGAGCACTGCTCATGTGTGTATATGGTCAGTCTCTAGGGCATTGTCCTTGTCCCTTTGGTCTCTTGTCATTCATGAGCGTCCTTTAACCCTTCCGATTCTATTGGGTGATTTTGTGTCCCAAGATTTCTTGAATTACAATGAACTGGGATTTATCTGCAGTAAAGCCCCGTGAGTGGTATATTTCAGTGTTAGGGTTCCTTCGATGCCAGACATATAAAGAGGAACAGAGTTGATGCACCCTGCACCCACGTGTCGTCTGTCAACGTCAACAAGGATAAAGCTTCTTGTAAAGGTGAGTGATATTTTCACATTTTTTATATCAGCACTAGATTACATTATTATATGTTTTGAATCAAACTTAACATATCCCGAAGCTTTGGAATTTGATAGGTTTTTCCAAGGCTTTGTATTTTTTATATTGGTATTCTTTCCTTGGGATGAAAATGTCCCATCAGGATTTTGAGGTAATGAAAATTGGGATAATATCCCTGCAGTATTTTTTTTTTCTTTATATGGAAAGAAGATAAAACTGAATTTTTATTGAGAGCAAGTCCTTTTTTTAGGCTATATATTTATATGTATATATTTATTGTTTTCTTGCAGATGAGTAAAAGAAGGCTAACAGAAGAGAAAATACAATATGGACTGGAAGTGGACTGCTATTATGAACCATCAGATCCTGACAGTGATGGAACAAACTATTCTTTTTCAGATGATCACCGGATGATACAGTCATAGAATAGGAAGACCTAGAGGCACCCATTTGCCCAGAAAATGATTCATACAGACATGAAATATATGTGGACTAAAGACACTACAAATTTAATGCCTAACATGACATACCAGATAAACATAACTGCATTGTAACTATGTCTGCAACAAGAGCTTCATGAGAGTTGGACATCTTTTTATGATTCTTTCCAAAGAGTTAAGAGACTTGATATTTTGGCTGAAAAGAAGAAAAAAATACATTAAAGCATGCCAAGTTCAGGGGACATTTCAGCATTAAACAGTATTTGCCTGTGAAGCCAGCGAATCAAGGAATCAAAACCAGAGTAGGATCAGATTCAAATACTGTCTGTGCTTATGACTTAATATCTATTTAGGAAAGGAAAAATTATTTGTGGAAGGGACTTTTATTGTTTTCAGAAACAATAAGGGCACCAGAAGTATTCTTGTGTTTCAACAGATTTTTCACATCTGTTACTCATGTCCTCACTCCCATTTGCAGCAGTTGGGACTTGTATGCCAGATAGGAAGAATCTTCCAAGGCCTGATGTCAAACTTTAACGGGGAGAGTTGTACATGTACGTTTGTGATGAAGGCATTCTGGTAGCTTCCTAGCAAGACATTAAGTGTGTCATGAATCAGTAATTGTCATAATACAGAAATACGTGTAACGCTAAGAAAACAAAGTTGGAATGAAAAAAGATCTGCAGTGCCCTAAAGGTGTTATATTTTATGAGTGTGGCGTACTGACCTAAGGGATCAAATGATAACTGACCTTCATAGAAAGAGCAGGAAGCAGTGGATCAAAGTATTTTTCAGACTTCTAATGACAGGGGTGTACAATGCATATGTTATTCACAACAAAATCAACCAAAAGAAGTGCCCTTTCATTGACTTGTTAGTAACATTAGCAGAATCTTTGAGTGATGGAATGGCAAATGATCCACAGAGAAGAATACGAAGTTTAGGACGGCCTTCCAAAACTTCTAAGGAGCTGGAGAATGTTGAACATATGCCCATGTGTGAAGAAAGCCGTCGAAGGTAGTAGGTTGGTCAGGGCCCCAGCCACCCGTTGAGATACTACCGCGAGAGAGTTATGGTTTCCTTTGACTGGCCAGACAGTACTACTTTGGATCCTTCTCTCTGAGTATCGTTCAATTTCCATTTGCCTACACACACACCAAATAGTCTGGGAAATTTTTTTTTTTTTTTTAACATTCTCCTCTGTATTCATACACCTGACAACACTGAGATACCAAACAATTATTCTTCACTAAGGGGTTAACTTCTCCACTGTAATTGTTCAGTGGCTACTATCCTCTTGGTAAGGGTAGAAGAGAGACTTTAGCTATGGTAAGCAGCTCTTTTAGGAGGAGGACACTCCAAAATCAAACCATTGTTCTCTGGTCTTGGGTACTGCCATAGCCTCTGTACCATGGTCTTCCACTATCTTGGGTTAGAGTTCTCTAGCTTGAGGGTACACTCGGGCACACTGTTCTATCTAATTTCTCTTCCTCTTGTTTTGTTAAAGTTTTTATAGTTTATACATGAGGTATTTATTTTAATGTTATACTAAAATATTTAGTTTATCCTTGTTTCCTTTCCTCACTGGGCTATTTTCCCTATTGGAGCCCCTGGGCTTATAGCATTCTGCTTTTCCAACTAGGGTTGTAGCTTAGCAATTAATAATGATGATAATAAAGATGCACAAGATGCTCTTAAAAGAAAAGTGAACAAGATATCATTGTCAAACATGCAAAGTTCTACTTTGTTTACAATGTTTTCCTATCTACCATACCTGAACAGTTGAGTAAATGCCTCCCAATCATATAGTTATCAGGCTGTCTTTCATTTCACTTATTTTCAAAGAAAAAATAATTCTGTTGCCTGAGAATTTTGAATGGTGAATGTTTCTATTTCTTCTAATTTATATATCCAAAAAAGCTTTATTTATTTTGTCATTATGTAGTTTGATGGTTTTTCCTCTTGGAGTACAATATACCTATAATAAATGTACACTTATAACTTTGCATTTAATTCTAACATTCCTATATACGCAATATGCATTTTCAACTTCATTCTATTAACTGGGATCAATCCCAATTTGAATTTCAATATAACACTATTGGGATGGTTATGTCCCAGTGTAAAAAACAAAACAAAAGATAAGCTTAAAAAAAACTGGTGGATATATATCATTATGTAGGATCCAATGATGGCACTAAGCTCAGCTGTGCTAAAGTTGGAGCGAGAGGATTTGGGAAGAAAAAAAAAAACTTGTTTACCAGTATCGAGTTAGTGGCATCTTTCTAAAGATGCATAAAAAAGCTGTTTTTGTTGGGGGTTGGAAACAGGATTACTCTGCTAATGGGAGTTTTGCTGAATACTTGTGTCCCTAATGAAGAGAATCCAGTGTTAACAGAGCAGTAGGAGGGAAAAGTTCCCTATCCTAATGTTATCAAGGAGTTCGATGGGAAGATGGGTGGCTCTGGCAAATTTTAAGGGCAACATCGAAGTGATCGTATTGAAAAATATTTTCCATAGTGAAAATATATCAAAGCCCTAAAATTGATATACCAAGTTTTTAAATACTTCATATATATGCTTCTTTGCTAAAGGTTTAAGAAAATATTTACAAGAAATTCAAAAACTGCATGAGGATAGTGACTAATTATTACCATATACAATCATATATATATATATATATATATATATATATATATATATACTATATATATATATATATATATATATATATACTGTATATATATATATATATATATATATATATATATATATATATATATATATATATATATATATATATATATATTAATTATATGGTGAGGGTAAATGGAATTGGTGGAAGGTTCCAGGCAGTAAAGAGTTTATACATAGTAAAGCATGTGTTGGGATAGAGAATGGAATGAGTGTGTGGTTTTCAGCCAACTGTGCCGAGACAGGGATGTATGATGTCATGGTGGTTCAGTTTGTTGATGGTGCTCTAACAGAGGTGAATGCTTGATTGTGGATTCAAACTAATTGACGAGTAATCGGGAGTGGGAGGCTAATTACTTGTATGCAGATGTTATTTTATTGGTGGCAAACTCAGAGGAGCTGTTGTCTTGGAATATGTCAGTTTGAAAGGATGCATGAGAGAAGGAAATTGCAAGTGAATGTTGTTGAGTAAGGTTGAGGTGCAGAGAAGGGAGGGTGTTCCTAGATTGAATGGAGAGTTACGTATGGAAGTAGATCATTTTAAGTACCTGGGAGGTGCTGTTGCTGTAAATGGTGGAGTGGAAGTAGATATTTTTCAGGGAGAATAAAGGATGCAAAATGTTTAGGACAGAGAAGGGAGTGGCAAAGAATAAAAGGTTAGGTATGAATGTAAAGAATGTTCTAAATGAGAAAGTGATTAAACCAAGTGTTATATGGGGATCAGAGTTGTAATGAATGAAAGTGACGGAGAGACTGAAATCTAATGTTTTAAAGAGTTGGTGTCTGAGGAGTATGGTTGATGTATCTCGATTCGGTATAGTTAGGAACAAAGCAGTAAGAATGGAAACAGGTGTTTAGATTGAATTAGTAGTCAGAGATATATGAATGTGTTTTGAGTATTTTGGCCATGTAGAGAATAGAAAATGGTCATCTGCCGAAGATGATGATGATGATTGGGAGAAGTACAAGAGGATGAATGGAGAGATAAAAGTCCTTAGTAACAGGAGAATAGATGCGAGAGAGATAAAAGCGTGTGCTAGGAGTAGAAATAAATTAAATGGCAAGCAATTTTTTTGCCATTCCGATAGCCTTGCTGATATGTACTGCTGAGGTAGCGGCAGCAGGGAAGGGGTGAATAGGAAGCTGTAATTTTGGGGGAGACTAGGGAGGGTAGGGTGCCAACCAAACTCGCCAGGTCTGATGGAACAAGAAAAGATACCCTTCGTTTCCTGTTGGAAGTAAGCTACCCCAAAATTGTGAGAAGTGCCATGGTTAATAATGATCTCTGAAATGAAGATAGGATTTTAGGAATTTGATCGTTTTTATTTATCCTAAGATTTTGTCAAGATGAAATATGTAATTTCAGATTGAAAAATAATAGGAAGTTTTTTTTATATTTTTTGTTAATCTGGAAACTTTTTATATAAAAAACTTTTTCAATAGGAACACTTCAAGACAGCAAAACTTGATATGATTTGTTTAACTTTAATCTGTTCTTTTTTTCATATTTGTAATTATCTTTAAATATACTGTCTAAAATTCTCTCTCTCTCTCTCTCTCTCTCTCTCTCTCTCTCTCTCTCTCTCTCTCTCTGTTTGCCTATCTCCATCTTCTCATTTCTTTGTCTATCTTAATTTGTTTCACTTTAATTGGTTTGTTTCTCTCATTCTACATCTGAGGTGGTATTCCTCTCATCCTGTTTATATATTTTTCTTTCATTTTTAGTATCTTGTGTTTTTATTGCATCTCTCTCTCTCTCTCTCTCTCTCTCTCTCTCTCTCTCTCTCTCTCTCTCTCTCTCTCTCTCTCTCTCTCTCTCTCTCTCTCTCTCTCTCTCTCTCTCCCTTAGTTTTTTCTTTTCTTAGTGTATTTTTCTCCTAATTTGTTTCTCATTCTGCATCTGTGTTGGTATTTCTCATTTATTCTGTATTCATATAATACTTTTATTTTGTTTGTATCTGTTTTTTTATCACTTTTGTGTTTATCTCTCTCTCTCTCTCTCTCTCTCTCTCTCTCTCTCTCTCTCTCTCTCCCCCCTAAAAAAAAAGGAGAAAAGTTGTATAAAAATAAAATTGTTCTTTCTATCATAATTTTGGTTGGCGTTTATTAAAAAGTGGTTTTTGGTTAAAAGATTGGATTTATATAAAATATTGTATTATCTGATAACTCTTATTTGTTAGGATAAAATTGTGTAGTTAGAAGAAATCTGGATACAGAAGGTCCTCGACGTAACAAACTTGACAGGTTCCAAGAAGCTGTAAGTCAAATTTTGTTAGATTTTCCCCTCTTTTAGACCGACCTAACCTGAATCCCATGCCTATGACTTCCAGCGACAAAAGTCAACAAATACTCAGGTTTTATATTGAATAGATATCAGGTTATGACAAAAGTTTTGCTTACTCTATTAAACAATATATGGTTTTATCACAGTATTTCTTTATCTTTCGTTATTTTTAGTTGGATTGTTTGTATCTCTGAATGGTTATGAGTTGGGCACTTTCTCTATATCATGAAAGGATTCAACTCTTACCAGTTTATAGTAATTGGAATCCTAGTCTTGTGTCTTTTTGGTTTTTTGTTTTTTTTCTTTTTTTTGCTCTATCATACCCTTTCCGGTGTATGAGTGAATTTGTGTACAATTTTCTAAATATGTTAACAAATGGTCAACTATATTCATTGGACAAAGAAGTGTATTTGTGTATGTGTATATATAAAATATATATATAGACATACTAAAGTAATAACTCCCTCTGTCGTTTCGCTTTTCGTTATTTCTGGCTTTGTTGCTCAACATTTTATTCAATAGAGAAGTTGACTCCAAATTATGTGGTTTCATGTGACTTTAGGTGGGTTTCTCCTTAGCACAGTAATTAAAAATGGCTAGAAAGTTAGTTTTATAGTAAAAAGTACATTTGTGAAAATAGTGAAGTTATGAACATTATTGTGTTTTGTGGATGGTGGTAATGACAATATTTACTTCATTTAATTTTATGGTAATTAGTAGTTATATCCCTTCTATTCTCATTTTCATTAAGAAACTGAAAATATCAAGACAGCAAGGACAATATTATTCTTACTTGTATTATGTCCTAATGATGACAATTACATCCAGTGTCCTGTCCAGTGAGAAACGATGATTTATATGAGCAACGACAATATTTACTCTTAACTATGTTAATAGCTTATTGCATGCAGTTATTTCTGCCAATAGCCTAATACATAGAGTTGTTCCTGCTATTCTCGCCAAATGTAAATATATAAAACTGCTCTGATGATGCAAGTATGATAGCTATTTCCTAAGTAACTTTTTTTTTCTTGTTAACCATATCTAGTTGTCCTTGCTCATGAGTAACTTCAAGCAATCTTGCCCTCCCAGAGAACTCTGATGACTGGAGTGGGCCGCCACGAGATTTCTCAACTCTGATGTGGTTACTTTATAAACGTTTGAGGAGAGCTTCGGATCAAGATTCGACACCCAAAACTGTCTCCTCTTGCCCTAACCTCTGCAAGAGAGTGGGAAGTTGCTTGGCATCTCATATGCCAAGAATATTTCCTAGGGATTCAAGCTCTTTACGTTTGTCAAGAGTTCATGGCGTAGGTAGTAGGTTGGTCAAGGCACCAGCCACCTGTTGAGATATGACTGCTTGAGTTTTTGGGTCCTTTGTCCAGATATTACATTGGATCCCTCTGGTAATGGCTCATTTTCACTTATGGGTTAACTCCTTCACTAATTGTTCAGTGGCTACTCTAGACTTAGGTAAAAAGGGACTCTATGATAAGCAACTTTTCTAGGAGGATACTCCAAAATCAAACTATTGTTCGCAAGTCAT
This sequence comes from Palaemon carinicauda, assembly GCF_036898095.1. Classification (NCBI taxonomy): domain Eukaryota; kingdom Metazoa; phylum Arthropoda; class Malacostraca; order Decapoda; family Palaemonidae; genus Palaemon; species Palaemon carinicauda. The sequence continues at coordinate 17,785,947 of NC_090754.1, forward strand.
GGATAGTGCTATATCCTCTGTAATGTAGTCTTAAACTGACTTTAGTTAGAGTTCTCATGCCTGAGGGTACACTTGAGCACACTTCTGTTTCCTTATTTCCTTTCCTCACTGGATTATTTTCCTTGTTGAACCCCTTGGGTTTATACCATATGTATTTCCAACTTGGGTTGTAGGTTATTCTGGCTTTGCGAGATCAAGCTCCCTTACACCACTTTCAGAAAGCCTCAGCCAAACTGTCTAGAAAACTGCCTCTTAAAGTTGGATTATCAGTTCAACCCTAGATTTTTAGAGAGAATGTGTTCATGATCAAGTGCTGTATACTTCTATCTTTGGGACCTGTATGAGGTGCTTAAAAGGTTGCGAGCTAGCCTCAGTCTCAGGATAGCAGCTGCCATGTGTAGAAAAGATAGTTATTTTCCATTCCTCTTCCCCTCTTTTTGGGCGGAGCAGTCTTGCCGTAATGCTGCTGCACTGGATGCTAGATGCAGACAAACTGCAGGTTTGTGGTGGCCAATATTGTTGGAGTCCCTCTGAAACTTGAAAGTTTTTTTGGCCACTGCAACCTCGCTATCCTTGTGAGCTAAGGATGGGGGTTTTTGGGTAGCCTATAGGTCTATCTGCCGAGTCTTCAGCGGCCATTGCCCGACCCCTCTTAGTTCTAGCTTGTGTGGAGAGCAGTCTTGGGCACTGATCATATGGATATATGGTCAGTCTCTAGGGTAATGTCACTGTCCCTTGCCTCTGCCATTCATGAGTAGTCTTTAAACTGCACAACTGCATAATTTTTTGTCACCTTTTGGTTCATAATGAAATTTCTCGCCTAATCTCCTTCACATTTTGTCTTCATATCCCTATGGATGTAGATTTTAAGGTGATGCAAGACCTAGCATAACACCTGCAACATCTTCATACTTTGGTAGTCAAGAGGTTGAGAGTACCAAAGTTCTTTGATATTTGCTGTGTTAGTTGAATTTTTAGGGGCGTTCCTATTGATGGTCGGTAGTTTGCATTACTTGTGTGAATAAATTCAATTTTTCAAGTAATGTATTTTTCTCAACTATACAGACAAACTTGAAATCTTCAAGGTATACTGACAGCCTCAGCCTCTCCACAAGCCCTAGTAAGTGAAAGGTCAAAGTGAGGTTTTTTCTGGTGGGTGGGTTTACCTCTCACCCAACAGATAACCATTGTTTATTAGCTCTGGAAACATGTTTGTACAATAAATCAGAAATATTTTTCTCCCTCATTTTAGAACTAATTGATATAAAGATGAGGCTGCATCCCCAGTTGAAAGCAGAAAATGAAATGGGAAGTGAAGTTTTTCAGGGTTCATATCCTTTCTTTGGTAAATAAGTGGGAAAGGATTGTAATGACAGATTTTTATGCCCTGCCATAGTGGATAGTGTGTGTTTAGCTAGACTAATATTAAGAAAGCAGACCCAAATTTCCTTAACTTTATAAACCAATGTAAAAAATTCAGTCCTTTTGTTGAATGAATTATTTCACCATTCTTCTGCCTTATTGGGTAATTTTCTCCTGCTTTTTTTTTCTTTTTTTTTTTAAGATAAAGTACATGATTTCAAAGTAATAACCACTGTACTCAGTTTTGTTAAGAATGATAGTAGGAAAAGTTTTTGCAACATTTGCATGAGATCTGTGTTTACTGATCGTTATTTGAAGAGACGTGAATGCAACAACTTGTTTCGTCTTCCCCAAATCATTTTGTCTAAGGAATTTCTAATGAAATTGAGGTAACAGATGTTCAGGTCCAAAACTATTGATTTGGTTTCCTCCATCTTGCTGTCTAACCTCTCAACTTAATTTTATCCTTATGCACATGGTAGTGGAATGTCATCCCAGTCCCTCTCCCGAATTCATGAATCCATTTCTAAATAAAGGCATTGACTTAATTTGTGAGATTTAGGTTTTGATTTAAGTTGGTTGTGGTATCACCTCCCCTCTGCCTATTCAGAGGTAAGATTCATAAAAATAAACATGATTTTTAAACCAAAATCAATTATTTCCTTACTTGCCTCTGAATAAAGCTAGTGATTTCCTTGACTTTACCTCTGGATAAAACTACTCATTTCCTTACCTCTGGATATAACTAGTGACCTATCTGCTTTCCCAATTGTAAGGTAATATTGTACTTCCTATCGGAGGTAAAGTCCACTTAAATCTGAAATGTTTCTTGCCTTCTTATTTTTGGGGCTGACCTGTCCTGCACTGTCCTGGTCATCTCTCTTCACAGCAGCTGATACAAGTGGGGTTGAAAAAGAATGTTTCTTTTTCAGATCATCAAGTTGATACTTGTATTTGAGTATGAAAATAATTTTCTTTTAAAAAATCATTTTTGTTTTCATTGTTTGTATAGTTCATCAAGTTGCCACTTCCACTTGAGCTTGAAATTAATTTAGTTTAAAAAAATGTTTTTGTTCATATTCATATATTAAGCTATAGGAGAAAGCATACAGTAGTGCTACCATCTTTATAGCTATATATTGTTTTTCAGTTGATTGTGTTATAATTGATATGGCTAGTAATAACATATAGCAACTGTATCTGATCTAATTCTGGGAATGCCTAACATGAATTCATGTTGCCTATTGTACAATTATTTATTTATAAAGTAATTGTGAATGTTTAAACCATTTTCAATATGGTCAAATAAGAGAAAGTGGAGTTTATTTAAGTTATCTATCATGTAGTTTAGCACAAATAGCCTACATGGAAAAAAAGTTATATTTAATATCTGAAGATGGTTTAGATAACAATTATAATATTTAGGATCTTGATGTTTAAAGGAACAATCACATTTTTAAAATGATGTATTGTTTTGAATGTGATGTTTAAGAGGATGATGATATTTTTTGGCACATGGTTTTATTTTGGGCCGGAGGATATTTGAGAGAATAATTATTTTATGTATTTGAAGATGTTAGAGAACAATTACCGTATTTCCCATGTCATGAGACTCTACATGTGGTAAGACGAACCCTCTATTTAGCTAAGTCATTTTTGGAAAAAAAGAAATTGAGGATTTTATAACATCGTAACGGCAATTCCTAGACAGTAAATTCTAGTCGGATTTTTCATCTGGCACAGTAAATTTTCATATTTTGGATGTATTATGAAATTTGTTGAATAAATTAATCGCTGTACACCTGTTATCCAAATTTTATCATATAGTCATAAGAAAAAAAAAAAACAGGCATAGTTGCTACCTTACAAATGTTTTGATTTTTTTTTTCCCCATAAAATCAGTATTGCCAAATGCTCCTGACTAAAATATGGTAGAGAAGTAAAATTCCATTACTGTATTATTTCCCAAATCCCTTGTGTACACATGTCATACTGAATTAATTATTGATCAAGTAAAAATTCTCTAGAAATTTCATATGGAATTTTTTGTTTTGTTTGTGTGACTAGGTTTAGTTAATTTATAGCTAACTTCATAACCCTGCACTGAAGTTACTGTGAGATTTTTGTTTTTATTCAAAATTCTGTTAAACAACCACTATGCATAATTTTGGAACATTTGCATAAAAGTCTACCAAAAGGTAAAAAAATAGATAAATACTGCATAAACAAATAATACATTTACAACCTAATATTGTCTGCTTGAATACCATTAGTTTGTATGTTTTGTATGTCGACGGGGATCATCAGCTGTCCACCAAAACAAAAACAAATATCTTGTGTTTTTGCCTTCATTAATTAAAGAAAATGCATTCAAAATCAATTTATTTATTACATGTGAATGGTAATTGTAGGCTTTTATTTTATGTTTGGTGCATGTTTTTATATGTCATTGTTGTGGTGTTTGAGAGTTGTCAAACTCCCCCATACATTTGTAAGTGTCTTAAGATGCAGGGTGATTTTTGGGGGCATTTTTGAGAAGAAACTAAAGTTTCTTATGATTCGGGAAATATGATATATTATTTTGGATGTGAAGATGTTTCAAGATGATTATATTGTGGATCTGACGATGTTAGCTTAAGAGAACAATGACCGTATATTACCCTGTAAATGGTGAAATTTTAAGACCAGTTTTGGATAAAAAAGTCATGGTTACTAATCATTACACAATAGATACATGGGGAATTATGAAATATTTTTTCTACCTCTGTTGTGTTGTTGTTAGGATATTCTAATTGCATATGGTTAATTAATAGGTTCGTAGCTTGGAAGAATTGACTTAATTTATATAATGTACTCATTTTGATTTTGGTATATTGTTTTTGTTTAAGCAAAATATGAATGATAACAGTAATTCTAAATCTATAAATAGTCCTATACTGTACTTTGGCTCTGTTGTGTGAACCTGTTGGTAGGCTAGTCTAATTCGTCCGAAACCTAGGATTTTCCATATTTGTACCGGTAATTAATTTGTCTGCTTATAGTAGTTAGGAATGATTGACGTATGATATGCTCAGTATAATCACACAATGTAGTGTGTTTAAGTAAAATATAAATATCAATTATTTTTTCTTTGTTACAATACTTCTGTCACCAAAAACTTGTTTCGGACAACTAGGAATGTTTACCTTGTTTGGCAACATATTGCAGTAGTGGTGGTTGTCCAAAACCTCAAAATTTGCAGGTCATCACCGGTATCCTAGTAGGGTATGGTGGAAAACTGATGCAAACAAGTTTAAACAAAGGAAAAAAACTTTATTGAAATGAACTTTAAATTTACAAGAGTTAGTAGGTAAGCAGCAGCTGCTGTATAAACATGGTTGTTTGCCATATAAGGTCTTTGGCAATTGGTATAAGTAGTAGCAAATTTGCCAAACAATTACTAGTTATCAAGAAAGATAATTTCACATTGGAAGGATTAACTTAAAATCATGCTTATTATAATTATATATATAAATTCAAGTTTATTAAAAAAAAAGACTAATCTCATCTTCATGGCAAAAACATGTTATCGTACTTGTAAAATATTGAGTGAGAATAGGAGGAAGAAAGTTAGGAATATGTAGACATGTTCTAACTCACGAATTGTTTTAGTTTTGTACTTTGAGCAGAAATGCGGCTTGTTTTATAAAAAACAAAACAAAAATATATAACCGTAACAACAATAATGATTATAAAATTGCCGTTTACCCATCACATGGAGTAAACGATAAACTTTTTTATAGGGAAATTTTTGGGGTTCATCCTTTACACTGTAATATACGGTATATTATTTTAGATCCGGAAATGTAGGCTGTAAGGGAATAATTATATTACTAACCTAGATGTTTAAGGGAACAATTATATTTGGCTCTAAAGATGTTGAGATAATTATATTTTGAATCAAGATTTTTAAGAGGACAATTATTATTTGGATCTAAAGAAGTTTAGAAGAACAAATATATTATTTTAGATCTTAAAGTTCAATGAAATATGGCTACTTTTGTAGTAGAAATTAGAGAAATGAATTTCCATTTTCTCTGGAGAAAACAAGAATTTTGTCAGTATTGTGTTTTACCAGAATCATTAATTTCTGAACTTGTCAAATGAGAGTTCATTTAGTTGCATGTAATTTGGGTTTTTGTCTGATCAGATATGTGTAATACTACATTACTGGAATTTTAACAAGATTGTTAAATGTTTAGTTCCTGAGTTCCTATGCATTGTTGCACTTATTTTCTTTTATGAGTTATTTTATAAACAAAAGTGTTCCAATTATTTATGTATTGACATTGAAGAATAGAGTATGAATTGGCTATTTATGGAGTATATTGTAGAATATAGTCCTGTAAGGATTACGGACAAAGCTATGATAGATAACCATGTTACAAAAATGCCTGTTAACTTCTTGCATATATATACGAGGGCTGTTAGAAAAGTATCCGACCATTGGCTAGGGAATGAAAACTGGCATACCTGGAGTGTTGGAAACCTAATCACCCTCAAGGTAGTCTCCTTTGAACTCTACACTTCTCCCACCTGTGCCGCTATTGTTGGAAGCATTCCGAGAAAGCCTCTTTCGAAATGAACTTCAGTTCAGCTGTCTTAGCAGCCACAATGTCCTCTCTTGTCTGAAATTGTGTTCCTTTCAATGGTCTCTTGAGTTTAGGGAAGAGCCAGAAGAGGAGAGTAAGGAGCCTGCTGAACCACAGGGGTCTGATTTTCTACCAAAAAGGTCTGAACGAAGTGTGACGAATGTGCTGGAGCGTTGTTGTGATGGAGGTGCTAATTACTTGTTGACCACACCTCATATCTCTTGCGCCGCACAGCATCACGTAGGCGACGGAGGACATCCCTGTAGTACTCTTTGATGATTGTTTGACCCTGTGGTGCATATTCGTGGTGCACCACACCGCGAGAGTCAAAGAAAACAAGTCTGCATCACTTTTGACGTCGCTGTGCACTTGGCGAGCCTTCTTTGGTGTTGGTGAGGTGGAATGCTTCCACTCTGACGACTGGGATTTGGTTTCTGGGTCGTATCTGTACATCCAAGACTTGTCACCTGTGATTATGGTGTTCATGAAGGCGGGGTCACTGTTTGTGGAGTCCTGTATGTCCTGTCAGACTTCAGCAAGAAGTTCCTTTTTGCTCCACCATCAGCAGCTTCGCCACGAATTTCGCTGCCACTCTCTTCATGGCCAAATCTTCAGTCATAATGGAATGTGCCGAAAAAGTGCTGATGCCCACCTCTTCCGCAATTTCTCAGAAGTCATGCGACGATGCCGCATGACGAAAGCGTTCACTTTGGCAAAGACCTGGTCATTTCTGCATGTTGATGGCCGACCATAGAGTGGCTCACTCTCCACCGTTATGCGGCCATCTTTAAACCGGTTGTACTACTCCTTAGTCTGTGTGATGTCCATAGCATCGTCACCAAAAGCTGTCTGAATCTTCCCAATAGTTTCCACCTGGCTGTCGCCCAGTTTCTAGCAAAATTTGATGCAGTAGTGTTGCTCCAGTCATTCCGTCATTTTCCTTGCAATGAAAAACCGACGAGATCACTACCCACTACCTCACTCATATGCTGCTTGTCATCAACTGACGCTACTAACAAGCGGGAAAACAGTCACACATGCGCATGAAGGTTCAAGGTTGATTCATGCAAGCGCACTTGATTCAAATCCATCACATGTTGAAAAAAAAATGAAGTGGATTCTTTTTTTTAACAGCCCTTGTGTGTTATGTATATATATATATATATATATATATATATATATTAGATTTTAGTAATTCTTGAAGTTCTTCATGCATTATTCTGAAGCATGGCAAAATCTATGTAGCCTCTTATCAGTCCGCTTCACCACTGCAGGTATACGGTATTTAAGGGGGAGCGTTTGAAAAAGTCATTTTCCGTTTACTTTTTTCCATGAATCAGTTTGAGTTATTAGGCATGGTATACTTCTTATATAACAAAAAGGTCATTATTCATATTTTGTTTGTCCTCTACCTTTTGCTTGTACTCCCCCCCCCCAAAAAAAATAAGAAAATTAATTTGCCATGACTGTTACAACCAGAGCCGAAATTTACGTGGAAGATATATATATATATATATATATATATATATATATATATATATATATATATATATATATATATATATATTAAGGAATGCAAGTAGTAGAGCTTTTTTTTATTATTTTTTTTTACATAAATTTTATGGTTTTTTTAAAAATCTTGTATCAGTTTCTTGGAAAATGTAATTCCAAAATTTTTTTTGTGGGGGAGGAGGGGTGCAAAATAAAAAATGAACGTTATTAGACAATTTATCTAGCTTTCCATTTGCTTTTCTTTTCCATTGAGATAGGTGAAATTGTGTCAAGAGTTTCCATTTGGAGGCCGATGAGTATAGTTTTGAGAAATCGACCTCCAAAGTTTTAGGGTGATAATCACTTTGGTATTTATTAGCTTGTAATTATACATTATGAGGGTTTTATGACAAATTGTTTGTTTTATATTTGCCTTACCTGTAATTATTACTTGAATATGTATATTTCATTACAGTTTATGTATTTAGGCTCCTGGTCCCTCTTTCGTCTCTCTCTATGGTATCATTTCTTTCTGCCTCCATCTTCATTTAGTTGTTTTTTTCTCTTGTGGAATGCAGATATTGCATACATTTTCTTGGTCTTAGCATTGTTTCTTCTGATCAAGGATATGTTCAAAGTGAAGAGAAATAATAAGAAATAACTGCAAACTTTAAAGTCAAGACACAAGACCAGTTAGAATGGTACGTTTTGCAAAGTTAATTTCTGAGGTGCAACTAGCATTCGTTCATATCATTCCTTCTCTCGCTTAACTACGCTATTGTTGAAATAGCATTGTCATGTTCTTCAATTAGATATTTTTTTATAGCTGAATTGTTATTACCCACTGTACTGTATGTACACAAGTTATCTCTGCATTATATGAAAAATGCAATTTTCACTATAGTGGGAATAAGTTTCTGGGTTATATTTACAAAACTATTGCATTTTTTTCAATAAAATTTAATGAGAATATAAACAAAAGGTATATGTGAAACATTGTAAGAAAATATATCTTTAATTTTTTTGTCGAACGCTCCCCTTGAGAACTTTGAGTATTAGGAATGTGTAGGTATTTTAGTGGACTCCATGGCTCAAATGCCTGAGGTTGAAGTCCAAACTCACTATATTCATATGAATACAGTTCACTAATTTTAGAATAAATTGTCGTTTGTAAATAGAAATTTATTGTACTGAGTTTTATTTTTCCCAATAACCTTTTACTTTTTCATCCATTATCTTCTTAGTGTTGCAATCTAATTTTTAAAGACTGACAATACAAGGCTAACAGTTGTGTATCCTTTATACATACTGCTATAACACCCAGCAGAATTGACAGACATTGTATAAGGGCCATGAAGTTCTACACATTTCACTAATTTTCTATGCCTAATTGACATATGAAACACTATGGTGTTATAGCAACATCAAAACAGGTTCCCTGTTAATTCTTTTCAAATTTCTCACCAGAGATTTAAAACCTTTCCAAATTAAGAGTGCACATTCAAGTGCTGTAGTTCAAAACTGTGATCTCTCAATAACTGAGAAATGTTATGTAAGCTACCATCACCAAATCAGTTTAACATAGCTACAATAGGAAAATGCAATGTTGGAAGTAAATTAAGAATTTTATTACTAATGGGTGATTACAAGAACTTTCTAGGACTCTACTTAATTTAAGCCCTTTTTTTATATCTGCATCTCAAAATCTTCACTTGTCTATCTTAATTGTTTGTGGGTAGATAATTAAAGTTATAGGTTTCCCATGTAGGGAAGTCTGAAGAATCTGAGGTCATTGAAGGATGTCAGAAATAGTCATGGTATGATCTTGTCAAAACATTTTCTCAAGGATAATGTTACTTCATCTCTTCACAAGTAACAATTAGATTTTACTTGTATTTGCTTTATTCTCATTTAGTATTACATTTCAGATTCAGTGGTAGGCTGTAAGATTGTGCACTAAACCTTAGATACTCAATAAGAGTGTTGCAAAGTTCTCTGTTTCTTCAGCACTTTGGTCTTTTGCAGATGAGACCTTCCTATCCTTCTGTCTTGGAGCAAGCCAAGCAGCAATTCTTTTCAGGTTAGCTGTCCATAAATAACTTGATGCAACTTTGGTACCACAAAGTTTGTGACAATTGTTTGGTGACCTTTCTTTCATAGACAATTTTTACTTGGACCTAAATTAGTTTTACCTTTTCCAGACTTTTTGAAGTGGAGTTTCTAGATTGTTGTACTTGATTTTGTCTTGTTTGCTGCACTTGAAAACAATAACTCAACATCATTTCTAGTTCAATCTGAAATTATAAGGAATGGTCTTCTAAAGATCATCTTATTTGTATACAGAATTACTGAATGATGACTTCTAACTTTTGACAACAGCCCTTACTCTACCCTTTCATTTTCCAACACTCGGATATGAGTGAGTAGAAACGAACGTTATATCGAGAAAACTCCTCAATATCCTAGAGAGCTCTTAAGTCTTGTAACCACCTTTTTTTGTATGTAAACAATTTGGATGGAGTTATATATGTGTGTATTATAAGTCAATTTTATTGTGGTAATGCAAGAAGGGTATCTTCTATGCTTGTTTTTTTATGTAGAATTTTGTTTTCTTGACAGATAGACCTCACTTGTGAGCATTGGTATTTACCTACATACCCTGTTTTTCTCTCAATGGCAATGTTTTCAAAGAACAGTGAGTAAATGACGTGTACACTGCCTCTAATGACTTGAATTTTAAGAATTAAGAACATAACTCATATATTGGTAGTCATGTTTAACCACCACCCCACCACCTACATGTTAACGGGACATCAGTAAGGAATTTTTGGTAGTCTTGGAAATAAATCTAATTTCTAGAATGTAATTAAATTTTTGTTTGTACTTGGAATATATGGAAGTCTCTGTACTCCAAACTAATAGTAGTTTTTTCTTGGTTGTGTTACAGGGTAATGAATTAATTCATCTCTCTCTCTCTCTCTCTCTCTCTCTCTCTCTCTCTCTCTCTCTCTCTCTCTCTTTTTTTTTTTTTTGTGGTGGTGTTCGTGGTGGCTGAAGTGGATCATTCCATGTGCTAATGACTTATCCACACCTAGGAAGGGCAGATAATGCACTTGGTTGGGAAGCTTTTTCTTATATTGTGGTCAAATCTTTCCCTTCTATAAGGGAATAAAAATTAATTTGTTCCGAAATGAATACAAATATTCTTTGCATAGGAGTTGGATTCACTGCAAACTAGTCCAAGGGCCATACAAAGTTTTAAGGTGGTGGAAACGACCTCCCGACAATAGCTGGCGAAGGCAGGCCTATCTGCACACGCTACCTCAACCACTTTTGATTTAGCCATGTTGGACAAGAGACTTCTCCCACTAAGCTCCCCCATTTACTATTTATGGTTATACTGACTGCTTTCTATTATCAGGCATGACTTCTTGATTGTTTCCTGAGAAAGCAAGCAGTTTTGTGCGGGCACAACGGTCTGTTCTTGTGGCACATTCAGGTCCTTGGAGACTGATCCTCGCCAGCTTTGCCTTTCGTGCAGATGATGCTCCTGCATGCAGGCATCTAGTGTCCTAAGTGGCCATCCTCCAAGTGGGAGTGGTTTTGCAGGAGGAGGAAGTCAAAGAGGGACTCTACTGCTCCAAGCTCTGTATTGAAGACTATCTAGCCTAGACTTCTTCCCTGGAACTCGCCCACCTGTCACTGGAGTTAACTGTGCTCCAGAAGTCCATCGACAAGTTTTGCATGATTGTGAATGTGTTAGGTGATGGCATAGTTGTTTTTGGTACTAATATGATAATTTCATGTGACATGTTCTTTCCAAAAAATAGTATTGAACAGACAGATGATGAAGTTGGAAGCTGTCAATGATACCATAGGCCCAGGTATTGTTAATGAAATGAGAAGGTTCCTTGATCACGTTGATAACTATGGTACAGTAGGTAAATTAATATGTCAAGTAGTGGAGAGCATTTAAGAAGGTTTACTGAAAGAATGTTGTTCAAAGGTGGGGAAATGAATGGGATTTTTAATTTCTTGAAGTGAAAGAGTTGTTATTGCTGAAAGAATGTAATTCTGTATTACATACTTGCATGATTGTAGATGCTACTCATGTGGGACTAGGAGCTATATTATCTCGAAAGCAGTGGTGGATACTTTAAACCTTTAATTTATGCTAGTAGGTCATTGGCAGATGTAAAATTACTCTGTAATAGTTCAGTGTTGGCTACTCTTGGTAAGGGTAGAAGAGAGACTTGGTATGGTAAGTAGCTCTTCTAGGGGGACTCAAAAATCAAACCTTTGTTCACCAATGTTAGTTATTGCCTTACCCTCTGTACTATGGTCATCCACTGTCTTGGATGAGAGTTCTCTTTCTTGAGGGTCCATTCAGGCACACTATTCATTATTTCTTTATTTACATGATATACTTGGAAAGACAAGGAAGAATAAATGAAAGAATGTCTGTGGAGCTTGCTAGGGATATTAGACTACATTGCAAGAGGAAATTAGGAGATCAATGTTTGAATGTACTGTATAGATAAGTTAGTTGATCAGAGGTCATGGAGAATGTGCTCTCAACAGTTTTAGCCATTCATCCCCACACCTTGCTCTCTAAATAAAGAACAAGTTAGGAAAGCATCTCCGGGATGTCTTAAGATTTTTAGTGAAATTCTAGAAAGGCAGGTCAAAGTGGAAATTATGTGACTAAAGACACCTGGAGGCTGCCAAAATCACGACTGAAGAAGCAAACACTTGGACGATATTACAGTTTCTCAAGTTCATTGTCAAATGGGCCATGCAAGATTGGCAGGTGACCCATGAAAAAGATGAAATTTGAAAACTTGAAAGCAGATTTGAATTTGGAATAATTATAAGGATAATGATTTTTGTAATAGCAATGTTAATGAGAGTTCAATTTAGATAGTACAGAAGCTGGTAAAGGACAATTAAGTATGTTTAAATCATGCTATTACTGAATTGGGTTGCATACACTATTTAACCCTGGATAGGTACGGTGGGTCGTACGCGACCCCGAGCGTAAAAAAAAGAGGTTTTTCTCACGTGACTCACCCCCGTGACTGAATTTGTGGGTGATCGACCTGCAGGAGGTGTCTCCCCTACACGCTCTAGTAGTGTCCAGATGTGCATTGCTGTAGCTGTACTCCTTCCCCGATTTCTGAGACGCTTCGGGGTCGAGCGCGACCGAGTTTACCCTTCTAAGGTAATTTGCATAATTATCAAAGTTATTACGTATTATGAAATTGTCGTAGAATGGTGCAACTTGTATAGGTTATCAGTTGTGGAAAGTCTTGGTGGATTGTTTGGCTACCATGTGCATGATTTTTTTTTTTAGTTAAAATGTCGTTCATCACCACGAGGACCATTTTACCGCGAGTGCCCCGTTTTCATTTTTTTTCATTTTTTTGCCAAGTCATTTTTCCGTAAGATATTGCCAAATAGTGTCGTAAAACTTTTGCTTGTTTAGTGTTGGAAAGTGTGTCTAGATGATCTGGCTACCCATGCGTGACTTTGTTTTTGTCATATACGACGTAGTTATTGGTATATTGGGTATTTAACTGCGGTTGCCAATTTCTGTTTTTTTTCAATATTTGTAAAAAAAATTTTACGTAGTAAGGAATTGCCGTATATCATTCATTTTTTTTCATGTTTGTGTTAGAAAGTGTGCCTTGATGGTTGGGCTAACACGTGCATGTCTTTTTTTTTATCTGAGATGCCGTATATTAGAATGTTGGGCATTTTACCGCGAGTGCCCCTATTTCATTTTTTTTCATTTTTTTGCCAAGTCATTTTTCCGTAAGATATTGCCAAATAGTGTCGTAAAACTTTTGCTTTTTTAGTGTTGGAAAGTGTGTCTAGATGATCTGGCTACCCATGCGTGACTTTGTTTTTGTCAGATACGACGTAGTTATTGGTATATTGGGTATTTAACTGCGGTTGCCAATTTCTGTTTTTTTTTCAATATTTGTAAAAATTTACTACGTAGTAAGGAATTGCCGTATATTATTGATTTTTTTTTCATGTTTATGTGTTAGAAAGTGTGCCTTGATGGTTGGGCTAACACGTGCATGTCTTTTTTTTTTTTTATCTGAGATGCCGTATATTAGAATGTTGGGCATTTTTCCGCGAGTGCCCCTTTTTATTTGTTTTGCATTTTTTTGCTTAGTCATGTTACCGTAAGGAATTGGCAAGTAGTGTCGCAAAACTTATATTTTTATAGTGTTGGAAAGTGTTTCTAGATGATCTGGCTACCCATGCCTATTTTTTTTTTAGCCAGATATGGCGTATATATAAGTATGTGTTCGATTTTCCTGTGATTGCCATTTTTTCGTTTTTTCCCATTTTTTTCAAAATTACTACGTACTAAGGAACTATCACAGAGTAATGATTCATTTATATGTTTATTTGTCGGAAAATGTGCCTTGATGGTTTGCCTAGCACTATCTATATACCAAGGCACTTCCCCCAATTTTGGGGGGTAGCCGACACCAACAATGAAACAAAACAAAAAGGGGACCTCTACTCTCTATGTTCCTTCAGCCTAATCAGGGACTCAACCGAGTTCAGCTGGTACTGCTAGGGTGCCACAGCCCAACCTCCCACATTTCCACCACAGATGAAGCTTCATAATGCTGACTCCCCTACTGCTGCTACCTCCGCGGTCATCTAAGGCCCCGGAGGAAGCAGCAGGGCCTACTGGAACTGCATCACAATCGCTCGCCATTCATTCCTATTTCTAGCACGCTCTCTTGCCTCTCTCACATCTATCCTCCTATCACTCAGAGCTTTCTTCACACCATCCATCCACCCAAACCTCGGCCTTCCTCTTGTACTTCTCCCCTCAACTCTTGCATTCATCACCTTCTTTAGCAGACAACCATTTTCCATTCTCTCAACATGGCCAAACCACCTCAACACATTCATATCCACTCTAGCCGCTAACTCATTTTTTACACCCGTTCCCTCTCTCACCACTTCGTTCCTAACCCTATCTACTCGAGATACACCAGCCATACTTCTCAGACACTTCATCTCAAACACATTCAATTTCTGTCTCTCCATCACTTTCATTCCCCACGACTCCGATCCATACATCACAGTTGGTACAATCACTTTCTCATATAGAACTCTCTTTACATTCATGCCCAACCCTCTATTTTTTACTACTCCCTTAACTGCCCCCAAAACTTTGCAACCTTCATTCACTCTCTGACGTACATCTGCTTAGTCATGTTACCGTAAGGAATTGGCAAGTAGTGTCGCAAAACTTATATTTTTATAGTGTTGGAAAGTGTTTCTAGATGATCTGGCTACCCATGCCTATCTTTTTTTTAGCCAGATATGGCGTATATATAGGTATGTGTTCGATTTTCCGGTGATCGCCATTTTTTCGTTTTTTCCCATTTCTTTCAAAATTACTACGTACTAAGGAACTATCACAGAGTAATGATTTCTCTAGATGTTTATTTGTCGGAAAATTTTGTTTACTTCTTTTTTGATTGAATATCATCAAATTTTTTTAGCTAAAATATATTGTTTCACATTTTTGTTTTTTTTTTCGATTTTATTTCCCTTCAAAAAAATTTTTTTGGGTCAGAATTTTAATTTTATAGTCGTAAAATAATCGACAATTGTCCAGCAACCCACCATACAATTTTTATGCATATCCAATAATAATTAGATTAGTAAATAACACCTTGAAATTGACATACCCTTCCTACATTTCAAGTGGCAGATTAGGGAGTCTGAGTCAGTGTGGTTGGCGGCCATTTTGTGGACATATCCGAAGCGTAAGTTGCCCTATCTATATATATTCTTGTTCCCTATAGAATTTGTGATATTTTGGTATATTTTTACCTGCATAAATATATTATATATTAAATATGTGTATTTTTTTACGAAATTTCTAAGTACTCAAAAAATTACCTTTAGATATGGCCCCTGATATAAATGTAATTTACAAAATAATGAAGATTTTTTTACATATTTCTATTTTAGGATAACATATGTTTATTCCCTAAAAAAATTAGCCACTTCCTATTTTATTTGGGTACCCAAAAAAATTCATGAAATTTGGACAAATTTTTTTGGCCAAAAAAAGTTACCCTTTTTTTCTCATTTCAGATCTTCACCTCCATGGGTCTGACTTCATCCAAAATACATCAAGATGTGTCCTAAACATTCAAGAATCAATTCCTAAAAGGATTTGTGTATATATGTATAAACTTTTTTTATGAATTTTTGTCAGGTCTTTTTTTTTTCTACTTAATTTTTTAAAATATTTATAATAAATAGTTTTTCTGCAGATGAGTAGTATTTATCTTTACAGTTGTTTTAAGCATTCATTGAAGTTTTTTTTGGCAAAAGAAAAAGAGGTTACTGCAAAAACTGATTTTTCAAGAATTTTTTTGGCGTCGGGGTCGTTCGCGTCCGAGTATACCCTTAAAGGGGTGTCCGAGGAGCGTACCTATCCAGGGTTAAAGTCATGTTAAAAGGTCTACCAGTGTAAGAAATGCCACTATTTATTTGAAAGACTAAGTCAGGTAATGTAGTTTTGATTTATGAGGTGGTGATTTTGATAAATGTAATGTGCATAAAATTTTATTGTTTTACATACATATACCAAAGGCACTTCCCCCAATTTTGGGGGGTAGCCGACATCAACAATGAAACAAAACAAAAAAGGGGACCTCTACTCTCTACGTTCCTCCAGCCTAACCAGGGACTCAGCCGAGTTCAGCTGGTACTGCTAGGGTGCCACAGCCCAACCTCCCACATTATCCACCACAGATGAAGCTTCATAATGCTGAATCCCCTACTGCTGCCACCTCCGCGGTCATCTAAGGCACCGGAGGAAGGAGCAGGGCCTACCGGAACTGCATCACAATTGCTCGCCATTCATTCCTATTTCTACCACGCTCTCTTGCCTCTCACATCTATCCTCCTATCACTCAGAGCTTTCTTCACACCATCCATCCACCCAAACCTTGGCCTTCCTCTTGTACTTCTCCCATCAACTCTTGCATTCATCACCTTCTTTAGCAGACAACCATTTTCCATTCTCTCAACATGGCCAAACCACCTCAACACATTCATATCCACTCTAGCCGCTAACTCATTTCTTATACCCGTTCTCACCCTCACCACTTTGTTCCTAACCCTATCTACTCGAGATACACCAGCCATACTCCTTAGACACTTCATCTCAAACACATTCAATTTCTGTCTCTCCGTCACTTTCATTCCCCACAACTCCGATTCATACATCACAGTTGGTACAATCACTTTCTCATATAGAACTCTCTTTACATTCATGCCCAACCCTCTATTTTTTACTACTCCCTTAACTGCCCCCAACACTTTGCAACCTTCATTCAATCTCTGACGTACATCTGCTTCCACTCCACCATTTGCTGCAACAACAGACCCCAAGTACTTAAACTGATCCACCTCCTCAAGTAACTCTCCATTCAACATGACATTCAACCTTGCACCACCTTCCCTTCTCGTACATCTCATAACCTTACTCTTACCCACATTAACTCTCAATTTCCTTCTCTCACACACCCTTCCAAATTCTGTCACTAGTCAGTCAAGCTTCTCTTCTGTGTCTGCTACCAGTACAGTATCATCCGCAAACAACAACTGATTTACCTCCCATTCATGATCATTTTTGCCTACCAGTTTTAATCCTCGTCCAAGCACTTGAGCATTCACCTCTCTCACCACTCCATCAACATACAAGTTAAACAACCACGGTGACATCACACATCCCTGTCTCAGCCCCACTCTCGCCGGAAACCAATCGCTCACTTCATTTCCTATTCTAACACATGCTTTACTACCTTTGTAGAAATTTTTCACTGCTTGCAACAACCTTCCACCAACTCCACATAACCTCATCACATTCCACATTGCTTCCCTATCAACTCTATCATATGCTTTCTCCAGATCCATAAACGCAACATACACCTCCTTACCTTTTGCTAAATATTTCTCGCATATCTGCCTAACTGTCAAAATCTGATTCATACAACCCCTACCTCTTCTAAAACCACACTGTACTTCTAAGATTGCATTCTCTGTTTTATCCTTAATCCTATTAATCATTACTCTACCATACACTTTTCCAACTACACTCAACAAACTAATACCTCTTGAATTACAACACTCTTGCACATCTCCCTTACCCTTATATAGTGGTACAATACATGCACAAACCCAATCTAGTGGTACCATTGACAACACAAAACACATATTAAACAATCTCACCAACCATTCAAGTACAGTCACACCCCCTTCCTTCAACATCTCAGCTTTCACACCATCCATACCAGATGCTTTTCCTACTCTCGTTTCATCTAGTGCTCTCCTCACTTCCTCTATTGTAATCTCTCTCTCATTCTCATCTAGTGCTCTCCTCACTTCCTCTATTGTAATCTCTCTCTCATTCTCATCTCCCATCACTGGCACCTCAACACCTGGAACAGCAATTATATCTGCCTCCCTATTATCCTCAACATTCAGCAAACTTTCAAAATATTCTGCCCACCTTTTCCTTGCCTCCTCTCCTATTAACAACCTTCTATTTCCATCTTTCACTGTCTCTTCAATTCTTGCGCCAGCCTTCCTTACTCTCTTCACTTCTTTCCAAAACTACTACTTATTCCCTTCATATGACTGACCCAGTCCCTGACCCCACCTCAGGTCAGCTGCCCTCTTTGCCTCGCGTACCTTGCGCTTTACTTCCACATTTTTCTCTATATTTTTCATACTTCTCTATACTATTACTCTGCAGCCATTCTTCAAAAGCCCTCTTTTTCTCTTTCACTATTACCTTCACTCCTTCATTCCACCATTCACTGCCCTTCCTCATGCTGCCTCCAACAACCTTCTTGCCACATACATCATTTGCAATCCCAACAAAATTTTCTTTTGCTAACTTCCACTCCTCTAAATTACCAGTTTCTGGGGCGGCCTGTGACGGCCGGTGAGAAAGGTCCTTCCTTATACCTTTCCTAATATAAATCTTCCAAATATACTAGAGAAAGATAAAAGCATGGAATGCAGAGGTTACAACCCTCGCGCGAACACCTTGTAGGTGTCGTGTATTAAACAAAGGCGTGTGAAAACCACTATTCACAGGTTGTCTTCCATTTAGATAATCCCTTCATCAATGGGGAGGGCCGCGACTGGCCCTAGAGAACATGGTTGAACTCCCCAACGTCGCCTACCACGCGCGCCCTCTAGGACATCCTTCTGTAATTGGACTTGCATCAAGCCGAGTTTTGTTTGGGCACAGTGATTTTTCGAAGAGTTTCTCGTTATTTCAACATGACTGACGTTGTTACTTCACCCTTACCAATGTTAAGTACCATAGTTTGTTTTGGCAGTACCGGGCATTTGTTCTGTTTCCACTATGGTGGTTTTTAGTTTTGGAAGCGATTGTCCTGCCGAGGTATCCGCAGCCATTTTGGGTATGTTCGCTTCGGTAAATTTTCTAGTTATTTTTGCCCATCTGGTACTCTGTCAGCTAGGTTATATCACTTACGTTTTATGGCCTTTTGTGTTATCATTAATTATTATTAGTTTTACTATGGTATTTATTTGCTTGCAAGTCCAATTTGGACCTACGAAGAATAGCGATTTAAAGATAGCGTTTTAAAGCATAGTAGCGATTTAAAGCTTAGCGATTTAGTCTGTTAATTTGTACCCTGGAGGGTTCGTTTTAGACTATATCCTTGTTTATTTGTTACGTTGTCGTTATTCTTCGTTATTACTATTACTAAGAAAAAGCAATCAATTTTATTAATTTTCTTATTTTATTGTGTGATGTTAATTTTTAATATGTAACCTTGAGAGCGAAAGCATAGTGTGCTCGTTTCCTGTTCTACAGGTATGAGTTATCCTTTCTCTCGTTTTCTTTGAGTAAGAGAGGTGAATTTCCCGTTCTCCGTTTTTATACGATCACGGGTTATTCAGGCCTCCTCTCAGTATCAGAGTTGATGATAGTACGTTTAATATTTAAACGATTTATTGATGTGGTTACTGTTAATATAGCTAACACTATTATTAGGTACGTTAGTGTATGAGTCATTATTTGGGGTCGTTTTATACCGACACCCTTAGCTCCGCCTTGAGTTATGCTTAGCTCCGCCTTGAGTTATGCTCCGCTATAATGGATACTCATTGGGTGAGAACTAGTTATCGTTCCGGAGCAGATTTTTGGAGTGCAACGGTGAAATCCGGCACTTGGACTCCGGCTGAAGCCTTTTACACACGAACCTTTGTCATGTTTGATCACAATTACACCGTTAAGGCCCCGTTTTCATCGTATCTCCGGCTTCACTGGAGATAACTCATTCATTGAGGTTAATGTTATCGTACCGGAGACGGTCATGATATCACGATGACGGGCCTTTGCTACCGGACCTCCGGTACAAACAGAGATCAAGCAGGCTCCAGAACCGGAGTTAACAGTGTGATACCGATGAAGTTTAGAGATTCATGCTACGTGGTTACTGGTTTCTATTATAATTTCTTAATTTATTAAGGTGTTAGCTACTACCATACTCACACATAATTAAGATTTAAGTGTTTCTGATTCATAAGTCAATGACAAGAATCTCAAGGAACATCCAGACTTATGTCTTCTTTCTTTTTACAGAAAGTCCGCTGCACTGCCAGGGGCTGCTCCGCTGCCTTTACTGATCCCATGGGCCATGATCTATGCCGGGCCCATGCCCATTGCGCCATATCCTTCTCTCGGGAACCGGGACAAGCCCCCTATACGATATGGTTTCCGGAGTCATGCATGCTCTGCTATGAGCTGTCAGCCCTACTCCTGAGCGAGGAGGTAAGTTGGTTCTAGTGTCCCTGTTAATATCCTTTGCGAAGAATTAATTGCTCTTTATATATTGACTTCAGTTTTGGCTTCATCATTAATTCCCCTCTCCTCTTTCAGGCTGATGATGAATCTCTCAGGGAGGCGAGAGCTACTCTCCGGCCTTGGGTGTCAGGGTTTGGGAGGTATGCGCCGGCTGGCGCACCCTATCTCCTTGATGGAGACATGGCTTCTCGCCTATTCCCAGGCTCTACTACTGCGGCAGTTCCACCGGAGACAGCGGCCCCGTTAATTGAAGTGGTTAGAGCAACCATTCTAACTGAGGAAGAGGTTTTAGTGACGGAGGCCGAGCCCTACCTAGGTCTGGACGAGGAACCCATGGATGAGCAGGTAGGTGGTGTTGAGTTGGTGGACCCCCTTTCACCCCACACTCCTTCCTCTACTACTTCCTTTCACGGCTTTGATAAACCTACGGCTTCTCCTCGAGGTCCCTCCGTTCCTGTACGACCCAAGGTGAAGCCACTACGTACCTTTAAGCCTTCAGCTTTGCCATTATCAGTGTCACCGGTTCCGGGACCCTCAAAGGATCCTGATGTTCATATTACTATACCTAAAACCGTGACTCATAAGAAGTCAAAGTCCACTAAGTCCAGGGCTTCGTTAGAGGATCAGGCTCGGGAGCCCCCTTTATCCGCCGCCATGGTCAGGGATATTGTGAAAGAACAGATACAACAGTATCTTCAACAGTCTAGGGCAGACCAAGGAGCTATGACGGAGCTCAAAGATATGGTGGCAAGTCTCATCCGTTCCGGAACTCAGATGCCCCCTCCTTCAGCCCCGGACGCATCGAAGTTACCTCCCTTCGAGAAAAACAACCCTTGGAGGTTTGCCTTACATGCTCCATATATTGATGGTGCCATAACTCTAGAGGGCATAGGCACCCGTCCTCTAGAGGACTTAGAATTTTACCCTCCGGGACTAGAATTCCCATTCAACGGCTTCGTCCGATTGAAAGAACATGCCTTGGTTAGGTTAGACAAGGTACCGAAGGAAACGGTAATATTCCCTAAAGAGCAGGCCCAAGCTTTCTGGGCCAGGACGTTGTCAGACTGGGGGTGCACTAATTCCAAGCTCACCCCACACAAAGGAGCCTACACCATATTTACAGCTTCTCCAGTTATTACCTTGCCTATTACAGATAAAGTGGCAGCTCTTACTTTTCAGGCTATCAAAGAAGGTTCTGCCATGCCGGCTCTTAAAGAGACCGATCCCACCTCCATGCTCATTCCGAGTACCGTTACTATCTGGGATGATGCCCCCGCTACTTTCACAGTAGGGAAGTTAGACCCAGACTGTGCCTCTAATCTGTTCTCCGAGAAGCTTCCTAAATTACCAGATATTCTTCTCAAGACTGAGTTTGAGGCACGGAATAGGTTGGCTAGGTCTCTCCACTCCATTACCTCCGTGGAGTCCCTAACCTCACTTTATCCGACCGAGACCTTGTTCCGGGTATTCACAAAGAACCTGTCTCTGTCCTTCCAAATCGACTTACACGAGTTTTGTTCGGCTCGGGTTAGTTGCAGGAAGCACGTTCTTTCTGAGGCCTCGATCAGGCATGAACCGAATAGGCTGATAGCTTCCCCCTGCTGGGGTAAGAACCTTTTTCCTCAGGAGGAGGTGAACAAGGTACTACAAGACGCTGCGAGAGCAAATCAAAATTTGCAAGTGAGGTGGGGCCTCACTGCCAAAAAGAGGGTTGAAGGTCAAAAGCAAACCTTCTTCAGGAAGAAACAGAGGTTTGCCCCTTACAAGACGAGCCGAGGTAACTACCAACAATCGCCGATTGCCCACTCATCTTCACAGTCTCCCACTGCTTCGTCTCCTCTACAGCCGAAACACCCTCAACAGGTGGTCTACCTCACTGCTCCCCCAGGTACCCAACCCAACCCCGTTTGGATGCCCTCACCCGCATACAACCCTAGCTACGGACCCTCAGGTCCCTTTCGTGGACACCAGAGAGGTAGCTACAGGGCTAGAGGACAGTTCCGTCAACGAGGCGGACCTAGGACAAGGGGTTCTCGAGGAGGGAAAGAACCTAGATTCACTCCCTCGCAATGATATAGTTCCGGTAGGGGGGAGACTTTACCACTTTCGAGACCGTTGGACCTTCAGTCCGTGGGCTCACAGCATAGTCTCCAAAGGCTTGGGGTGGAAATGGTCACAAGGTTCTCCTCCTCCACCAGTGACCTTCTTCCAGAGACCCACAACCATTCTGAGAGAGTACACCACCGAGTTACTAAAGAAAAAAGCAATCAAACGGGTTCGATCGCTGAAGTTCCAAGGCTGCCTGTTCACAGTTCCGAAGAAAGGCTCGTCGGCATTGAGAGTGGTCCTGGACTTGTCAAAGCTAAATTCTTACATTCTCTGCGACAAGTTCCGGATGTTGACCATCTCTCAGGTACGTACCCTGCTTCCCCGTGGGGCCGTCACCACCTCTATCGATCTTACCGACGCCTATTATCACGTACCAATAGCTCGAAACTTCTCTCCTTACCTAGGTTTCCGTCTAGGCAGGAAAGCCTTTGCATTCAAAGTCATGCCCTTCGGCCTCAACATTGCACCCAGGATATTCACGAAACTGGGAGAGACAGTGTTAGAACAACTCAGGAACCAAGGGATTCAGATCGTTGCTTATCTGGACGATTGGCTTATTTGGGCTCGGTCAGACCTGGAGTGCAACAGAGCTACGAAGAAAGTACTTCGTTTTCTCGCCAACCTGGGATTTCGGGTCAATCTCCAAAAATCCCGCCTACTTCCATCAGACCGCTTCGAATGGTTAGGCATACAGTGGGACCTTGCACGGCACAAGCTGGTTCTACCTCCCAAAAAGGTAAGAGAAATAGCTTCCAAGGTCAAGAATTTTCTAAAACACAAACAGGTGTCCAGAAGAGCCTTAGAAAGAATCCTCGGCCTTCTTCAATTCGCTTCAGTAACAGATCGCCTATGGAAAGCCAAACTCAAAGACATCAATCGAGTTTGGAGAAAGAGAGCCACAGTACCTTTAAGAGACAAGGTCTCGAAAATCCCCTCTGTCTTGAAAATGAGATTACAGCCATGGTCCGAACCGAAGAACCTCTCCAAATCGGTTCCTCTTCAATTCCCACCCCCACAAGTGACAATTCATAGACGCGTCTCTGAGTGGATGGGGGGGGGTTACTACGAACGTCAGATGTTTCAGGGCTCTTGGTCACCCGCCATGAAACACTTCCACATCAATGTTCTCGAAGCCATGGCAGTGTTCTTGACCCTGAAGAGGCTCTCTCCTCCGAGGTCGACCCACATCAGAGTAGTGTCAGACAGCACAGCCGTAGTACACTGCATCAACAGAGGAGGATCCAAGTCGCCCAACCTGAATCAGATCCTGGTCGCTATCTTCGCCTTGGCAGCAGAAAAGAACTGGTTCCTGTCAGCAACCCACCTAGCGGGAGTCCAGAATGTGATAGCGGACTCACTATCCAGGACGAAACCACTGGAATCAGAATGGTCTCTGGACATAATTTCATTCCGGTGGATACTCAGGCTGGTTCCGGGCCTTCAGGTAGATCTATTCGCAACTCAGATGAATCACAAACTTCCTTGTTATGTGACACCAAACATGGACCCTCAGGCTTATGCCATAGACGCATTAACCCTGGATTGGAACCATTGGAGGAAGATTTACCTATTTCCACCTGTGAATCTTCTAATGAAAGTATTGCACAAACTACGCTCCTTCCGGGGGGCAGTGGCCTTAGTAGCACCTCACTGGCCAAAGAGCAATTGGTTTCCTCTCCTCCTCGAGCTGAAACTCCGACCCTTCCGGATTCCATTCCCCAAACTAACCCAAGTAATTCAAACACAGACTGTGTCAGATTCCTCAAGGATAGCCAAAACCCTAACTTTGTGGACTTCATGAAGTTTGCAGCTCATAAAGACGCAAACATTGACCCGGAAAACGTTCTCTTCATCGAAGCGGACAAAAGAGACTCGACAATTCGTCAATATGATTCGGCTGTTAAGAAATTAGCAGGTTTCCTAAAGAATTCAGACCACACTCGTATGACTCCGAATTTAGCCATCTCGTTCTTTAGGTTCTTATTTGACAAGGGCTTGGCAGCTAGCACTATAACTACCATCAAGTCAGCTTTGAAGAAGATATTCCTGGTTGGGTTTAACATTAACCTAGCTGATTCCTATTTCTCATCTATTCCAAAAGCATGTGCTAGGCTTCGGCTGTTGGATCGGCCGCTAAAAGTCTCTTGGTCTCTGAACAATGTCCTCAAACTCGCGTCGGACACTGACAACGAGTCCTGCTCTTATATCACTCTGCTTAGGAAGACGTAATTTCTACCAGCTATGGCCTCAGGTGCTAGAATCTCAGAACTAGCAGCGCTCTCACGTAACCCGGAAAACATAGATTTCCTCCCTACAGGCGAAGTACTGCTTACCCCAGACAGAGCTTTCCTAGCTAAAAATGAGGACCCGCAAAATAGGTGGTCCCCTTGGAAGATCATCTCTCTTCCCCAGGATCCTTCGCTGTGTCCAGTCACTACTCTCAGGACCTTTTTAGCTAGATCTGCC
This sequence comes from Palaemon carinicauda, assembly GCF_036898095.1. Classification (NCBI taxonomy): domain Eukaryota; kingdom Metazoa; phylum Arthropoda; class Malacostraca; order Decapoda; family Palaemonidae; genus Palaemon; species Palaemon carinicauda. Next base: position 17,810,913 of record NC_090754.1, read on the forward strand.
ACCCGCTCGTCTGGCCCCTTATTTATCAGGGAACAAGGTGGTACTATGACCATTCAAGGTATCAGACAACAAATCTTCTACTTCATTAAACATGCTAACCCGGAATCATTTCCCCATGCTCATGATATACGGTCAATAGCTACCTCTATCAATTACTTCCAGAACATGGACTTTGATGACCTTAAAAAATACACGGGTTGGAAATCTCCTATGGTTTTCAAACGCCACTATCTAAAGAACTTACAGGCCCTTAAATACCCTACGGTTGCAGCGGGGAGTCTTATCTCCCCCCATTAATCTCTGATTATTTCTTTATTCCATCTCTTCTCTCCTCCCTCCTGACCACCTCTCACACCACGTCGCCACTCTCCTGGGTGGTTCGTTAGCCCTAAGTTATTTTGCCATGTTTAATTGTTATGATTTAACTGTTATTGTAATTACCATTCCTGTAAAGTTTAGATATGCTTAGACATGTAAGGTTGATACCTTTTACGACGGGACACTCAGGTGATCCCTGGTCCTCATATTATTTTAGCATTACATCCCCTATGCCTATGGCTAGTTTATGATTTATGTTTACTTACATTATTATATTATTGCCTTACATGGTGTTTGTTTTCTCCTTATTATGTTATTAATTTATTGGGCTTGGAAGGCATTCTCTGGTACATTCTCACCGGCCGTCACAGGCCGCCCCAGAAAAGGGATTTTGACGAAGGAAAAATCTATTTCTGGGAAGAGGCCTGTGACGCCCGGTGAAACCCTTCCCGGTTATTTGATACGGACCCCACCCCTCTTTTTTCCTTGCCAAGCCATATGTTCTTGCAGAAGGATGTCCTAGAGGGCGCGCGTGGTAGGTGACGTTGGGGAGTTCAACCATGTTCTCTAGGGCCTGTCGCGGCCCTCCCCATTGATGAAGGGATTATCTAAATGGAAGACAACCTGTGAATAGTGGTTTTCACACGCCTTTGTTTAATACACGACACCTACAAGGTGTTCGCGCGAGGGTTGTAACCTCTGCATTCCATGCTTTTATCTTTCTCTAGTATATTTGGAAGATTTATATTAGGAAAGGTATAAGGAAGGACCTTTCTCACCGGGCGTCACAGGCCTCTTCCCAGAAATAGATTTTTCCTTCGTCAAAATCCCTTTTCTCTTGCTCTCACCTCATCATATGCCATTTTCAACCTTTCCTGATATTTACTTTTTACCCCCGGTTTTATTAGCTCTTCAACCCTCACTACCTCCCTTTTACATCCACCTACTCTATTCCCCCACTCTTTTGCTACAACTAGTTTTCCTTCCACCAAAAAATGATCATACATACCGTTAGCCATACCCCTAAACACGTGCACGTCTTTCAATCTTCCAAACATTCTTTTAGTTATCAACACATAATCCATTAATGCCCTTTCTACTACTCTTCCATTTGCCACTCTTACCCATGTATACAGTACTGTACTTATTTTTATCTATCTTTTTAAAAAAAAAGCTAGCACTTATTACCATCTCTTGTTCAACACACATATCTACCAGTATTGTTTTAGAATGTCTTATGAACCACCTTATTTGATTTGAAATTAGTTTCATGTTGTTTTATATGAAAGAAATATGCAGGTGTGTCATTGATTTCCTAAGTAACGCATACAAAACTGTACTGTAATATGTGAAGACAGTAAATGAACTGCGTTAAATATTTTTCCTTTTGTATTCCAATGAATGTGAGTTTAAGGGGTTACAGAACTAAATGTTACATGGAAATTGAGTAAAACAATGTTTACAAATTAATTTTTACTTCCACTATTATGGTCAAAAGGTGAGATATCCATGTTAAAAATATCTAAATGCTCTTATGTCTATAACACACTTGTTCCTCAACATCTTTAATTTTTGTTGACTGATTGACGGGAGTGTCGTGTTTATTGTCGGTTGAGAGTTGGGCAAGATGATGATAAACAATCATAGACAACAAGTCCCACTGAAACGGTACAACAGATTTTTCCTCTCGACTCCGTTCAACATGGAGACTGCAGCTTCAGGCTAATAGGCGAACAGACCAGCGGACTTCATGATCTCGTAATTCACATGTGTAGTACAAGTACTTCACGATCCCTATCCATCCAGCATAAAGGAATTACCTATGATTCCCACTGCAAGACAAGATATATCGGTTTCAAGTGCAGTCGACACTTGATAAGTATTTTATATTCAACATAGATTAATCAATTCCTTATTTGAGTTATCATGTCAGGCCAAAACAAGATAAAGATGGATTTTGAGCAAAGCGAAAAATCTCTTTTTTTTTTGGGAAATAGCCATGTCGTCCTGATGGAAGGTTTCTTTAGGTAGCTTTCTTAGGGATATTTGTTATAGTGATACTCCCAGAGAATTAACCATAGGTCTCCAGAATTCTAACTCCTGGCGCGAGTATCATTATATCTTTAAGGGTATCGCATAATATCGGGACATATTTTTTTATACGACAGCAATCTTCACCCCGAATAGATTTAACTCTTTGAGGGGGAAGAGTGGCGAACGAAAGGGGAGCCATTATCAAGGTACCCGGTGGACCTCCTCTCTGTACTACTACGGCCCATCATTCCTAGTTTGCATTTAAGCAGGAATAGCCGCAGATTGAGTAGTTTCGGGTGGGGTCATTTAAGAAAGAAGGATGTGTCCATCAGGACGACATGGCTATCTCACCCAAAAATAGATTTTTTGCTTTGATCACAATCCGTTGTTTGGGTTTGGCCACGTCCTGATGGAAGCTTACCAGAGAATTATCTTGACAAGTACTATATCTGTGGGTTTGTATAGGTGCCTTTACTTTTAATGAGTTCCTTATATGGTCTCTTAGACCCTTATATACGACATTACTGTTATTTTTCATATCCACCAAGCTTGGAACTATAAGGATTCAAAGTTTGTATTTCCATAAGGACGCAAGGGAAACTTTCTAGAGATTACCTATTCGTACTTTGGAAATCGGTACCATCAAGGTGTCTATTTAAGGAAAATAGAAACACTGGATTCTTTTATTCATGTCATCATCAAGTACGGGGTGTTCGATGTCAAACGGCCGTGGCCCTCTGCACAAAACATCTCCATTCATTCCGGTCTTGAGCCTTCCTTTCCAAGTCCACCATCGTTAGCCCGCACATCTCCTTGATATTGTCACTCAATCTAGTTTTAGGCCTTCCTCTCGTTCTTGTACCATAGACTGATCCAATTAGTAGCGTTCTTTCCAGAGTATTGTGATTCCGAACCTGGTGTCCAATAAAAGTTAGTTTTCTTTCATCCAAAATGTCAAGTAATCTTTTTTCGATATTGATCTTTTGTAGAACTCCCACGTTAGTCTTTTTCTCAATCCAACTTATCCTAAGGACTCTTCTGTAACACCATGGTTCAAAACTTTCTAATCTTTTCCGATGTGTAGCTTTTAAAACCCAACATTCTGAGCCGTATGATGCCCATGGGGAAAACAAGTGATTTGAGAAGCCACTTCTTTGTGTTTAGAGTGATATGTCTGTTTTCCACACATTGCTTAGTGCGATGGTTGCATTCTTTGCAATACCAATTCTTCTTTTGATCTCTTGGGAGTCTTCTCCATTATTGGTGAAAGTTGCTCCGAGGTAAGTAAATTCAGTGACATTAACGGGGCTTTTTGACACTTCATGACCTTTGTTTTCTTAGCATTTAGGTACAGTCGCACTTTTTCACTCTCAGCTTTTACTTTTGATACTAATGTTTTGAGGTCCTCCATACTTCCAGCGATTAAAACCACATCGTCGGCGTATCTGAGATTAGTGATCTTTTGTCCTCCAACAGTTGTGCCTCCTTTGTAGTCTTCAAGCGCATTTCTCATTATGGTTTCTGAGTAGATATTAAAGAGGTGGGGAGAAACAATGCATCCTTGTCTGACACCTTGTCCGATGTTAAACCAATAGGTTAGGCCATAAGATGTTCACGCTGCTACTTTCTGTTGATTGTGCAGTGCTTTCAGAAGTGAGATGACATTATGTGGAAAACCCATGTCGTTCCATAAGATGTCATGTGCAACTGTATCAAAGGCTTTAGTGTAGTCAATAAAACAAAGGAATACGTCGATTCCTCGTTCTGTTTTTTTTCAAGGATCATCTTGAGATTCATGATTTGGTGTCTGGTGCCTTTCCCCGGACAGAATCCTGCTTGTTCATCAGCGATTTCTTCGTTCAGTTTGTTTGCCATTCTCTTAGCCATGATTTTTAAAAGAATTTTTTTGATGTACCGAGGATAAAAGAAGATACAGATACATTTTTTCCTTTTATTTTCATAAGCAAAATAAATTGATAATGTATCATGAGAAGGAATCTCACCTTGCACATATAAACATCATGGTTATATATATTTCTGACCTGTAAGGGAAGAATATACATATATTAATTAATTTTTTAAAAATTTCACTCAATGAATGTTAAGCTAAACTTGTCAAGTTTCACTCAGATGTTGGATATGCTTCAACAGTGTTCAAATGTTCACACGGCACTGGTGTTATTGGTTAGATTCTGCACCTGTATAGAACAGTCTATTAATCACCATAGTGATTTTCACTGGAAGGTATTAACACCTATTCACCTGATACACTGTTGAGTCCCCAAACAGTCCACTGTTCATCGCAGCACTAGACGACAGGTTTTATGACGCTACCTTCCGCCACCACAAAGTGTTTTATCTTGTGTACTTGCTTTGCATAATGTTTATAGAAGTCTTTGGATGATTTCCACCCTGTATATGAAGAAGCAACTTTCCGTGGATTGTGACTTGCGGTTGTGCTGTCAGGATCCACTCTGTGAATAAAGTAGGTGCGTTTCGCCCTCAGTTGTTTTAGAGATGTTTGATCCTGAGGTTTTGCCTCGGAAGAGCTGTCCCTCCTTGAAGTCTGAAGATAGACCTTGAGACACACTACTGGGCATAGAGAGACATCTTCCTTTAGAGGGCTGATTCTCCAAGGACCCCACCTTTTGGTGGGCAGTTCGTTTTTGTCGAGAAAGGTAGGATGAGGGAAGAGATTCAGTTCTCCTGTTTCCAAGAACTGAATATGGCCTTCATTTCTGAATAAGGCTACTATTTTACTCACTCTAGCCCCTGAGGCTATAGGAAATAGAAATATCACTCTGTGTTAGATCCTTTAGGGTGCAATCCTCATTGTTCATACTCGAAGCATAGTGCAAGACTTTGTCCAACGACCATGTTATGGGCTTTGGAGGGGTTACCGGTCTGAGTCTAGCTCATGGTTTTGGTATCTTATTGAAGATTTCACCTGAAAGGTCCACCTGAAAGGCGTACAGAAGAGGTCTAGTCAAAGCCGACTTACACGCAGTTATTGTGGTCGAAGCAAGGCTTTGTTCGTGTAGGTGGATGAAGGAGGAGAGACAGAAGTCTATTGATATTTCTCTGTTTTCTTGCTTTCACAGAGGAAACCCGCTTCTTGTCTCCTAGTTGAACTCGACTTGTATTCTTCGATGAAGTCGATCTTGTCCTTTGAGATCCCAAACCTTTTCTTGGATGGTAGGGCGAGAAAATCATGAGATGTAGGTTGTTGGTTCTCATGGATGAAACATAAACAGTGGACTTCTGAACCAGTTGGGATAAAACTGGGTTCGGCAGAGGAAGCAGCTTCAGTTTCAATTTTAGAACTAGAGGGAACCAATTGCTTTTGGGCCATTTGGGGGCCACTATTGCAGCTATTCCTCTGAAGTATCTTAGTTTGTTAAGGACTTTTAGGAGGAGATTGGTTGGTGGGAACAGGTAGGTTCGATTCCATCTGTTCCAATCAAGAGACATGGCGTCTATTGCTTCTGCTTGAGGGTCCTCGTAAGGGGCTATATAATGATTTAGTTTCTTGTTGCGAAGAGGTCGATATGCAGTTCTGGGACTTTTTCCGAGATGAAGGGGAATGAGTCTGCGTCTAGGGACCATTCTCTGTCTATTGGCTTTCGCCTGAATAGATCATCCGCCGTCATATTGCGGAACCTTTGCAGGTGAACTGCTGATAAGTGCCATCTTCTCTTCCTTGCCAGGTAGAAGATGGCTTACATCACGTGATTGATGTGAGGTGATCTCGAGCCTTGTTGATTTAGACATCTTACTATCACTTTGTTTTCCAAGACCAGTCTGATGTGGACTGATTTGCGAGGGGATAGTTTCTTCAACGTTAGGAAGACTGGCATAGCCTCCAAGATGTTGATGTGAAAGGTTTTGTACTGGTTCGACCAAATCCCCTGCACTTTCGTTTCTTGGGAATGGCCTCCCCATCCTTCCAGGGAGGCATCTGTGTGTATTACCACTGATGGCTGAGGTGGTTGTAAAGGAATTGTTTGTGCTAGGCTCTTGACATTTGACCACGGCCTTAATAGCGTGCGCAATCCGGTCGGTGTCAAACTTTGTTGATCTCTTCGAGCGTTTGATGCGTATCGTCTCCAGACTCCTGACACATCCTTTAACTGTGCTTTTAGCACTGGGTCTGTCACTGCTGCGAACTGAAGAGAGCCCAATACTCTTTCCTGTTGGCGTCTTGAAATCCTCTTGTGTTTGATTAGTCTCTTGACAGATCCTGCTCTCTCTCTCCTCTTCTTCAGTGGAATGGAGAGATAGTGTGACTGTAAGTTCCAATGGATTCCTAACCATTGAAACTTCTGGGCTGAAGAAAGGTGAGACTTTTTGTGGTTGATCTTGAAGCGCAGGTGCTCCAGGAACTGGATCATCTTTCCGGCTGCTTGTAGACAAGTCGTCTTAGATACTGCCCACACCAGCCAATCGTCCAAGTATGTTACTACCTAAATTCCTTCTGAGCGTAGTTGTTAGACGATTGTATCTGCAAGTTTTGTGAATATCCTTGGGGCTATGTTTAGCCCAAAGGGCATGGCTGTGAAGACATACTTTGTCTTCTGTATTCTGAATCCTAGGTGCCAGTAAGCATCTGCCAGGTCTATTTAGACTGTACTCCCCTTTCTAGTAGAAGGGTACTTATTTGTTGTAAGGTAAGCATCCGGAACTTGTTGTTCTTGATGAAGTTGTTGAGTGGAGACAAGTCTGGAATGATTCTGAGTTTGTCAGTGTCTTTCTTGGGAACACAGAACAGCCTTCCCTGGAATCTGATGGACTTCACTTTCCTTATTACCTTCTTGTTCAAGAGTTCTGAGGTATATTCTCCCAACAAGAGGGTGGAGTGTTGGAAGAGTTCTGGAAAGGGGGTTGGAATTTTGTTCCATTTCTAACAGAGTCCATTCGTGATTAGGCTGTGGGCCCGGGGATCGAAGGTCCAACGATCCCGAAAGTGGAAGAATCTGCCTCCTACCTGGAACCTCTCATTGCTTAGAGGTTCCTGAGGACTTGCTTCCATGACCGTGTCCTCCTCTACCCCTTGAGGGGTTTCTTGAGGAGCCTCTTTTTGGGCCTCTACCTTTGTAGGGCTGAAAGGTAGTCGTGTGCCTCTCAAAACCTGGGTTGAAAACAGGTGATTGGGCTACTAGCTGCTGAAGGACCATCTGAATGGTGGTTTGCGACTGGGTTACCATTTGAGGCACTGTGGCCATGGTCATGGTCGAAAGTTGTGCAGGTCTACGTGGTTTCTTTGCCTTCTTGTTCTTAGGCTGGGGACCACTGTCTGAGGATGATTTCCTCTTTAGGAGGCATGCCCCACTTTTGGAGAAGGTTCTTATTCTCCGTGGCACCTTTGGCAATAACTTTTTGAACCACATCTTGTGGAGAAAGGTCTTTGCCCCAGATGCATGATGTGATCAGCTTCCTGCGGCAGACACATGCTCTCTACAGGTCCTCCTGACCTGACGAAGGCATGTAAGTCCTTCACAAGGGTACCCATGTGGGACTTAGCTAAGACCATGTACATGTCTGGGGCATTGGTTAGGCCTGCACATATTTCCAAGCAGTTCTGATGAGACAAAGAAGTGGCAAGTGTCTCTTTCGTCTCCTGTTCCCTTTTCAAAAGATGTTCTGGCAACTTTGGAAGGTTCTCTTTGAACTGCTGGCTTGCTATCTCTGGATCCAACTTATAGAAGGAGAAGGTTAAATGTACTTCTTTCCACTTCTCCCCTCTTAATGAGATAATGCCTTGATGAAGTCATTGAGCTTCAGCACGGCATTTCATTCCCGTGCTGAAACTTGATGACGGGCGTAGAGGGCTCTCGAACTTGGGGAAATTACTCCCCAAGTTTGAATTAAATTTCTCTCCCTTTCCTCTATTCCTTCAGCTCAATATTTCTTCGACCTTCCCATTTTATCAACTTTATTTTGTCTTGCTGTCCATAACTCGGAGTATTATTTCTCAAGTTATATGTATGTATATATATATATATATATAGTGTGTGTAGATTGTGTAGATGTATGCATATATATATATATATATATATATATATATATATATATATATATATATATATATGCATATTGTTTTTTATTTGTTCATTTATTTATCTGTTTATTTTTATTTTATTTAAATGGCGTGGATATTTCCACATTCGTTATTACTGCCTGCTTAGATGAATGGGAGAAGGGATCACGGTTGGAAGGTATTAGCATTCAAAGCTATATATGAGAGTATTGGATGATCTCAGCCATCCCAAAGATGGTTTGGACCTTTTTGGCGGAGAGTAGGGTCATCAGAATCCAGGGGGATCCAATTCTTGAGGTGGGACTCTTGGCTTTTGGCCGGAAGCCCATCATTGCAGATATGGGGAGGATGATTCCATATATCCTTGGTCTCAGTCCTAGCAGGCGGGTTTAGCTTACACCTGTTCCTCTATATCTGTTTTGATGCTATCCTTCGGGTATGTTATGAAGTGGACTATCTGGGAAGTATACTCTCATTGTGCCAATAGTGGAATGCAAATTTCCTTTCCAACGTATGATACTTTCTTAAAATTCTGAAGCAGGTAAACCAACAAAAAACAAGGAAAATCCCACCCGTAACTATAGACCCTTCAAATACTGACTCCCCATCCCCTGGATTTACTGACTCCCCCCAGCACTGTTGGCGACCTCTGATAATGTGATAAGGGAAAGTTCTGTTGATGACCTCGGAACGGGAAAGGACCATTCTACTGATATTTCAAAATCGAGTAATTTGGGTAACACAAGGAAACTTCGAATCCTTCATGTTACCCAAATTTCAATAGAGGCAAATTATGATGATCTATGTAAAGCATTTGAATGCTATGGATGCATAAAAGAAATAAGGATAAAACTTGAAGCTGAAACATGGGATTCATGGATATCATATAGAAGTTATGACGAAGCATTTAGTGCAATAAGTAACTTGAATAATATTGAAATTAATAACTTGAATGTCGCGGCTGCTCTCTGCAATAAGGTACCAAAAGATTTGGATGTGTATAGGCCTGCCGATTGGTTGGAAAAAGACGCAGATTTAGTTATGCCTTCCCAGAGAAATCCAAAACCACCGATGTTGCTTATAGCTGAATCAAAAGGGGTTACAGGGAATTATTTTAAAATATGCAAATTAATTCAGAAAAAAGTAGGAACTATTGCACCAGGCGATATATCTCGTTTTGGAAAAAAGTTTCCTTATCCATGCCAAATCCAGTACACAGTCTGTAATATTGTCCAATATGAAAATAAGTAATGATGACATTAAGTTAGATGTCAAACCCCACCTAAATTTTAGTTACGGAACGGGTGTAGTTTTTAACAGATCTATATGAATTTACAGAGGAGGAGATACTGGTCATGTGTCCACTAAATATATGCAAAGTTCCAGGTACATCAATGATAATCCTTACGTTCCAGGATGCTGATGTACCTTTTCATATTATTATTGAGAACGAAAGGATTAAAGTAAGACCCTTCAAGCAGAAGCCACTGGAATGCTTCAATTGTTTTAAATTTGGGCACTCGTCTAAAGTTTGCAGAAATGAGATGTGTGGTATTTGCTCCAAATCTTACCATGGAGAGTGTGCACTTGGTGCCAGGTGTTTAAATTGCAGCTCGAATCATAAATCCACAGACAAGAGCTGCGAGCTATATAAGTTAGAGGAAGCTGCCCTCAACAAATCGAACTTAGAACATATAAGTGTGACCCAAGTCAAAAGACTGTTAAATAAATCAAAAACATATGCTAAGGCAAATTTAAACCAACCTAGTACTGCCAATAGCTGAAAAAAAATATACCATCTGATAAAATTTCAAATAACGAGGTAACCATATTACCCCCTGAGGCTTTACCACGGTGTATCAACACTAGGTCATTGCCCATTGCTGTACAGCCTTCATCCCCCATTACAAAAAAATAATACAAACCTCTCTCAGGCCATGTCCTTGCCTGATCTGATGGAGGTTCCACTTGAGACTAACTTACCTGATGCACCTGTAGTGGGAAAGGTGCAAAAACCTCGAATCCCACCATCTATTAATCGTAAAAGAGAGAGACCTCCATCTCTCTCTCCACCCTCCATTAGAAACGTCAAGGTTATGACATCAAATAAATTTGATGTTTTGTCTGTTGATGTTTCTAATGAACAAGAAGATAAACTGAATAAATCAGAAATTCAAGTTGAGGTCCACCATCCACCTCAACAAATAGATCAAAAGGATACAAAGAAAAACACAAACGTAAAACCCAACATAACAAGACCACCTCTGAAGAAACCTACAGGTAATAATGCTGATTAAAAACTGCTAATGGGAAGACCTCATCCAAGATGTCTTCCAGAAATAATCCATAGTTTTCTCTTCCATTTTGCAATGGAACTGTCAGGGTTTGAGGGCGAAATATGAAGAACTTGAGCTCTTAATTAATGAGCATTCCCCCATAATTGTATATCTACAGGAAAGTATGCTTGATTCTAACACTCCTAGTCCTCGAGAGTATGTTAGCTATAGAACACCATATAATCAACAAGCAGGGAGCCATGGTGGAAGTCTCATGTACATTCGTCGAGATGTTCCCCAAATACCTATGTCTATACGTACAACCCTGCAGGCAGTGGTTGTACAAATTGATATAAGGAGAAAATATACAATATGCTCTTTGTACTTACCTCCAAATGATAATGTTTTATATGATGATTTGGCAGAGGTCATTCAACAACTCCCTCAACCTTTTCTCTTACTGGGAGATATGAATGGTAGACATCCTTTATGGGGTGATGTTTTGGCCAACAAGGGGCAATATTATCTCATCAATTGTGGAGAATGAGGATGTGGGACTCCTTAATACAGGAGAGCCCACGCACTTCCATGTTCAGACAGGTACCTTGTCATGCATTGACCTTTCAATCGCAAGCTCTAACTGCGTTCTTGATTTTGATTGGAGGACGTTAGATGATTGGCATACTAGTGATCAAGCACCAATCATTATAAACACCAACAAGGGTCCACCTTTGCAAAGATCGCCACGATGGAATCTAGACACGGTAGACTGGGTTAAATTTTCTGACCTAAATGAAATTGAAGAGAGAGCAGAACAGTTTGAAAGTATTGATGATGCCATAGACCTACTGAATGGAACTCATTCATACAGCAGGAATCAATTTGATTTCCAAAACCACAGGACTATTCAAAAGATGACCAGTCCTGTGGTGGTCCTCAGAATTAACAGCCTTGCACAGAGCCACCAGAAAATCCCTGAATAGATTGCGTAGACGCCGTACGGATGAAAATTTGATATCATACAAAAAGTGTAGAGCACAGTTCCGCCGTGCCATGAAAGAAGCTAGACGAATCTTGGGTGGCTTTTGTTTTCTCAATTAATAGTAGAACACCATCATCTTCTGTATGGAGGAAAATAAAAAAGATTGCAGGCAAATTTACTCGGGCCACCACCAGTGTTGAAAGTGAATGGTCAGTTTGTGACTGAAGGAAATGAAGTTAGCAATGCCCTGGCTGACCATTTTTCAAATGTATCGTGCAAGAGTGTAGCAGCTCCTGGTCACCAGTATAGGAGCATTGAAGAAAAAATTTTAAATTTTGCAACAGGAAGAGAAGAATCGTATAATTTTCCTTTTACTGAAAGAGAACTTGATTCTGCACTCGCTACTTGCAATGATACAGCTCCTGGACCAGATGGAATTCCTTATGCAATGGTTAAACATGTACATTTTAATACAAAGTTATTTATTTTTAGTATTATTGATAGAATATGGCATGATCATAGTTAACCAAGTGTTTGGGAACTAGCCATTATTTTAGCCTTTTTAAAACCTGGTAAGGACAAGTTTTCAGCAGCAAGTTTGTTCGTTCGTATAGATTGCCATGCATATAGCATGACACAGGCTCTTGTCGTTGGACAGCCCGTAAGAGAATGAATCTGTAAAGAGGAGATTAGCAGCAAGCTATCGACCTATTGCACTGACTTCGTGTTTATGTAAAATCATGGAGAAGATGGTCAATGCAAGGTTGATGTGGTACCTTGAAAAGAAGGGTATTTTATCACTGATTCGATGTGGATTCAGAAAAATGCACTCAACTGATGTGTTAATAAGACTTGAGTCCTCTATTTGTGAAGCCCTTGCTTCCAAACAGCACCACGTGACTTTTTTTTTTTACCTTGAAAAGGCATATGATACCACATGGAGATATGGTATACTTAAAACAATTCATGAACTTGGATTAAAAGGAGAACTACCATTATTTATTCAGTCATTTCTTTCGCATAGAGTTTATCAAGTGAGAGTGGGGGAAACTCTATCAGAGAGTAAGTGTCAGGAAGGAGGAGTTCCTCAGGGGAGTGTGCTGAGTGTAACCCTGTTTGCACTAGCAATTAATGGAATATCCTCAGTCATTCCCCAAGATGTTCTCTCAACATTATTTGTGGATGATCTCTCAATATCATTTGCTGGCACTAGAATGGCAATGGTTGAGAGAAAAATCCAACTCTCTATTGACAAAATCATCCAGTGGGCTGACATGAATGGATTTAAGTTCTCGACAAGTAATGCTACCATTGTCCATTTTTGTCGTATCCGGGAAGTACATCCAGACCCGGATATATACATTAAAGGTCAACGGATACCATGTGCAAGTAAAGCTAAATTTTTAGGTTTGATATTTGATTGTAGGCTTACATGGGTTTCTCACTTAAAAGCGTTAAAAGCTAAATGTCTCGAGGCTCTGAATATCTTAAAAGTATTGTCCCATACATCATTGGGGCAGACCGCTATACTATTTTAAAATTATACAAGGCCTTGATTTTTTCCAAAATTAGTTATGGATGTGAAATATACTCTTCAGCCACCCCAAGCCAGTTAGAAATATTAGACTCAATACATCATGCAGGTACTAGATTGTCTACAGGAGCATTTAAAACCTCACCTATCCCAAGTCTCCTTGTTGATGCTGGGGAGTTACCTCTAGACCTTTACCGAATATATTCCATTATTCGGTATTGGTTTAGATTGCAAAGACTCCCTAACTCTTTAGCCTTTCAGACTGCAAGCCTTGTAAGACACGCATCATACTTTGAGTTGCACCCAAAATTTCCTCAACCTTATGGCTTTCGGGTGAAACGATTATTAAACAGTCTGGATATAATTAGAAGTAAGGTACTTCCATTCAAGGTATCATCAACGCCTCCATGGAAATTACCAGAGATATCTTTTTGTAAATATTTTATTGGAGTTAAGAAGAATAGGACTGACCTAGAAGCCAGATCTCTTTTTATGGAACATGTTGAAGAACATAGAGGATCGACTTTTATATATACTGATGGCTCCAAATCTGAGGCTGGCATTGGATTTGGAGTACATAGTAATGGTTTTAATTGTAGAGGTGCACTTCCTCTAACAGCTTCCATATTTACTGCCGAACTGTATGTAAATACCTTTGTTTAAAAAGTTTCTTTATATAGTATTCAGTTCACAAACAATTTATATATTTGATTTTTTTATTGAATAAAATAAAGTGCAACCTTACAAATTTAGAAATCAGTAATCCTTACCTCAAGAGTTACTACAAATCTCTCCGCCGTTGATATTGGTCCCCTGTAATTGGTATAAAATTTTGATATTCGAGACATGATTCCCTCGTGAATTAGGTCAAAGGTTTTCGGCGACATCGGACAATATTCATAAAACTTGTCTGGATGCTATCGTAGCTTATGAAAGACTGTTGCATATTCTCCACTCTTTCCTCGTTCTAAATTTGTCATGAGTCCAGATTTTCCTGTTCTTAAACACTTCTAATTTTGTTGACAGCAATGAGTCATAGAGCAAAAATTCGCACGTTCCCTCCATAACGACTAGGTGCTGAACTGTCCATCTTGTAACCGTCGCTTGTTGTCAGGTTGGGCCACACCCGCAAAAAACGGACATGCTTATACACGCCCGAGGCTGCTTAGCCGTGTTGGATGCACGCGATAGATTCGGTGGGGCCTAAGCCTAAGGGGCTTAGTAGAGCCCCTGGAAGTGCTAGAGCCTTTCCCTTCCTTTATGTCTCTCTTCGTCTCTGAGATCTTGCTTTATATCCTCTTGTTCCTTCCGGAACACTGCCAACATCTGCTGGATCAACTCTAGGAGCGCTTCGCTCCTGCCGACCTGCACATCCGGTTGGGGAGTTAGGGCTGAAGGGGTTGACGGCACAGGTTGATATACCGTTGCAGTGAACTGAGGGTCCTCAGTCACCGTCGAAACGGATCCTTCTTCCTCCATAGGTGGTTGAACCACTTCTTCAGGGCCTCCTTGCAGTAGGTCCTGTTCGGTGTCGGTGGACACCTCCAACATCTGTTCTTGGTGGATGTCCATGCCTTGCAGTGCCTTGTTGATGTCCACGTCCACTGTCAGTTGGATGAAGGGAGGCTGGACCTGTACCTGGGGCACAACTGCACTGGATTGAGCCTTAGGGAACAGAAAGGATCTTAAAGATTCGTTAGGTAGGTAAGGTCCCGGAGAGTTCTTACCCACCTTCGAAGGGCTTCCCTTGCTATATCCCTTGACTCCGTATTGTCAGGGATCTTTTCCCCGAAGCCGTCGGTCAGCAAGGTCGAGCAGTTGGAGCAACCCTTTGGGTCCCAGTACCTCAGGGATCCAGATACGATGCAGCAAGGGGCATAAGACCTGCACATCGTATGCCCACAAAAGTCCTTACTCTTGTGGCTGCAGAACATGACTGCACACTTCACCATTGGCTCCTCCTGTAAGGAAAGAAAGGGTGAAATGAGTATTCAGTTGTTTATATTATTGATATAAATGCATACTTATCAATAGTAATACTTACTATTATATTTAATTGCTTAGGACAGTAAGCTAGAAAGGAAATAGGAAAGACACATATCTGTGTTTCCTCTCCCAGGCAATTGGTGAGACCTCCGTCAATATCAATATTCAAATTCCTTATTAGGGAAAATACAGGGTGGAATAACTCCCGTACGTAGAACCGGAGTTAGTGAATATTTACACTAACTCCTCCGCCTGTAGAATATTGATACTGAACGGTGTTTCATAAGTGTCTCGATAATCAAAGGATTCATGAGGGTGTTGAGGGAATACTTCAACCTCAGCATGTTATGCGGTCCCAACAATAGACTGTGAAAGGATACACAGAGTATGTTAGAAATACTGTATTGTTATATACTGTAGTTTTACTGGCTACTGTATTGTTGTATACTGTAGTTTTACCGGTACACTACCGCGGTTAGGCTAGTGCCTGGCGGCACTAACTGATAGAGAGAGAAAGAATGGAAAGGAGGATATCCTATTATTACGGCTTAGCAGAATAATTGGAAGTGTAGGAGGGCTACTGCCGCCTACTGTCTCCTGGCCAGAATGTGAGTTCTAGTGGAAGGGGAGGAATGCATCTGATTCTAGCTTCCATCCAGCTACAACTTTTGCCGCCAGCTTTACTGCCGGTTGCATGGTCTGTGGATGGCAGCCCAAGAGAGGACTGAAGAATTCTCAACAGTATAAGGGGTTTCCCACCGGCAGCCGTCAGGGCCGGCTCAGTCTTTCCCCCCGGGGCATTCGCTTCCGGTGAAGGGAGGACATGAGGAGTTGGCCGAGGCGGCAACCTAACTGCTGCTGTTAGGGTCCCGGCCGGCAACTTAGTCAACCCAGCAAGCCGGGATGACTGTCAGAATATCGGCGAAAGAATGTTGTGACGCCTAGGCCGACACTAAAGGACAGAGGGGGGAGGGAAAAGGGTCTTATAGTTTGCAGGGGAGAAAAGCGGCGGCAGGTATGTCGTGGTCGCCCGAGGAACAAAGATTGCCTTGCCGCCTACTGTCTCCTGGCCAGAATGTGAGTTCTAGTGGAAGGGGAGGAATGCATCTGATTCTAGCTTCCATCCAGCTACAACTTTTGCCGCCAGCTTTACTGCCGGTTGCATGGTCTGTGGATGGCAGCCCAAGAGAGGACTGAAGAATTCTCAACAGTATAAGGGGTTTCCCACCGGCAGCCGTCCGGGCCGGCTCAGTCTTTCCCCCCGGGCATTCGCTTCCGGTGAAGGGAGGACATGAGGAGTTGGCCGAGGCGGCAACCTAACTGCTGCTGTTAGGGTCCCGGCCGGCAACTTAGTCAACCCAGCAAGCCGGGATGACTGTCAGAATATCGGCGAAAGAATGTTGTGACGCCTAGGCCGACACTAAAGGACAGAGGGGGGAGGGAAAAGGGTCTTATAGTTTGCAGGGGAGAAAAGCGGCGGCAGGTATGTCGTGGTCGCCAGAGGAACATAGATTGCCTTGCCGCCTACTGTCTCCTGGCCAGAATGTGAGTTCTAGTGGAAGGGGAGGAATGCATCTGATTCTAGCTTCCATCCAGCTACAACTTTTGCCGCCAGCTTTACTGCCGGTTGCATGGTCTGTGGATGGCAGCCCAAGAGAGGACTGAAGAATTCTCAACAGTATAAGGGGTTTCCCACCGGCAGCCGTCAGGGCCGGCTCAGTCTTTCCCCCCGGGGCATTCGCTTCCGGTGAAGGGAGGACATGAGGAGTTGGCCGAGGCGGCAACCTAACTGCTGCTGTTAGGGTCCCGGCCGGCAACTTAGTCAACCCAGCAAGCCGGGATGACTGTCAGAATATTGGCGAAAGAATGTTGTGACGCCTAGGCCGACACTAAAGGACAGAGGGGGGAGGGAAAAGGGTCTTATAGTTTGCAGGGGAGAAAAGCGGCGGCAGGTATGTCGTGGTCGTCAGAGGAACAAAGATTGCCTTGCCGCCTACTGTCTCCTGGCCAGAATGTGAGTTCTAGTGGAAGGGGAGGAATGCATCTGATTCTAGCTTCCATCCAGCTACAACTTTTGCCGCCAGCTTTACTGCCGGTTGCATGGTCTGTGGATGGCAGCCCAAGAGAGGACTGAAGAATTCTCAACAGTATAAGGGGTTTCCCACCGGCAGCCGTCAGGGCCGGCTCAGTCTTTCCCCCCGGGGCATTCGCTTCCGGTGAAGGGAGGACATGAGGAGTTGGCCGAGGCGGCAACCTAACTGCTGCTGTTAGGGTCCCGGCCGGCAACTTAGGCAACCCAGCAAGCCGGGATGACTGTCAGAATATCGGCGAAAGAATGTTGTGACGCCTAGGCCGACACTAAAGGACAGAGGGGGGAGGGAAAAGGGTCTTATAGTTTGCAGGGGAGAAAAGCGGCGGCAGGTATGTCGTGGTCGCCAGAGGAACAAAGATTGCCCTGTCGGCTATAAGACGTATCTTATAGTTTACAGGGGAGAAAGGCGGCGGCGGGTATGCCGCCTACTTTCGGCTGTAAACTAAGGAAGCATAGCTTCCCATGCCGACAATGTCGTGGGTGGCAGAGGAACAAAGATTCCCCTGTCGGCAACATTGTCGGCTGCAAGACGGTACACCCTGAGTTACCGTTATACTTCGAAGCCGGGATACTCGGTGGCAAAGAAGATAAACGGTAAACAACTATTAAGTCAAGCCGGAGTTTACTACTCGGTGGCGATGACGAAAGATAGGGTTGCCACTTGTGATGGCGGCGCTCAGGGGGGAAAGAAAGGGTTTAGCCTTTTTACTCTAAAAGAGAAAAGTATCGAATTATACCCATAAATTCTAGGGGATATATATCCCCGACCGAATTTATAGGAAACGATACGAAGAGGTTAAACAATGGGATTTACTTTACTAACGTATACAAAACTGGTTAGGCTAGCCTAACTCCGGTGGGGACCGCGGCTACGATTGGTACCACTGGGGTCCCTGTCGTATATGAAAGTAACACTACATATCGGAAGAGGAAATATAATGTATGCAAATCTTCACTAGTATAATTTGCCTAACTTAAAAAGTTTCTTTATAAATAAATACCGGGAGTGTCGCACTACTGACTAAATAAAATGCATTTATGGCGTGCGACGGCGGTCTCAAAATGGCTGCCTCTGGTGTCGGCTGCGCTCCACTGAACACACTTAAATTATACGAATTTAACTGAGAGGGAAGCCTTAAAATTATACACAGGAAAGATCAAATACTCAACTTTCCAAAGGATGAAGATGCTGGAGATTGCGTGATAATATTCCAAGAAACATTAACAACACCGAGAGAAACATGGGAGCGCACTTAGCTTAAATGCTACAGTTCAAAGGAATGATGGGCCGTAGTAGTACGGAGAGGAGGTCCACCGGGTACCTTGATAACGGCTCCCCTTTCGTTTGCCACTCTTCCCCCTTAAAGAGTAAATTTATTCTGGGTGAAGATTGCTGGATGTCTTATCAAAAAATACATCCCCTGATATTATGCGATATCCTTAAAGATATATTAAGGATACTCGTGCCAGTAGTTAGAATTCTGGAGACCTACGAGCTGACCAAAATATATGTATTCTTTGGTGCATCTATTTTTTAAGGTAAATTGTTTTTAATTACTTCCTTGAGTTTTTATATAAACTTTTGTATTTTTTTTTTATCAAGTACCAAGCTAATAATATAATGCTTTATGCTTGTGGGATATTCTTCAGCTTATTTTACTCTTCATCAGTTGTATGCAACTTGATACCTCTTTCATACTTAACTTTGACATTATATTTTCTAACCTTTAAAACATTTCCTGAAAGTGTTGAGCAGCAGAAGAAAATGGCTTCCCCAAAGTTTGTATTTTACTTATGCTTAGTTGCTGCAAGTATGTTATTCCTCTCATATCAAATCTAAATAGAATAACCAATAACTCTGTCTAGGTCAGCATAATTTATTTGCCTCTTGATGCAGAGAAACAGTAGGCTACTACAGTTTAAATCACATAGGAAAAATTCTGACCTGGTCCTCTCATATTAAGATCTTTTAAAGCCTAAAACGATTTTGTTAGGGGAAATTCATTTGAATCCAACCCCTTTGTTTTCCCAAAATCTGAAGTAAAACTATTTTAGTTTTGACATGTTGTGAACAAATTTACCTTTAAAACTACATATTTTGTATCTACTAGAGCATAGAATTTGACAATAGAATTAAATTTCTTTGTGTATCTGAAGGCCCCTTTCTGTTAAAATATAACCAATATCAATTTTTATCATCTGTTTTAGCAATTTTATTATTAGCTTCAAACTGCATTTCACTTCAATGGTCGTATATCCAGAACCTTATCTGGTAATATATTTCCTCAGTAGTCTACCACAAAGCTGCTCACTAGCTATACCACAAACAATTTTACTGATAACCAAAACTACAATTTTATCTTTAAATATTAGACCAGTATACTTTGTGATATCTTCACGAGACTTTTGTAAAAATCACACTTTCCAAATACAGTTGTGTACTGTACAGATTGGATTCAAATTACTGTATGCACCTAACTTCTATACTGTGGTTTCAACTTCCTATCGTTAGTCTTCCCAACTAACATACTAGAATTCTCTCCTACACCACTTTCTCTATTGGTTAATAGTAGAGTGAGCTTCACATTGAATTTTCAACCTTTCTCAGAGATTACTAAGTAAATGTTAAAATCTTTTAAGTATCTCTTTTTTCGGTTTTATTCCTTTTAAAGTCTAAAAGGTCTAAAATTCGTTCATCTTGGGAAGATGAAGCCACATCTTGTCATTTAAGAGTGGTGTAGGCTAGAATAATGCAGAACAATGTTATAGAGGGCCATCCTACCCATGGCTACTTTCCTTTTGGTAAGGGTAGAAGAGACTCTTTAGCTGTGGTAAGTAGCTCTTCTAGGAGAAGGACACTCCAAAATCAAACTGTTGTTCTCTAGTCTTGGGTAGTGCCATAGCTTCTGTACCATGGTCTTCCACCGTCTTGGGTTGGAGTTCTCTTGCTTGACTGTACACTCGGGCACACTATTCTATCTAATTTCTCTTCCTCTTGTTTTGTTAAAGCATTTATAGTTTATATAGGAAATGTTTATTTTAATGTTGTTACTGTTCTTATAATATTTAATTTTTCCTTGTTTCCTCTCCTCACTGGGCTATTTTCCCTGTTGGGGCCCCTGGGCTTATAGCATCTTGCTTTTCCAACTAGGGTTATAGCATAGCAATTAATAATAATAATGATACTAATAATAATAATAATAATAATAATAATCGGTATTCCAGAAGGATGGAGGGAAGAGTACCTAAAGAAAGGTGTTGAATTTATCTCGTACACTATATATCATTAATCCCAATTATATCAAACAAATGTTAGATGACAGGAGTTCAGATCGCATCTTTCACTCAGAAGAAAATATGCATATAATGAAAATTTTGGATCCAAATTTCAAACGGTGCTAGTGTGTTTTCGAACCTAGATTTACGTCTTAATCATCGTTTACTTTTTTTATAATAGAACTCTTTACAAAAAAAAAAAAAAAAAGTTATATAACTTGACTGGCGATTTGTGGTACTTGCAGTCTTGGAAATATAAATCTAGGGCCATGCCTTAGAGGAAGAAGTAATAAACGAAAACTCGTTTGAATCTGAGAAAAATTAGTGAAACAATTAGTCTCAAGCTAGTAAAAGTTGAATTTTATGAAGGGATGTAGTAAATGTATTTTATTTATGGGTAACTTTCCATCAGGCAAATTTCTGATGATTTAATTGATTTGTCCCCCTAGTTCATGAAAGGGTTACGATACTTACTCTGTCACCGTCCATTCTACTCTAAAACAACATCTGACGTCATTGAAGTATATTTTGCACATGAGACACAGGAAAATAGTACTTTTATGATTTTAGCTGTATTACATATGTTGGTGTAATGATGTAAGATGTCATTGATAGGGTACATATTGAAATACCGACGATATATATAGCCTATATATATATATATATATATATATATATATATATATATATATATATATATATATATATATATATTATGTGTGTGTGGACATGAATCATGGTATGAAACTTAAACAAATCTCCAGTAGATTTAGTAGATTTGAGAACAAAGCCCTCAGAAGGATATTGGGAGTTAATTCGCAGTACAGGATTAGAAATGAAACTAGAGAGTTTACTCGAGTGCCATATGTTGATGAAATCATGATGAGGGGTAGATGGAGATGGTTTGGGCATGTCCTTTGCACTCCCCAAGAGAGATTAGTTCACCAAACGTTCAGAAGGTCTCCACAAGGCACTAGAATAGTTTGAAGACCCAGGCCTAGCTGAGGACTATGAAGTGCAAAGTAGCAGATGATGAATGGAGAGGTATTGAATTAAAAGCTCAAGATAGAGATGACTGGCGAAATTTAACCGAGGCCCTTGCGTCAATAAGCGTAGGAGGGGGTGATATATATATATATATATATATATATATATATATATATATATATGTATATATATATATATATATATAATATATATAATATATAATATATATATATATATATATATATATATATATATATATATATATATATATATATATATATATATATATATATACATATACAGTATATAATGTATATATAATATGAAATTTTTTTTTTTAATTTCTTGTAAGAACTTAGAAAACTCACGATAAGACTTTCAATATAGGCCTACTCCTATCAATGTTAAGTGTCAAAAGAACAAAAGAAGCAAGGTAACATTGTGACATCATCATCATCATCTCCTAGGCCTATTGACGCAAAAGGATTTGGTTAGATTTCACCAGTCGTCTCTAACTTGAGCTTTTAATTCACCACTTCTCCATTCATCATCTCCTACTTCACGCTTCATAGTTCTCAGCCATATAGGCCTGGGTCTTCCAAATCATCTAGTGCCTTGTGGAGCCCTTGTTGAAATTTTGGGGAACTAATCTCTCTTGGGGAGAGCGAAGAGCATGTCCGAACCATTTCCATCCACCTCTCAACATGATCTCCTGGTTTGTAAATGCGGTAGATATGTTTCTTTTTTATCAGTAAGTTTTGGGAGTGTTGCTGTGAATATATAGATATTACTTGTTTAAAACACATGACCTACAGGTCACTGTGGAAGTAGGAGAAGTGTGAGAAATGCCATAGTCATATCATAAGCAGGATGCGAATGCCAAACCTCAGCAATGTAACATTTTTCATGAAGAGTAAACACAACCAAGCCCGTGAGAAAGAGTTGTCTATGAGAACGGAAATGAGTACCTTCCGGTATTAATGTTGTGTTTACTATAATCCATTAAGTGCTGAGATAACTAAGTAAACTTTAACGTGAATATGGATATTTGTGGTAGTTCTTATTGAGATGTCATACGGAAGGGTCATCCGACCAAACCATCTATACTCCTGTGATGGAGATGTTAATACTGTTTTTAAAGAATAAACTATTTTAAAGTTAACTTACCTAGACTTTACTTGAAGATGTAACATACCAAATCTAATCTACAACACATTGAAGATGACATTTGAAGGGAACCCAAATGTGTGTTAGTAACAGTAGCACACCAATATTTCCACATCTTTCTATTGGCTTCAGTCACCTAAGAAATTGTATAATATTGCTAATTATTGCGGTTCCTTCATTCTTTCTTCCTGAAACACGAAAAACACTAATTTACTCCGACTTTCAGGTTGTTTCCTTTGCTGTTTTCTCAAATGTACCACGCAAATATGTACACGTAAATATTTTGACAAAACATGTTAATACAAGCATATTTCTGTGCGCGTGTGTGTGGAGAGAGAGAGAGAGATAGAGAGAGAGAGAAGAGGTAGCTGTTAATAAAATGATTGTCGAGTGCAAGAGCGCTTTTCCGGTGTCTGCTTCTATTAATAGTTATAACTCCCCACACCATATTTTCCTAGGTGGATCTCAATATTTGAGACCACAAAATTAGAAAATTTCAGATATTAATGGGACCATCGACATTTCCCCAAACCACAAAGTATCAGAAAATGTTTCCAAATATTTTTTGGCACACCAAGGACCCCACAATATAAGATTAAATCTCCCAACATAAGAAACATTGCTTCGTGTATCCAAGAAAGGTTAAGTAATTTGATAAACCTCATTTTTTTTTTACCAACAATTTAAGATGAATGTCAGCAGGTGAAAACAGAACTAGAGAAGCTAATCAAAACTTGGCAGAATAAAATTATATAGAAATTTTCTCAAAATAAAAGTCACCAAATAACTGAAAAGACTGTCTCAATGTACCTGTTTTTGCATAATTGAATAAGGGATAGATCAGGTATTTTTCTCTGAAGTAAATTTACAGCCAACTATTACACTTGGAATTCTAAGTGAGTTTTATATGCTCAAAGAAACATTGTCAAAATTTTGAGCTTGGTAAGGGGTATCTAATTTCCTAAAACGACGAACTATCATACTTATTTTATTTTTTTGTGTTTATCTAAATCGTCAATCACTGAAACCTTTACACAAACTTTCGCTAGATATCTCTTAAAGGACTTCGCAACTACATATTAATACTCATGAGATGGGATCGATACAATAAGTGTCATCTGCATTAACAACAAGCCTTGTGTCAAGGCAGTTACTCTTTTAAAATACGTTCAAATGATTAACCAATTTTGATTGTCTAAGCGTGAAAACAATGGTCTCAGGAGTGAAATGACGAAAAGCAGCGCTAACTTCAACCATACAAACTTGATGACCAGAATCTAGAAATTTTTATAAGACTGGGATTTAGCAAGAAGAGCACCACAAGTACCGAGGACGTAGTGAAAGCCAGACTGTGAGCTAATTAACACATGATTACTTTAGTATATGAATTGAGATGTTTTATTAACAGGCAGCAAAAGATTTTAGAGAAAATGGGTGTAACAGATATTGGGTGGGAATCTTTAAGACTGGATCTACCACAACCCCATTTAACTGATTAGAGTAACATCACCAATTCCCAATAAGTGCAAAAAGAACATCTAACTTATGACATACAAACAATACAGAAAAGTTGGATGAGTAGTCGTTTATTTCTATCAAAAAAAAAAAAAAAAAAAAAAAACGTAAATAATAGTAATTGGTCCATACGCATCATATTCAAGTAAAAGATTTTTTTATACCACGGGACCAAAATTGACTAAACTTAGAATGTGACATACAGAATTTTTTGTTCATCTTACTATATGTTCTTTGCATACCCCAAGAGAGATTAGTTCACCAAACTTTCGACTGGGCTCCACAAGGCACAAGAAAAGTTGGAAGAACCCAGACGTACATGGCTGAGGACTATGAAGCGTGTAGATGATGATTGGAGAAGTATTGAATTAAAAGCTCAAGATAGAGACAGGATGCCAGAAAACTTTAAACCAATCAATCAAGATAGATAGAGACGACTGGTGAAATCAAACCGAGGCCCTTTGCGTCAATAGGCGTAGGAGGAAATGATGATGATGATGACGATGGTGATTACTGTCAAACCCAACAGAAAGAAATTGCGGCATTTTCTTTGGTTCCGTAAATAAGGCAGCAATCTGGTTCAGCAAAAAAGCTGTAAAGGTTACACTAAAGAATGCGGATTTGGTGGTGGCCAACCGTTCCTGAGCTGTCCCAGAAATGATTTATTTCTTAAATACGCTAATTATCAGTTGGCCCAAACAGAATCCTGGTCACCACTCTTAGTTGGATATAATTATTATAAGCTAAATCTAATATACTACTTTCCTAAAGCCAGACCAGTCAGTAAGAAAGGCAGGTTCAACCAATCCCTTGAAGTAAACACTGGAATCCTAACAAAAACAAAACAGGCCTTCCTGTACCTTTGCTATAATGATGATAAAACATAAAAAAGTGTAATAATCTAAGTCTAGATTGCAAAAATTTTAAACAAGTGCTTATGCGTGCCACAGATCTTTATGACTTGAATCTCACGACATTAATATTAATAACATGGCTTACGAAAAGCAGGGTAGTTAATCTTAGAATACACTGTCATTTCAGTGGTCCCCTGATTATAAATTATTGTTCTTTTTTTTAACCACTTATATTACGAAGGTTACCCATAAAAACTGTAATACACCAAGACTACTAGTTCTTTTGGAATGGACTGATCCCGGATTTTGCTCGATATATTTAGTCTGTATATGAAATAAAACTAGTAAAATACTTACAACAAAGTTATAAACAAACTCAAAATTCATGATAACACTATCATGTACATGGAGAAGAAAGGCTGCTGCAGCACAAAAAAAAAAAAAAAAAAAAAAAAAAAGAATGAATAAGGGACAGAAAAACTATGCTTGAGTGTAACAGCAATCAGGTTTTATCATATGCCAAAATGTCGGGTTTGGTGTGTGTTTCAAGACCCACCCATTGCCCGTGGTCTCAGGCCAACTGCAAGTCCTTAAAGTTGGTGTGCTACAGCCACAATTAGTTAGCCAGCCGTGATGTCATACCAGGAAGCGAAATTTTTTTTTCCCAAACAGTTCTGCAGGTTGGGGCGGGGCTTCGTGCGCAGAAAACAGATTATAAGGGTAACTTCTTTATTACGGTTGCGTTAAGATTTGATGGGTAACTATTTCATTGAAGTTATGATCAGTAACTGCGTTCATAAAGACCTGAAATGTTTAAAGATAGCTTAATAATAATAATAAAAATAATAATAATAATAATAATAATGATAATAATAATGATTTCTACACACACACACACACACACACACACATACTGTGGAGAATTTTTTGATGGTTACGTTCTGAGTGGGAACTTAGTCCGGGAAAGTCTCCTTATAACAGTTACATAAAGTTCAACAGGGGAGGATAGGAGCACTTACTCTCGGGGCACAAACACCTGCTAATACTTTACTGTCACAATTCACTAACCATCACTCTCAAATACAAAAGGGAAATTTACTGTCCAGAGGCCGAAGCACTCCACACGTAGGATTAACAATAATTTATGGCCTACTCTAGCTTTGTCAGGTCTATAGTCATCTCATTCTCAGGCTCTGTTCCGGCTCCGTCCCAGCTACCCCAATGAAATGCTAGACAGGTATTTTACGTTAATGTAATTAAGACAAAATCCAAAATGGGAGCAGTGATGTAAAGTAGTTTAAAAGTTTAAAGATAAGGATCTTTACCTTCGAAGCAAATATATTAATGCAAAGTTCCTCGCTGTTACCACCTATAGACTTACTCTTCAAATATTCCCAGTTTAAACATTAAATAAATGAGGGAGCAAAAATACTAAGGAGGTTTAATTAACCTAATATTGATTTATTCACAAATTTACATCAAAGAAACGGACATCTTAACAAAGACAAAAATGGAATAATAAAGAGAATGCAAATTAAAAGCAATTCAAAATTATAAAGATGATGGTTTAGACACGCGGTCTGCAATAATCAAAATGGGGTCTGGCACGTGGCCCACGTGACCCAGAGACTATGCTAGTCTCCAAGCAAGAAATAATAATGGAAAAATATTTACACACAATCCCACCGCACACAGTCCGAATAGTGTAATTAGCCAGGTTCCCTATAAAGTTAAAATTAGTCTAAGCTAATAAAAAATGGGGGAAAACTAAATGGCCATTGATGTAGTACCTGCACTCCTTTGAAGATTAGTCCTATGCCCGTGATAGCTGTTGACCTGGTTGTTGCACTAATGGGCACGTTGCACTCTTGCCTGGCTCACCCCAAGAATCCTTGTTGGCTACAACTATGGTATCCCAGGGTCCTCTTCTTCTCAATCTCTCCGACCGGCAGCAACAGGACTCCTTGGTGAGTCACGTTTGGGAGAGTGGGATGGGATGGGGGTGAGCCAGAAGTGCACAGATTCACTGACCCAGCAGATCAGTAGGCCAGGGCAGCTTTTCGTTGAATGGGTCTCGACTCTACGGTCGAAGAGATCACCTGGCTTCACCTTTCCAGACAGGTGAGGAGCTTGATGCGCACGGTAATCCATTGGGGGTGCCATATCAGGACTTCAGGACAGGGCAATGTATTGTTGCAAGGAGTGCAGAGGAGGCAGGATTTTGTACTAAATACTCAGATAAATCTTGCTGCTCTGAGGGAGGTTATATATACAACAATCCTACCTATTCTGGCTTGCTAAAAATTAATATTTAAAATGATTAATTAGCAATGGACGGGTGCAATGGGCATACATCTTAAAATTAACCAACCTTAATTGGTATTGAGAAATATAAGATGCATTAATTCAGCAGTATTGGAATTTATATAAAATGTGCAGTTTCGGAATTTAATCTCGACCCATGTAGTTTAAGGAAAGAACCAACATACGCCGGGGGTTACACTAAGGCCATCTGTCGTGCGTATCTACGCTGTGACGTCACGAGCATGGCGTGCGCCACTGTCAACAAGTTTAGATTAGTCCTCCCTATGTTTCGTTAAAGAAAACTAGATGTAGGAGAGAATGTTTAAGGGGTAGCTATAGTATTAGTAGAAGAGAGCTAAAAATACAATTAAAAGAAGAAGAGTGAAGAAAATTCTTCACACCCTGGGGATAAAGGGGAGAAAAAAGGGAGAAGGGTTAGTTCCGGCAAATGTGATTCAACTACTTGTTAGTATGAGTGAGATAAGGTTACTGGCTGAATGATGAGTGAAGTTGTTCTTCACATCATCGTCCGTTTAAAGTTAACAAAACGCTGTTAACGTTAATTGAAATCAATCGAGTCAAAAGTTAGGCTTTCACGTGAATTTGGGGAGTATTGAACCACGCAGGCAATGCTTCACGGAAGCGTTAAGTTAAGCATATGATCAGTTTTAACTTTAAACGTACGATGCAATAATAATAGAACGATTAAAAGTACTCAATTCTTCCCACCCTAGGGGTACGGATAGAGCAAACAAACGTGAGCCAATATTGGTCGAGTTCAGCAACAAGTCCGGCCAAATGATTAATTCAAAATTATGGGGGTGAATCCCAATCCCGGTCTGACACCCAACGTTTTACATTAAATGATTTTACAAAGAAAATTACTGGCGTAATGAAAACTTTGTATTCATCGCCTGACAAAAGGAGAAAAGTTACTTCCTTCTCGGCGTTTAAAGGTGAAAATTTGCTTGACACTAGCCTGAATGATAAATCGAGACAAACTAGGTCTATGGGGACATCGTATTTCTGACAACTAAGGTCTTGGATGTCATCTTCAAGGGAAACGTTTAAGATGGGAACATTAAAAACAAAACTTAATTTCAGCACGAGCTGAAGGATGTCAGGGGGATTATAGCAACATGACAAGTTGTCAAGGCAAAAATTAAATTCACTCTTTGAGGTTAAAGCAAGGGATTGGCTGAAAAAATGCTGCTGAATGACTTGGCAAAAATAATAAAGGCTTACAGTTGCGCCATATAAAACTGAATAAAAACAATGAATGATGTTCATGGTACCGTTATCCTTAAGCAAAGTTATTTGTAAACAGGCTCTAAGCTCCGGTGCTAGGTCTACATGTGTGACCTTCGCTAAATCCGCCGTCAGTGCACAAGGTTCATTTCTGACTGCTAAGGTCTTAACCTTGCGATCACGCGGCTCTTTCTGAGGGCGGGTTTCAAATCCTGACGGGGATGTTTTAGCGTCAACACGGGTTAGAGCGGAAGTCACTGGCTTAAGAACTGGACAGTCAGGCAACGTGAGCACTGGTCCATGAGATGGTACGACTTTAAGGAATGAATCTACAACCGGTACAGGCCTCTGCTGGCCATCACGCACACGGTTAAGTTGGGTGGTATTTGCGCTACCACTTGGGGGGTCCATGTTAAGACTGTGAATGAGTTTTTCTCCTCCGGGACGGACTGTCACCGGCGGCAAAGACAAAGGGGGTTGAGGGTGATCAAACACTGGTGGCATAAGGTTGGGAGATGAGGACGGAACACGTGGGATTGACACAAAATTACTAATTGTGTGCCACGTTGGCAACATAGTATTAGAATGTGACGATTGAACAGGTTGGGGAGTTGTTGCAAAATTAATTACATTGTGCTTTACTGCCAAGACATTAAAAGGATCAACTAGTGGATCGTTAATAACATTTATAACAGGACGTGTCACTGAAGGTGTCGCCTTTGAAGAAGAATTAGACTGATTATCTTTAATTATTAAATTGGGATGAGCCATGAGGCTATTAAAAGCAATCTCAACTTTACTCGAACAGGCAGCAAGCACGGGATGATTTAATTTAACAATGGGATGGTCGTAATGACGTCTCCAAAAATTCTTGTAATTAAAAAGTTCATCTCTTACTTTACCAATTTCAGTTTTAAAATGACCCACGGCTTCAGGACCCATGTTGGGAAAATCTACTGAAGCGAGAGCATGAAGTGCTAGGTCTGCGTCCTCACAAACAAAGGTGAATGTTAATTCCTGTTCCTTAAGCCTAGCGTTAATCTCCTCGGAACTGAGCGATTCCGCCTTAGGCAGTGAAGGGTTGTTTACGTTAAACATGAAGTCCGCCATCTTGGAATGACCACGTTTGATGAACGGATTCGTAAAGCAAAACAAGGGATAAATCTGAATTTTGAAGGAATGTAAAAATGAAACTTTACAAATTTACAAGGTTGATAATTGAACATTTAAATCTACTCATGATGAGAAAAAATGGTTAAATGGACAAAAAACATATTAATCATGAAATTACTTTAAAATTCAAAGTGACCGGGTCCAACAAAGCAGACGATGCCCAGGTCACGTGACGTTAAACACTTTACTAAAATGAATTATATACGCACATGGCGATACTGACTAATTAATTTACTTTAAAGTAGAACATATTAGAAAGCACATGGGCTTATGAATGCAAAGATTCAAGTTACAAGTTAAAATAACAGGTCGAGGCTGACACTGTTGTGACGATTTCACAATTACGGGCGCACTAAGGCGACCACTGAACTATTCAAAATGTAGATTGGCGCACAAGGCAGCGACTTTAAAGAGCACTCTCGTGGAGGCTAAACAAATATAAAATTTCCCTCACGCGGAGGTAAAACAAAAATATCCTCGCTAAAGGACAAAAATATCTCCTCGCTAAAGGAAATTAAATGAACTACACGCAGTAATTTACTCACGGTAGCAAACAATTACACACCCTTAGTTTGGGCTGTAAACAAGATCCGCCATCTCGGAACAAACACGTGGAATGAAACGGACTTGGTGTTATTAAGTTTCTACGTTATTTGTAAGAACACTTAAAATTATGCTGCGCCAATTCGCTCTTTAGGACAAGGACACGTGCTAGGTATACGGGAAACTTTAGTTAGAAAAGTTAATGTTGGTTAGGGAAGGTAAACGACACAAAGGAAGGTAGACCAAGGTACAAAATGTTACAAATTAGATGCTTAGCTAGCAAAATTAGTTGACAGAACGAGTACACCGGCACTCTAGCTGAGCAGTAAACACGGGCGTCTGAACAACAAAAACCTTAGTTCAAGTAGCTTAGAACTTTCTGGTATAAGTGGATTCCACCACACGTGGGTGAACGGATCCAAGACAAAGTGAAGTTCCTACGACAAATTCTAGTCTTTCTGTAGAGAACATTCAAGCAACAAATTAACCTGGTTACGTAGTTCTTTCCTTAAACACGTGGTCGATACATAAAGATCATGTTGGTTACAAATTTCTCTTCCCAATTAAAGTCTGGGCATTACACATTCGACAAACTGGCTGTGTGCGTGTGGGTAAGTGATATAGCGAGTTACTATATGCTTAATCAAGCTGATTAATTACGTTAATGCTTCATAAGTCAAAAGTAAAAGATCCGGTTCGAAGGACCACTCGTGTGGAGAATTTTTTGATGGTTACGTTCTGAGTGGGAACTTAGTCCGGGAAAGTCTCCTTATAACAGTTACATAAAGTTCAACAGGGGAGGATAGGAGCACTTACTCTCGGGGCACAAACACCTGCTAATACTTTACTGTCACAATTCACTAACCATCACTCTCAAATACAAAAGGGAAATTTACTGTCCAGAGGCCGAAGCACTCCACACGTAGGATTAACAATAATTTATGGCCTACTCTAGCTTTGTCAGGTCTATAGTCATCTCATTCTCAGGCTCTGTTCCGGCTCCATCCCAGCTACCCCAATGAAATGCTAGACAGGTATTTTACGTTAATGTAATTAAGACAAAATCCAAAATGGGAGCAGTGATGTAAAGTAGTTTAAAAGTTTAAAGATAAGGATCTTTACCTTCGAAGCAAATATTTTAATGCAAAGTTCCTCGCTGTTACCACCTATAGACTTACTCTTCAAATATTCCCAGTTTAAACATTAAATAAATGAGGGAGCAAAAATACTAAGGAGGTTTAATTAACCTAATATTGATTTATTCACAAATTTACATCAAAGAAACGGACATCTTAACAAAGACAAAAATGGAATAATAAAGAGAATGCAAATTAAAAGCAATTCAAAATTATAAAGATGATGGTTTAGACACGCGGTCTGCAATAATCAAAATGGGGTCTGGCACGTGGCCCACGTGACCCAGAGACTATGCTAGTCTCCAAGCAAGAAATGATAATGGAAAAATATTTACACACAATCCCACCGCACACAGTCCGAATAGTGTAATTAGCCAGGTTCCCTATAAAGTTAAAATTAGTCTAAGCTAATAAAAAATGGGGGAAAACTAAATGGCCATTGATGTAGTACCTGCACTCCTTTGAAGATTAGTCCTATGCCCGTGATAGCTGTTGACCTGGTTGTTGCACTAATGGGCACGTTGCACTCTTGCCTGGCTCACCCCAAGAATCCTTGTTGGCTACAACTATGGTATCCCAGGGTCCTCTTCTTCTCAATCTCTCCGACCGGCAGCAACAGGACTCCTTGGTGAGTCACGTTTGGGAGAGTGGGATGGGATGGGGGTGAGCCAGAAGTGCACAGATTCACTGACCCAGCAGATCAGTAGGCCAGGGCAGCTTTTCGTTGAATGGGTCTCGACTCTACGGTCGAAGAGATCACCTGGCTTCACCTTTCCAGACAGGTGAGGAGCTTGATGCGCACGGTAATCCATTGGGGGTGCCATATCAGGACTTCAGGACAGGGCAATGTATTGTTGCAAGGAGTGCAGAGGAGGCAGGATTTTGTACTAAATACTCAGATAAATCTTGCTGCTCTGAGGGAGGTTATATATACAACAATCCTACCTATTCTGGCTTGCTAAAAATTAATATTTAAAATGATTAATTAGCAATGGACGGGTGCAATGGGCATACATCTTAAAATTAACCAACCTTAATTGGTATTGAGAAATATAAGATGCATTAATTCAGCAGTATTGGAATTTATATAAAATGTGCAGTTTCGGAATTTAATCTCGACCCATGTAGTTTAAGGAAAGAACCAACATACGCCGGGGGTTACACTAAGGCCATCTGTCGTGCGTATCTACGCTGTGACGTCACGAGCATGGCGTGCGCCACTGTCAACAAGTTTAGATTAGTCCTCCCTATGTTTCGTTAAAGAAAACTAGATGTAGGAGAGAATGTTTAAGGGGTAGCTATAGTATTAGTAGAAGAGAGCTAAAAATACGATTAAAAGAAGAAGAGTGAAGAAAATTCTTCACACCCTGGGGATAAAGGGGAGAAAAAAGGGAGAAGGGTTAGTTCCGGCAAATGTGATTCAACTACTTGTTAGTATGAGTGAGATAAGGTTACTGGCTGAATGATGAGTGAAGTTGTTCTTCACATCATCGTCCGTTTAAAGTTAACAAAACGCTGTTAACGTTAATTGAAATCAATCGAGTCAAAAGTTAGGCTTTCACGTGAATTTGGGGAGTATTGAACCACGCAGGCAATGCTTCACGGAAGCGTTAAGTTAAGCATATGATCAGTTTTAACTTTAAACGTACGATGCAATAATAATAGAACGATTAAAAGTACTCAATTCTTCCCACCCTAGGGGTACGGATAGAGCAAACAAACGTGAGCCAATATTGGTCGAGTTCAGCAACAAGTCCGGCCAAATGATTAATTCAAAATTATGGGGGTGAATCCCAATCCCGGTCTGACACCCAACGTTTTACATTAAATGATTTTACAAAGAAAATTACTGGCGTAATGAAAACTTTGTATTCATCGCCTGACAAAAGGAGAAAAGTTACTTCCTTCTCGGCGTTTAAAGGTGAAAATTTGCTTGACACTAGCCTGAATGATAAATCGAGACAAACTAGGTCTATGGGGACATCGTATTTCTGACAACTAAGGTCTTGGATGTCATCTTCAAGGGAAACGTTTAAGATGGGAACATTAAAAACAAAACTTAATTTCAGCACGAGCTGAAGGATGTCAGGGGGATTATAGCAACATGACAAGTTGTCAAGGCAAAAATTAAATTCACTCTTTGAGGTTAAAGCAAGGGATTGGCTGAAAAAATGCTGCTGAATGACTTGGCAAAAATAATAAAGGCTTACAGTTGCGCCATATAAAACTGAATAAAAACAATGAATGATGTTCATGGTACCGTTATCCTTAAGCAAAGTTATTTGTAAACAGGCTCTAAGCTCCGGTGCTAGGTCTACATGTGTGACCTTCGCTAAATCCGCCGTCAGTGCACAAGGTTCATTTCTGACTGCTAAGGTCTTAACCTTGCGATCACGCGGCTCTTTCTGAGGGCGGGTTTCAAATCCTGACGGGGATGTTTTAGCGTCAACACGGGTTAGAGCGGAAGTCACTGGCTTAAGAACTGGACAGTCAGGCAACGTGAGCACTGGTCCATGAGATGGTACGACTTTAATGAATGAATCTACAACCGGTACAGGCCTCTGCTGGCCATCACGCACACGGTTAAGTTGGGTGGTATTTGCGCTACCACTTGGGGGGTCCATGTTAAGACTGTGAATGAGTTTTTCTCCTCCGGGACGGACTGTCACCGGCGGCAAAGACAAAGGGGGTTGAGGGTGATCAAACACTGGTGGCTTAAGGTTGGGAGATGAGGACGGAACACGTGGGATTGACACAAAATTACTAATTGTGTGCCGCGTTGGCAACATAGTATTAGAATGTGACGATTGAACAGGTTGGGGAGTTGTTGCAAAATTAATTACATTGTGCTTTACTGCCAAGACATTAAAAGGATCAACTAGTGGATCGTTAATAACATTTATAACAGGACGTGTCACTGAAGGTGTCGCCTTTGAAGAAGAATTAGACTGATTATCTTTAATTATTAAATTGGGATGAGCCATGAGGCTATTAAAAGCAATCTCAACTTTACTCGAACAGGCAGCAAGCACGGGATAATTTAATTTAACAATGGGATGGTCGTAATGACGTCTCCAAAAATTCTTGTAATTAAAAAGTTCATCTCTTACTTTACCAATTTCAGTTTTAAAATGACCCACGGCTTCAGGACCCATGTTGGGAAAATCTACTGAAGCGAGAGCATGAAGTGCTAGGTCTGCGTCCTCACAAACAAAGGTGAATGTTAATTCCTGTTCCTTAAGCCTAGCGTTAATCTCCTCGGAACTGAGCGATTCCGCCTTAGGCAGTGAAGGGTTGTTTACGTTAAACATGAAGTCCGCCATCTTGGAATGACCACGTTTGATGAACGGATTCGTAAAGCAAAACAAGGGATAAATCTGAATTTTGAAGGAATGTAAAAATGAAACTTTACAAATTTACAAGGTTGATAATTGAACATTTAAATCTACTCATGATGAGAAAAAATGGTTAAATGGACAAAAAACATATTAATCATGAAATTACTTTAAAATTCAAAGTGACCGGGTCCAACAAAGCAGACGATGCCCAGGTCACGTGACGTTAAACACTTTACTAAAATGAATTATATACGCACATGGCGATACTGACTAATTAATTTACTTTAAAGTAGAACATATTAGAAAGCACATGGGCTTATGAA
>NC_090754.1:17851035-17868535 GCF_036898095.1 Palaemon carinicauda
CAGAGGAACAAAGATTGCCCTGTCGGCTATAAGACGTGTCTTATAGTTTACAGGGGAGAAAGGCGGCGGCGGGTATGCCGCCTACTTTCGGCTGTAAACTAAGGAAGCATAGCTTCCCATGCCGACAATGTCGTGGGTGGCAGAGGAACAAAGATTCCCCTGTCGGCAACATTGTCGGCTGCAAGACGGTACACCCTGAGTTACCGTTATACTTCGAAGCCGGGATACTCGGTGGCAAAGAAGATAAACGGTAAACAACTATTAAGTCAAGCCGGAGTTTACTACTCGGTGGCGATGACGAAAGATAGGGTTGCCACTTGTGATGGCGGCGCTCAGGGGGGAAAGAAAGGGTTTAGCCTTTTTTCTCTAAAAGAGAAAAGTATCGAATTATACCCATAAATTCTAGGGGATATATATCCCCGACCGAATTTATAGGAAACGATACGAAGAGGTTAAACAATGGGATTTACTTTACTAACGTATACAAAACTGGTTAGGCTAGCCTAACTCCGGTGGGGACCGCGGCTACGATTGGTACCACTGGGGTCCCTGTCGTATATGAAAGTAACTCTACATATCGGAAGAGGAAATATAATGTATGCAAATCTTCACTAGTATAATTTGCCTAACTTAAAAAGTTTCTTTATAAATAAATACCGGGAGTGTCTCACTACTGACTAAATAAAATGCATTTATGGCGTGCAACGGCGGTCTCAAAATGGCTGCCTCTGGTGTCGGCTGCGCTCCACTGAACACACTTAAATTATACGAATTTAACTGAGAGGGAAGCCTTAAAATTATACACAGGAAAGATCAAATACTCAACTTTCCAAAGGATGAAGATGCTGGAGATTGCGTGATAATATTCCAAGAAACAGTAACAACACCGAGAGAAACATGGGAGCGCACTTAGCTTAAATGCTACAGTTCAAAGGAATGATGGGCCGTAGTAGTACGGAGAGGAGGTCCACCGGGTACCTTGATAACGGCTCCCCTTTCGTTTGCCACTCTTCCCCCTTAAAGAGTAAATTTATTCTGGGTGAAGATTGCTGGATGTCTTATCAAAAAATACATCCCCTGATATTATGCGATATCCTTAAAGATATATTAAGGATACTCGTGCCAGTAGTTAGAATTCTGGAGACCTACGAGCTGACCAAAATATATGTATTCTTTGGTGCATCTATTTTTTAAGGTAAATTGTTTTTATTTACTTCCTTGAGTTTTTATATAAACTTTTGTATTTTTTTTTATCAAGTACCAAGCTAATAATATAATGCTTTATGCTTGTGGGATATTCTTCAGCTTATTTTACTCTTCATCAGTTGTATGCAACTTGATACCTCTTTCATACTTAACTTTGACATTATATTTTGTAACCTTTTAAAACATTTCCTGAAAGTGTTGAGCAGCAGAAGAAAATGGCTTCCCCAAAGTTTGTATTTTACTTATGCTTAGTTGCTGCAAGTATGTTATTCCTCTCATATCAAATCTAAATAGAATAACCAATAACTCTGTCTAGGTCAGCATAATTTATTTGCCTCTTGATGCAGAGAAACAGTAGGCTACTACAGTTTAAATCACATAGGAAAAATTCCGACCTGGTCCTCTCATATTAAGATCTTTTAAAGCCTAAAACGATTTTGTTAGGGGAAATTCATTTGAATCCAACCCATTTGTTTTCCCAAAATCTGAAGTAAAACTATTTTAGTTTTGACATGTTGGGAACAAATTTACCTTTAAAACTACATATTTTGTATCTACTAGAGCATAGAAATTGACAATAGAATTAAATTTCTTTGTGTATCTGAAGGCCCCTTTCTGTTAAAATATAACCAATATCAATTGTTATCATCTGTTTTAGCAATTTTATTATTAGCTTCAAACTGCATTTCACTTCAATGGTCGTATATCCAGAACCTTATCTGGTAATATATTTCCTCAGTAGTCTACCACAAAGCTGCTCACTAGCTATACCACAAACAATTTTACTGATAACCAAAACTACAATTTTATCTTTGAATATTAGGTCAGTGTACTTTGTGATATCTTCACGAGACTTTTGTAAAAATCACACTTTCCAAATACAGTTGTGTACTGTACAGATTGGATTCAAATTACTGTATGCACCTAACTTCTATACTGTGGTTTCAACTTCCTATCGTTAGTCTTCCCAACTAACATACTAGAATTCTCTCCTACACCACTTTCTCTATTGGTTAATAGTAGAGTGAGCTTCACATTGAATTTTCAACCTTTCTCAGAGATTACTAAGTAAATGTTAAAATCTTCTAAGTATCTCCTTTTTTTCGGTTTTATTCCTTTTAAAGTCTAAAAGGTCTAAAATTCGTTCATCTTGGGAAGATGAAGCCACATCTTGTCATTTAAGAGTGGTGTAGGCTAGAATAATGCAGAACAATGTTATAGAGGGCCATCCTACCCATGGCTACTTTCCTTTTGGTAAGGGTAGAAGAGACTCTTTAGCTGTGGTAAGTAGCTCTTCTAGGAGAAGGACACTCCAAAATCAAACTGTTGTTCTCTAGTCTTGGGTAGTGCCATAGCTTCTGTACCATGGTCTTCCACCGTCTTGGGTTGGAGTTCTCTTGCTTGACTGTACACTCGGGCCCACTATTCTATCTAATTTCTCTTCCTCTTGTTTTGTTAAAGCATTTATAGTTTATATAGGAAATGTTTATTTTAATGTTGTTACTGTTCTTATAATATTTAATTTTTCCTTGTTTCCTCTCCTCACTGGGCTATTTTCCCTGTTGGGGCCCCTGGGCTTATAGCATCTTGCTTTTCCAACTAGGGTTATAGCATAGCAATTAATAATAATAATAATAATAATAATAATAATAATAATAATAGGTATTCCAGAAGGATGGAGGGAAGAGTACCTAAAGAAAGGTGTTGAATTTATCTCGTACACTATATATCATTAATCCCAATTATATCAAACAAATGTTAGATGACAGGAGTTCAGATCGCATCTTTCACTCAGAAGAAAATATGCATATAATGAAAATTTTGGATCCAAATTTCAAACGGTGCTAGTGTGTTTTCGAATCTAGATTTACGTCTTAATCATCGTTTACTTTTTTTTATAATAGAACTCTTTACAAAAAAAAAAAAAAGTTTTATAACTTGACTGGCGATTTGTGGTACTTGCAGTCTTGGAAATATAAATCTAGGGCCATGCCTTAGAGGAAGAAGTAATAAACGAAAACTCGTTTGAATCTGAGCAAAATTAGTGAAACAATTAGTCTCAAGCTAGTAAAAGTTGAATTTTATGAAGGGATGTAGTAAATGTATTTTATTTATGGGTAACTTTCCATCAGGCAAATTTCTGATGATTTAATTGATTTGTCCCCCTAGTTCATGAAAGGGTTACAATACTTACTCTGTCACCGTCCATTCTACTCTAAAACAACATCTGACGTCAATGAAGTATATTTTGCACATGAGACACAGGAAAATAGTACTTTTATGATTTTAGCTGTATTACATATGTTGGTGTAATGATGTTGATGTAAGATGTCATTGATAGGGTACATATTGAAATACCGACGATATATATAGCCTATATATATATATATATATATATATATATATATATATATATATATATATATATATATATATATATATATATATTATGTGTGTGTGGACATGAATCATGGTATGAAAATTAAACAAATCTCCAGTAGATTTAGTAGATTTGAGAACAAAGCCCTCAGAAGGATATTGGGAGTTAATTCGCAGTACAGGATTAGAAATGAAACTAGAGAGTTTACTTGAGTGCCATATGTTGATGAAATCATGATGAGGGGTAGATGGAGATGGTTTGGGCATGTCCTTCGCACTCCCCAAGAGAGGTTAGTTCACCAAACGTTCAGAAGGTCTCCACAAGGCACTAGAATAGTTTGAAGACCCAGGCCTAGCTGAGGACTATGAAGCGCAAAGTAGCAGATGATGAATGGATGGAGAGGTATTGAATTAATAAGCGTCAATAAGCGTAGGAGGGGGTGATATATATATATATATATATATATATATATGTATATATATATATATAATATATAATATATATATATATATATATATATATATATAATATATATATATATATATATATATATATATATATATATATATATATATATATACATATACAGTATATAATGTATATATAACATGAGAATTTTTTTTTTAATTTCTTGTAAGAACTTAGAAAACTCTCGATAAGACTTTTAATATAGGCCTACTCCTATCAAGGTTAAGTGTCAAAAGAACAAAAGAAGCAAGGTAACATTGTGACATCATCATCATCATCTCCTAGGCCTATAGACGCAAAGGGATTTGGTTAGATTTCACCAGTCGTCTCTAGCTTGAGCTTTTAATTCACCACTTCTCCATTCATCATCTCCTACTTCACGCTTCATAGTTCTCAGCCATATAGGCCTGGGTCTTCCAAATCATCTAGTGCCTTGTGGAGCCCTTGTTGAAATTTTGGGGAACTAATCTCTCTTGGGGAGAGCGAAGAGCATGTCCGAACCATTTCCATCCACCTCTCAACATGATCTCCTGGTTTGTAAATGCGGTAGATATGTTTCTTTTTTATCAGTAAGTTTTGGGAGTGTTGCTGTGAATATATAGATATTACTTGTTTAAAACACATGACCTACAGGTCACTGTGGAAGTAGGAGAAGTGTGAGAAATGCCATAGTCATATCATAAGCAGGATGCGAATGCCAAACCTCAGCAATGTAAGATTTTTCATGAAGAGTAAACACAACCAAGCCCGTGAGAAAGAGTTGTCTATGAGAACGGAAATGAGTACCTTCCGGTATTAATGTTGTGTTTACTATAATCCATTAAGTGCTGAGATAACTAAGTAAACTTTAACGTGAATATGGATATTTGTGGTAGTTCTTATTGAGATGTCATACGGAAGGGTCATCCGACCAAACCATCTATACTCCTGTGATGGAGATGTTAATACTGTTTTTAAAGAATAAACTATTTTAAAGTTAACTTACCTAGACTTTACTTGAAGATGTAACATACCAAATCTAATCTACAACACATTGAAGATGACATTTGAAGGGAACCCAAATGTGTGTTAGTAACAGTAGCACACCAATATTTCCACATCTTTCTATTGGCTTCAGTCACCTAAGAAATTGTATAATATTGCTAATTATTGCGGTTCCTTCATTCTTTCTTCCTGAAACACGAAACACTCTAATTTATTCCGACTTTCAGGTTGTTTCCTTTGCTGTTTTCTCAAATGTACCACGTAAATATGTACACGTAAATATTTTGACAAAACATGTTAATACAAGCATATTTCTGTGCGCGTGTGTGTGTGGAGAGAGAGAGAGAGAGAGAGCCTTACCTTATTGCCTTATTGCCTTATTTTTTGTTTGGGTTCCCCCATGTCCCTCAGTGTGAGGCACCTCGTATATCCACCAGAGAGTTGCTAATACATCTTCCAGTGTATTTTGCATCTTCCAGTCTTGGATGGTCTGGGATGCATCTTAGGTATTTATCGAGCTGATTTTTAAACGCATCTACGCTCACTCCTGATATGTTTCTCAGATGAGCTGGCAGCACATTAAATAGTCGCTGCATTATCGATGCTGGTGCGTTGTGGATTAATGTCCTGTGCGCCTTTCTCAGTTTACCTGGAATGCTTTTTGGCACTATTAATCTACCTCGGCTTGCTCTTTCTGATACTTTAAGCTCCATGATGTTTTCAGCAATTCCTTCTATTTGCTTCCATGCTTGTATTATCATGTAGCGTTCTCTTCTCCTTTCTAGACTGTATAGTTTTAAAAATTGCAGTCTTTCCCAGTAATCAAGGTCCTTAACTTCTTCTATTCTAGCAGTATAGGACCTTTGTACACTCTCTATTTGCGCAATATCCTTTTGGTAGTGTGGGTACCATATCACATTGCAGTACTCGAGTGTACTACGCACATAAGTTTTGTAAAGCATAATCATGTGTTCAGCTTTTCTTGTTTTAAAGTGTCTGAATAACATTCCCGTTTTTGCTTTACATTTAGCCAACAGTGTTGCTATTTGGTCGTTGCATAACATATTCCTATTTAAAATTACACCAAGGTCTTTAATTGCTTCCTTGTTTGTGATTGTCTCATTATTAGGTCCCTTGTATGCATACACCATTCCTTCTCTGTTTCCATAATTTATTGATTCAAATTTATCGGAGTTAAATACCATCCTATTTATCTCCGCCCATTCATATATTTTGTTTAGATCTCTTTGTAGTGAGTTCCTATCTTCATCACAAGTAATTTCTCTACTTATTCTTGTGTCATCGGCGAAACTTCTCACTACGGAGTTTTCAACATCACAGTCTATGTCTGAGATCATAATAACAAATAGCAGTGCAGCTAATACCGTACCTTGGGGCACACCAGATATTACCTGGGCTTCATCTGATTTCTCGTCATTTGCAACCACTATCTGTTTTCTGTTTTGCAGGAATTCTTTTACCCATTTTCCTATCTTTCCCACAATATTATGCTTTCTCATTTTTTTCTCCAATATGTTATGGTCTACCTTGTCAAAGGCTTTTGCAAAATCTAGATAGATCACATCTGTGTCTTTTTCATATATCATATTATTGTATATGTTTTCATAGTGAGCTATCAGTTGGGTCTGTGTACTTTTTCCAGGTACGAAACCGTGTTGACCCATATTAAACAAATTATTTTTGACCAAATGGTTCATTATTTTCTTTTTTATTACCCTCTCATACACTTTCATAATATGTGATGTTAGACTAACAGGTCTATAATTGCTTGCCTCTAGTCTTGATCCACTTTTGAAGATAGGGGTTATATAAGCTAATTTATGTTTAACATATATCTCGCTCATATCTATACTCTGTCTTAGCAGTATTGCAAGTGGCTTCGCGATAGTGTTTGCAGTTTTTTTTAACAAAATCGCTGGAACTCCATCTGGTCCGGCTGCCGATCCATTTTTAATTTCGTTTATAGCCGTGACAATATCTGCTTCATTAATATCTATATCCGTTAGATATTCAACATTTTCTTCTCTCATTTCTGTTTCATTATTCTCATTCGCAATTCTTGGCGTGAACTCACTCTTATATTTTTCTGCTAATATGTTGCATATTTCCTTTATTTCATTCGTTAGCCGTCCTTCAATTCTTAGAGGGCCTATTTCTATTCTCCTTTTATTCATCTTTTTTGCATAGGAGTAAAGTACTTTGGGGTTTCTTTTTATATTTTGAAGTGTCCTTTCTTCTAAGTCCCTTTTTTCATTTTCTTTCGACTGTATAATCTTTTGTTCTGCATTTTCTATCTTACATTTTATTTCCCTCATTTTCCACACATTTTTTTCTTTTGCAAGATTTTTCTTCCACTTTTTAATTTTCTGAAATAAGATCCTTCTGTCTCTTGGTATGCACGTCTTTTGTTTATTGTTTTTTTTTCGGTACATATTTTTCAACAATTTTCTCCAGTATTTTGTACAGTATATCCGTATTTACCTGTATATTATCACTTATAAATACATTTTTCCATTCTTTATCCAGTTCTTCATTTATTTCTGACCATTTTATATTCTTACTGTAAAAGTTATATTTTCCATATCCTTCCCAAAGTTTTGTGTTTTTATTAATTCTGTGATCACTTGCTTTGGAATGAACTATCAATTCTATGACATTGTGGTCTGAAATTCCCGTGTTATACACTATTATTTCTTTAACATAATTCACCTCATTCACAAATACTAGATCTAGGACATTTTCCTTTCTTGTTGGAATGTGGTTTATTTGTTGCATATTATGTTCTAATAGCATATCTTGAAGCTTTTCAAATTGCCTCTTATCTTCTGCGCTACTATTACTATCTTTTTTATATGTATACATACAACCACTTTCTTCTATCCGTTCTTTCCAATCCACGAAAGGAAAGTTAAAATCTCCGGATAGGAGTATATTCCAGTCTTTATGGTTTCTACATATACCATCTATTTTTTCTATTATTATTTCAAACTCCTTAGTGTTTGGGGGTCTGTAAACTACAATATTCATTAGTTTTTCAAATTCAAATTCTACCGCAATCAATTCACATTCTGTGTTGCTGTATTTTTCACATACTTTTCCTTGATTTATGTCTCTTCCATATATTGCGGTTCCCCCTTGATTCCTATTTTTTCTGTCTGATCTATAAGTTTGGAAACCCTTTATCTGGTCATCACTGCCAGTCTCTTGGGAATACCATGTTTCACTTATATTTAATATATCTATTTTTTCAATTTGGGTTAGTTCTTCTAAGAACTCTATTTTCCTTTTAGAGTTACTCGTGACTAAACCCTGTGCATTCATTACTATTATGGTTTGTGTTTCATCCCCATTATTTAATATTGGT
Organism: Palaemon carinicauda; assembly: GCF_036898095.1. NCBI lineage: Eukaryota > Metazoa > Arthropoda > Malacostraca > Decapoda > Palaemonidae > Palaemon > Palaemon carinicauda. The sequence goes on from NC_090754.1 coordinate 17,859,459, forward strand.
AATAATATGGATTCTCCCATGCTTCCTTCCTGTTCTGATATGATGTTCTTTTCTTCATTTCCCGGAATTCTGCCATTAAAAAATCCAACTTTTCTATTATATTTGCTCTTTCGCCTTCATATTTATTTGTGTGTGTATACCTGCAACTGTCCCCATATCTGCACCAACCCCTGGCATTATAGATGCATTCTTTGTAGTTGGGTTCTACATGTGCCGGTTTAGGTTGAAAGGCCTCATATCTTGGGGCTCTTGGTTCAAAGCGCGGTATATACACGGCCTGCTTTTTTGTTTCTTTTTTTGTTTCTTTTTTGCTTTCATTTTTCTTTTCAGTTTGCTGAGTTTTCTTACTTTCATTCATGGTTGCAGGATGCATATATCGACATTTTTTGTTGTAAATGCATCCTTTTCCTTCTTTTAGGTTTTTGCATATTTTTGGATGGAGATCTCTGCATTCGTCTCCATATCCGTCTAAATACGCACATTTACCATATATTTCATAATTATGGCATATCTTTGGATGCTTGTAGTAGCATCTTTCGCCAAATCTGCAATTCCCTCTTTTCAGCATATTGCAGACTATATCCTTCTTTTCTATTTTTTCTTGTTCTTGCTCTTCCCTAAAATTATGTAGGTCCGAGAGAGAGAGAGAGAGAGAGAGAGAGAGAGAGAGAGAGAGAGAGAGAGAGAGAGAGAGAGAGAGAGAGAGAGAGAGAGAAGAGGTAGCTGTTAATAAAATGATTGCCGAGTGCAAGAGCGCTTTTCCGGTGTCTGCTTCTGTTAATAGTTATAACTCCCCACACCATAATTTCCTAGGTGGATCTCAATATTTGAGACCACAAAATTAGAAAATTTCAGATGTTAATGGGACCATCGACATTTCCCCAAACCACAAAGTATCAGAAAATGTTTCCAAATATCTTTTGGCACACCAAGGAACCCACAATATAAGATTAAATCTCTGAACATAAGAAACATTGCTTCGTGTATCCAAGAAAGGTTAAGTAATTTGATAAACCTCATTTTTTTTTTACCAACAATTTAAGATGAATGTCAGCAGCTGAAAACAGAACTAGAGAAGCTAATCAAAACTTGGCAGAATAAAATTATATAGAAATTTTCTCAAAATAAAAGTCACCAAATAACTGAAAAGACTGTCCCAATGTACCTGTTTTTGCATAATTGAATAAGGGATAGATCAGGTATTTTTCTCTGAAGTAAATTTACAGCCAACTATTACACTTGGAATTCTAAGTGAGTTTTATATGCTCAAAGAAACATTGTCAAAATTTTGAGCTTGGTAAGGGGTATCTAATTTCCTAAAACGACGAACTATCATACTTATTTTATTTTTTTGTGTTTATCTAAATCGTCAATCACTGAAACCTTTACACAAACTTTCGCTAGATATCTCTTAAAGGACTTCGCAACTACATATTAATACTCATGAGATGGGATCGATACAATAAGTGTCATCTGCATTAACAACAAGCCTTGTGTCAAGGCAGTTACTCTTTTAAAATACGTTCAAATGATTAACCAATTTTGATTGTCTAAGCGTGAAAACAATGGTCTCAGGAGTGAAATGACGAAAAGCAGCGCTAACTTCAACCATACAAACTTGATGACCAGAATCTAGAAATTTTTATAAGACTGGGATTTAGCAAGAAGAGCACCACAAGTACCAAGGACGTAGTGAAAGCCAGACTGTGAGCTAATTAACACATGATTACTTTAGTATATGAATTGAGATGTTTTATTAACAGGCAGCAAAAGATTTTAGAGAAAATGGGTGTAACAGATATTGGGTGGGAATCTTTAAGACTGGATCTACCACAACCCCATTTAACTGATTAGAGTAACATCACCAATTCCCAATAAGTGCAAAAAGAACATCTAACTTATGACATACAAAAAATACAGAAAAGTTGGATGAGTAGTCGTTTATTTCTATCAAGAAAAAAAAAAAAAAAAAAAAAAACGTAAATAATAGTAATTGGTCCATACGCATAATATTCAAGTAAAAGATTTTTTTATACCACGGGACCAAAATTGACTAAACTTAGAATGTGACATACAGAATTTTTTGTTCATCTTACTATATGTTCTTTGCATACCCCAAGAGAGATTAGTTCACCAAACTTTCGACTGGGCTCCACAAGGCACAAGAAAAGTTGGAAGAACCCAGACGTACATGGCTGAGGACTATGAAGCGTGTAGATGATGATTGGAGAAGTATTGAATTAAAAGCTCAAGATAGAGACAGGATGCCAGAAAACTTTAAACCAATCAATCAAGATAGATAGAGACGACTGGCGAAATCAAACCGAGGCCCTTTGCGTCAATAGGCGTAGGAGGAAATGATGATGATGATGACGATGGTGATTACTGTCAAACCCAACAGAAAGAAATTGCGACATTTTCTTTGGTTCCGTAAATAAGGCAGCAATCTGGTTCAGCAAAAAAGCTGTAAAGGTTACACTAAAGAATGCGGATTTGGTGGTGGCCAACCGTTCCTGAGCTGTCCCAGAAATGATTTATTTCTTAAATACGCTAATTATCAGTTGGCCCAAACAGAATCCTGGTCACCACTCTTAGTTGGATATAATTATTATAAGCTAAATCTAATATACTACTTTCCTAAAGCCAGACCAGTCAGTAAGAAAGGCAGGTTCAACCAATCCCTTGAAGTAAACACTGGAATCCTAACAAAAACAAAACAGGCCTTCCTGTACCTTTGCTATAATGATGATAAAACATAAAAAAGTGTAATAATCTAAGTCTAGATTGCAAACATTTTAAACAAGTGCTTATGCGTGCCACAGATCTTTATGACTTGAATCTCACGACATTAATATTAATAACATGGCTTACGAAAAGCAGGGTAGTTAATCTTAGAATACACTGTCATTTCAGTGGTCCCCTGATTATAAATTATTGTTCTTTTTTTTAACCACTTATATTACGAAGGTTACCCATAAATACTGTAATACACCAAGACTACTAGTTCTTTTGGAATGGACTGATCCCGGATTTTGCTCGATATATTTAGTCTGTATATGAAATAAAACTAGTAAAATACTTACAACAAAGTTATAAACAAACTCAAAATTCATGATAACACTATCATGTACATGGAGAAGAAAGGCTGCTGCAGCACAAAAAAAAAAAAAAAAAAAAAAAAAAGAATGAATAAGGGACAGAAAAACTATGCTTGAGTGTAACAGCAATCAGGTTTTATCATATGCCAAAATGTCGGGTTTGGTGTGTGTTTCAAGACCCACCCATTGCCCGTGGTCTCAGGCCAACTGCAAGTCCTTAAAGTTGGTGTGCTACAGCCACAATTAGTTAGCCAGCCGTGATGTCATACCAGGAAGCGAAATTTTTTTCCCCAAACAGTTCTGCAGGTTGGGGCGGGGCTTCGTGCGCAGAAAACAGATTATAAGGGTAACTTCTTTATTACGGTTGCGTTAAGATTTGATGGGTAACTATTTCATTGAAGTTATGATCAGTAACTGCGTTCATAAAGACCTGAAATGTTTAAAGATAGCTTAATAATAATAATAAAAATAATAATAATAATAATAATAATGATAATAATAATGATTACTACACACACACACACACACATACACACATACTGTGGAGAATTTTTTGATGGTTACGTTCTGAGTGGGAACTTAGTCCGGGAAAGTCTCCTTATAACAGTTACATAAAGTTCAACAGGGGAGGATAGGAGCACTTACTCTCGGGGCACAAACACCTGCTAATACTTTACTGTCACAATTCACTAACCATCACTCTCAAATACAAAAGGGAAATTTACTGTCCAGAGGCCAAAGCACTCCACACGTAGGATTAACAATAATTTATGGCCTACTCTAGCTTTGTCAGGTCTATAGTCATCTCATTCTCAGGCTCTGTTCCAGCTCCATCCCAGCTACCCCAATGAAATGCTGGACAGGTATTTTACGTTAATGTAATTAAGACAAAATCCAAAATGGGAGCAGTGATGTAAAGTAGTTTAAAAGTTTAAAGATAAGGATCTTTACCTTCGAAGCAAATATATTAATGCAAAGTTCCTCGCTGTTACCACCTATAGACTTACTCTTCAAATATTCCCAGTTTAAACATTAAATAAATGAGGGAGCAAAAATACTAAGGAGGTTTAATTAACCTAATATTGATTTATTCACAAATTTACATCAAAGAAACGGACATCTTAACAAAGACAAAAATGGAATAATAAAGAGAATGCAAATTAAAAGCAATTCAAAATTATAAAGATGATGGTTTAGACACGCGGTCAGCAATAATCAAAAGGGGGTCTGGCACGTGGCCCACGTGACCCAGAGACTATGCTAGTCTCCAAGCAAGAAATAATAATGGAAAAATATTTACACACAATCCCACCGCACACAGTCCGAATAGTGTAATTAGCCAGGTTCCCTATAAAGTTAAAATTAGTCTAAGCTAATAAAAAATGGGGGAAAACTAAATGGCCATTGATGTAGTACCTGCACTCCTTTGAAGATTAGTCCTATGCCCGTGATAGCTGTTGACCTGGTTGTTGCACTAATGGGCACGTTGCACTCTTGCCTGGCTCACCCCAAGAATCCTTGTTGGCTACAACTATGGTATCCCAGGGTCCTCTTCTTCTCAATCTCTCCGACCGGCAGCAACAGGACTCCTTGGTGAGTCACGTTTGGGAGAGTGGGATGGGATGGGGGTGAGCCAGAAGTGCACAGATTCACTGACCCAGCAGATCAGTAGGCCAGGGCAGCTTTTCGTTGAATGGGTCTCGACTCTACGGTCGAAGAGATCACCTGGCTTTACCTTTCCAGACAGGTGAGGAGCTTGATGCGCACGGTAATCCATTGGGGGTGCCATATCAGGACTTCAGGACAGGGCAATGTATTGTTGCAAGGAGTGCAGAGGAGGCAGGATTTTGTACTAAATACTCAGATAAATCTTGCTGCTCTGAGGGAGGTTATATATACAACAATCCTACCTATTCTGGCTTGCTAAAAATTAATATTTAAAATGATTAATTAGCAATGGACGGGTGCAATGGGCATACATCTTAAAATTAACCAACCTTAATTGGTATTGAGAAATATAAGATGCATTAATTCAGCAGTATTGGAATTTATATAAAATGTGCAGTTTCGGAATTTAATCTCGACCCATGTAGTTTAAGGAAAGAACCAACATACGCCGGGGGTTACACCAAGGCCATCTGTCGTGCGTATCTACGCTGTGACGTCACAAGCATGGCGTGCGCCACTGTCAACAAGTTTAGATTAGTCCTCCCTATGTTTCGTTAAAGAAAACTATATGTAGGAAAGAATGTTTAAGGGGTAGCTATAGTATTAGTAGAAGAGAGCTAAAAATACGATTAAAAGAAGAAGAGTGAAGAAAATTCTTCACACCCTGGGGATAAAGGGGAGAAAAAAAGGAGAAGGGTTAGTTCCGGCAAATGTGATTCAACTATTTGTTAGTATGAGTGAGATAAGGTTACTGGCTGAATGATGAGTGAAGTTGTTCTTCACATCATCGTCCGTTTCAAGTTAACAAAACGCTGTTAACGTTAATTGAAATCAATCGAGTCAAAAGTTAGGCTTTCACCTGAATTTGGGGAGTATTGAACCACGCAGGCAATGCTTCACGGAAGCGTTAAGTTAAGCATATGATCAGTTTTAACTTTAAACGTACGATGCAATAATAATAGAACGATTAAAAGTACTCAATTCTTCCCACCCTAGGGGTACGGATAGAGCAAACAAACGTGAGCCAATATTGGTCGAGTTCAGCAACAAGTCCGGCCAAATGATTAATTCAAAATTATGGGGGTGAATCCCAATCCCGGTCTGACACCCAACGTTTTACATTAAACGATTTTACAAAGAAAATTACTGGCGTAATGAAAACTTTGTATTCATCGCCTGACAAAAGGAGAAAAGTTACTTCCTTCTCGGCGTTTAAAGGTGAAAATTTGCTTGACACTAGCCTGAATGATAAATCGAGACAAACTAGGTCTATGGGGACATCGTATTTCTGACAACTAAGGTCTTGGATGTCATCTTCAAGGGAAACGTTTAAGATGGGAACATTAAAAACAAAACTTAATTTCAGCACGAGCTGAAGGATGTCAGGGGGATTATAGCAACATGACAAGTTGTCAAGGCAAAAATTAAATTCACTCTTTGAGGTTAAAGCAAGGGATTGGCTGAAAAAATGCTGCTGAATGACTTGGCAAAAATAATAAAGGCTTACAGTTGCGCCATATAAAACTGAATAAAAACTATGAATGATGTTCATGGTACCGTTATCCTTAAGCAAAGTTATTTGTAAACAGGCTCTAAGCTCCGGTGCTAGGTCTACACGTGTGACCTTCGCTAAATCCGCCGTCAGTGCACAAGGTTCATTTCTGACTGCTAAGGTCTTAACCTTGCGATCACGCGGCTCTTTCTGAGGGCGGGTTTCAAATCCTGACGGGGATGTTTTAGCGTCAACACGGGTTAGAGCGGAAGTCACGGGCTTAAGAACTGGACAGTCAGGCAACGTGAGCACTGGTCCATGAGATGGTACGACTTTAATGAATGAATCTACAACCGGTACAGGCCTCTGCTGGCCATCACGCACACGGTTAAGTTGGGTGGTATTTGCGCTACCACTTGGGGGGTCCATGTTAAGACTGTGAATGAGTTTTTCTCCTCCGGGACGGACTGTCACCGGCGGCAAAGACAAAGGGGGTTAAGGGTGATCAAACACTGGTGGCTTAAGGCTGGGAGATGAGGACGGAACACGTGGGATTGACACAAAATTACTAATTGTGTGCCGCGTTGGCAACATAGTATTAGAATGTGACGATTGAACAGGTTGGGGAGTTGTTGCAAAATTAATTACATTGTGCTTTACTGCCAAGACATTAAAAGGATCAACTAGTGGATCGTTAATAACATTTATAACAGGACGTGTCACTGAAGGTGTCGCCTTTGAAGAAGAATTAGACTGATTATCTTTAATTATTAAATTGGGATGAGCCATGAGGCTATTAAAAGCAATCTCAACTTTACTCGAACAGGCAGCAAGCACGGGATGATTTAATTTAACAATGGGATGGTCGTAATGACGTCTCCAAAAATTCTTGTAATTAAAAAGTTCATCTCTTACTTTACCAATTTCAGTTTTAAAATGACCCACGGCTTCAGGACCCATGTTGGGAAAATCTACTGAAGCGAGAGCATGAAGTGCTAGGTCTGCGTCCTCACAAACAAAGGTGAATGTTAATTCCTGTTCCTTAAGCCTAGCGTTAATCTCCTCGGAACTGAGCGATTCCGCCTTAGGCAGTGAAGGGTTGTTTACGTTAAACATGAAGTCCGCCATCTTGGAATGACCACGTTTGATGAACGGATTCGTAAAGCAAAACAAGGGATAAATCTGAATTTTGAAGGAATGTAAAAATGAAACTTTACAAATTTACAAGGTTGATAATTGAACATTTAAATCTACTCATGATGAGAAAAAATGGTTAAATGGACAAAAAACATATTAATCATGAAATTACTTTAAAATTCAAAGTGACCGGGTCCAACAAAGCAGACGATGCCCAGGTCACGTGACGTTAAACACTTTACTAAAATGAATTATATACGCACATGGCGATACTGACTAATTAATTTACTTTAAAGTAGAACATATTAGAAAGCACATGGGCTTATGAATGCAAAGATTCAAGTTACAAGTTAAAATAACAGGTCGAGGCTGACACTGTTGTGACGATTTCACAATTACGGGCGCACTAAGGCGACCACTGAACTATTCAAAATGTAGATTGGCGCACAAGGCAGCGACTTTAAAGAGCACTCTCGTGGAGGCTAAACAAATATAAAATTTCCCTCACGCGGAGGTAAAACAAAAATATCCTCGCTAAAGGACAAAAATAATATCTCCTCGCTAAAGGAAATTAAATGAACTACACGCAGTAATTTACTCACGGTAGCAAACAATTACACACCCTTAGTTTGGGCTGTAAACAAGATCCGCCATCTCGGAACAAACACGTGGAATGAAACGGACTTGGTGTTATTAAGTTTCTACGTTATTTGTAAGAACACTTAAAATTATGCTGCGCCAATTCGCTCTTTAGGACAAGGACACGTGCTAGGTATACGGGAAACTTTAGTTAGAAAAGTTAATGTTGGTTAGGGAAGGTAAACGACACAAAGGAAGGTAGACCAAGGTACAAAATGTTACAAATTAGATGCTTAGCTAGCAAAATTAGTTGACAGAACGAGTACACCGGCGCTCTAGCTGAGCAGTAAACACGGGCGTCTGAACAACAAAAACCTTAGTTCAAGTAGCTTAGAACTTTCTGGTATAAGTGGATTCCACCACACGTGGGTGAACGGATCCAAGACAAAGTGAAGTTCCTACGACAAATTCTAGTCTTTCTGTAGAGAACATTCAAGCAACAAATTAACCTGGTTACGTAGTTCTTTCCTTAAACACGTGGTCGATACATAAAGATCATGTTGGTTACAAATTTCTCTTCCCAATTAAAGTCTGGGCATTACACATTCGACAAACTGGCTGTGTGCGTGTGGGTAAGTGATATAGCGAGTTACTATATGCTTAATCAAGCTGATTAATTACGTTAATGCTTCATAAGTCAAAGGTAAAAGATCCGGTTCGAAGGACCACTCGTGTGGAGAATTTTTTGATGGTTACGTTCTGAGTGGGAACTTAGTCCGGGAAAGTCTCCTTATAACAGTTACATAAAGTTCAACAGGGGAGGATAGGAGCACTTACTCTCGGGGCACAAACACCTGCTAATACTTTACTGTCACAATTCACTAACCATCACTCTCAAATACAAAAGGGAAATTTACTGTCCAGAGGCCGAAGCACTCCACACGTAGGATTAACAATAATTTATGGCCTACTCTAGCTTTGTCAGGTCTATAGTCATCTCATTCTCAGGCTCTGTTCCGGCTCCGTCCCAGCTACCCCAATGAAATGCTGGACAGGTATTTTACGTTAATGTAATTAAGACAAAATCCAAAATGGGAGCAGTG
>NC_090754.1:17873535-17888535 GCF_036898095.1 Palaemon carinicauda
GGGGAAATTCATTTGAATCCAACCCATTTGTTTTCCCAAAATCTGAAGTAAAACTATTTTAGTTTTGACATGTTGGGAACAAATTTACCTTTAAAACTACATATTTTGTATCTACTAGAGCATAGAAATTGACAATAGAATTAAATTTCTTTGTGTATCTGAAGGCCCCTTTCTGTTAAAATATAACCAATATCAATTGTTATCATCTGTTTTAGCAATTTTATTATTAGCTTCAAACTGCATTTCACTTCAATGGTCGTATATCCAGAACCTTATCTGGTAATATATTTCCTCAGTAGTCTACCACAAAGCTGCTCACTAGCTATACCACAAACAATTTTACTGATAACCAAAACTACAATTTTATCTTTGAATATTAGGTCAGTGTACTTTGTGATATCTTCACGAGACTTTTGTAAAAATCACACTTTCCAAATACAGTTGTGTACTGTACAGATTGGATTCAAATTACTGTATGCACCTAACTTCTATACTGTGGTTTCAACTTCCTATCGTTAGTCTTCCCAACTAACATACTAGAATTCTCTCCTACACCACTTTCTCTATTGGTTAATAGTAGAGTGAGCTTCACATTGAATTTTCAACCTTTCTCAGAGATTACTAAGTAAATGTTAAAATCTTCTAAGTATCTCCTTTTTTTCGGTTTTATTCCTTTTAAAGTCTAAAAGGTCTAAAATTCGTTCATCTTGGGAAGATGAAGCCACATCTTGTCATTTAAGAGTGGTGTAGGCTAGAATAATGCAGAACAATGTTATAGAGGGCCATCCTACCCATGGCTACTTTCCTTTTGGTAAGGGTAGAAGAGACTCTTTAGCTGTGGTAAGTAGCTCTTCTAGGAGAAGGACACTCCAAAATCAAACTGTTGTTCTCTAGTCTTGGGTAGTGCCATAGCTTCTGTACCATGGTCTTCCACCGTCTTGGGTTGGAGTTCTCTTGCTTGACTGTACACTCGGGCCCACTATTCTATCTAATTTCTCTTCCTCTTGTTTTGTTAAAGCATTTATAGTTTATATAGGAAATGTTTATTTTAATGTTGTTACTGTTCTTATAATATTTAATTTTTCCTTGTTTCCTCTCCTCACTGGGCTATTTTCCCTGTTGGGGCCCCTGGGCTTATAGCATCTTGCTTTTCCAACTAGGGTTATAGCATAGCAATTAATAATAATAATAATAATAATAATAATAATAATAATAATAGGTATTCCAGAAGGATGGAGGGAAGAGTACCTAAAGAAAGGTGTTGAATTTATCTCGTACACTATATATCATTAATCCCAATTATATCAAACAAATGTTAGATGACAGGAGTTCAGATCGCATCTTTCACTCAGAAGAAAATATGCATATAATGAAAATTTTGGATCCAAATTTCAAACGGTGCTAGTGTGTTTTCGAATCTAGATTTACGTCTTAATCATCGTTTACTTTTTTTTATAATAGAACTCTTTACAAAAAAAAAAAAAAGTTTTATAACTTGACTGGCGATTTGTGGTACTTGCAGTCTTGGAAATATAAATCTAGGGCCATGCCTTAGAGGAAGAAGTAATAAACGAAAACTCGTTTGAATCTGAGCAAAATTAGTGAAACAATTAGTCTCAAGCTAGTAAAAGTTGAATTTTATGAAGGGATGTAGTAAATGTATTTTATTTATGGGTAACTTTCCATCAGGCAAATTTCTGATGATTTAATTGATTTGTCCCCCTAGTTCATGAAAGGGTTACAATACTTACTCTGTCACCGTCCATTCTACTCTAAAACAACATCTGACGTCAATGAAGTATATTTTGCACATGAGACACAGGAAAATAGTACTTTTATGATTTTAGCTGTATTACATATGTTGGTGTAATGATGTTGATGTAAGATGTCATTGATAGGGTACATATTGAAATACCGACGATATATATAGCCTATATATATATATATATATATATATATATATATATATATATATATATATATATATATATATATATATATATATTATGTGTGTGTGGACATGAATCATGGTATGAAAATTAAACAAATCTCCAGTAGATTTAGTAGATTTGAGAACAAAGCCCTCAGAAGGATATTGGGAGTTAATTCGCAGTACAGGATTAGAAATGAAACTAGAGAGTTTACTTGAGTGCCATATGTTGATGAAATCATGATGAGGGGTAGATGGAGATGGTTTGGGCATGTCCTTCGCACTCCCCAAGAGAGGTTAGTTCACCAAACGTTCAGAAGGTCTCCACAAGGCACTAGAATAGTTTGAAGACCCAGGCCTAGCTGAGGACTATGAAGCGCAAAGTAGCAGATGATGAATGGATGGAGAGGTATTGAATTAATAAGCGTCAATAAGCGTAGGAGGGGGTGATATATATATATATATATATATATATATATGTATATATATATATATAATATATAATATATATATATATATATATATATATATATATATATATATATATATATATATATATATATATATATATATATATATATATACATATACAGTATATAATGTATATATAACATGAGAATTTTTTTTTTAATTTCTTGTAAGAACTTAGAAAACTCTCGATAAGACTTTTAATATAGGCCTACTCCTATCAAGGTTAAGTGTCAAAAGAACAAAAGAAGCAAGGTAACATTGTGACATCATCATCATCATCTCCTAGGCCTATAGACGCAAAGGGATTTGGTTAGATTTCACCAGTCGTCTCTAGCTTGAGCTTTTAATTCACCACTTCTCCATTCATCATCTCCTACTTCACGCTTCATAGTTCTCAGCCATATAGGCCTGGGTCTTCCAAATCATCTAGTGCCTTGTGGAGCCCTTGTTGAAATTTTGGGGAACTAATCTCTCTTGGGGAGAGCGAAGAGCATGTCCGAACCATTTCCATCCACCTCTCAACATGATCTCCTGGTTTGTAAATGCGGTAGATATGTTTCTTTTTTATCAGTAAGTTTTGGGAGTGTTGCTGTGAATATATAGATATTACTTGTTTAAAACACATGACCTACAGGTCACTGTGGAAGTAGGAGAAGTGTGAGAAATGCCATAGTCATATCATAAGCAGGATGCGAATGCCAAACCTCAGCAATGTAAGATTTTTCATGAAGAGTAAACACAACCAAGCCCGTGAGAAAGAGTTGTCTATGAGAACGGAAATGAGTACCTTCCGGTATTAATGTTGTGTTTACTATAATCCATTAAGTGCTGAGATAACTAAGTAAACTTTAACGTGAATATGGATATTTGTGGTAGTTCTTATTGAGATGTCATACGGAAGGGTCATCCGACCAAACCATCTATACTCCTGTGATGGAGATGTTAATACTGTTTTTAAAGAATAAACTATTTTAAAGTTAACTTACCTAGACTTTACTTGAAGATGTAACATACCAAATCTAATCTACAACACATTGAAGATGACATTTGAAGGGAACCCAAATGTGTGTTAGTAACAGTAGCACACCAATATTTCCACATCTTTCTATTGGCTTCAGTCACCTAAGAAATTGTATAATATTGCTAATTATTGCGGTTCCTTCATTCTTTCTTCCTGAAACACGAAACACTCTAATTTATTCCGACTTTCAGGTTGTTTCCTTTGCTGTTTTCTCAAATGTACCACGTAAATATGTACACGTAAATATTTTGACAAAACATGTTAATACAAGCATATTTCTGTGCGCGTGTGTGTGTGGAGAGAGAGAGAGAGAGAGAGCCTTACCTTATTGCCTTATTGCCTTATTTTTTGTTTGGGTTCCCCCATGTCCCTCAGTGTGAGGCACCTCGTATATCCACCAGAGAGTTGCTAATACATCTTCCAGTGTATTTTGCATCTTCCAGTCTTGGATGGTCTGGGATGCATCTTAGGTATTTATCGAGCTGATTTTTAAACGCATCTACGCTCACTCCTGATATGTTTCTCAGATGAGCTGGCAGCACATTAAATAGTCGCTGCATTATCGATGCTGGTGCGTTGTGGATTAATGTCCTGTGCGCCTTTCTCAGTTTACCTGGAATGCTTTTTGGCACTATTAATCTACCTCGGCTTGCTCTTTCTGATACTTTAAGCTCCATGATGTTTTCAGCAATTCCTTCTATTTGCTTCCATGCTTGTATTATCATGTAGCGTTCTCTTCTCCTTTCTAGACTGTATAGTTTTAAAAATTGCAGTCTTTCCCAGTAATCAAGGTCCTTAACTTCTTCTATTCTAGCAGTATAGGACCTTTGTACACTCTCTATTTGCGCAATATCCTTTTGGTAGTGTGGGTACCATATCACATTGCAGTACTCGAGTGTACTACGCACATAAGTTTTGTAAAGCATAATCATGTGTTCAGCTTTTCTTGTTTTAAAGTGTCTGAATAACATTCCCGTTTTTGCTTTACATTTAGCCAACAGTGTTGCTATTTGGTCGTTGCATAACATATTCCTATTTAAAATTACACCAAGGTCTTTAATTGCTTCCTTGTTTGTGATTGTCTCATTATTAGGTCCCTTGTATGCATACACCATTCCTTCTCTGTTTCCATAATTTATTGATTCAAATTTATCGGAGTTAAATACCATCCTATTTATCTCCGCCCATTCATATATTTTGTTTAGATCTCTTTGTAGTGAGTTCCTATCTTCATCACAAGTAATTTCTCTACTTATTCTTGTGTCATCGGCGAAACTTCTCACTACGGAGTTTTCAACATCACAGTCTATGTCTGAGATCATAATAACAAATAGCAGTGCAGCTAATACCGTACCTTGGGGCACACCAGATATTACCTGGGCTTCATCTGATTTCTCGTCATTTGCAACCACTATCTGTTTTCTGTTTTGCAGGAATTCTTTTACCCATTTTCCTATCTTTCCCACAATATTATGCTTTCTCATTTTTTTCTCCAATATGTTATGGTCTACCTTGTCAAAGGCTTTTGCAAAATCTAGATAGATCACATCTGTGTCTTTTTCATATATCATATTATTGTATATGTTTTCATAGTGAGCTATCAGTTGGGTCTGTGTACTTTTTCCAGGTACGAAACCGTGTTGACCCATATTAAACAAATTATTTTTGACCAAATGGTTCATTATTTTCTTTTTTATTACCCTCTCATACACTTTCATAATATGTGATGTTAGACTAACAGGTCTATAATTGCTTGCCTCTAGTCTTGATCCACTTTTGAAGATAGGGGTTATATAAGCTAATTTATGTTTAACATATATCTCGCTCATATCTATACTCTGTCTTAGCAGTATTGCAAGTGGCTTCGCGATAGTGTTTGCAGTTTTTTTTAACAAAATCGCTGGAACTCCATCTGGTCCGGCTGCCGATCCATTTTTAATTTCGTTTATAGCCGTGACAATATCTGCTTCATTAATATCTATATCCGTTAGATATTCAACATTTTCTTCTCTCATTTCTGTTTCATTATTCTCATTCGCAATTCTTGGCGTGAACTCACTCTTATATTTTTCTGCTAATATGTTGCATATTTCCTTTATTTCATTCGTTAGCCGTCCTTCAATTCTTAGAGGGCCTATTTCTATTCTCCTTTTATTCATCTTTTTTGCATAGGAGTAAAGTACTTTGGGGTTTCTTTTTATATTTTGAAGTGTCCTTTCTTCTAAGTCCCTTTTTTCATTTTCTTTCGACTGTATAATCTTTTGTTCTGCATTTTCTATCTTACATTTTATTTCCCTCATTTTCCACACATTTTTTTCTTTTGCAAGATTTTTCTTCCACTTTTTAATTTTCTGAAATAAGATCCTTCTGTCTCTTGGTATGCACGTCTTTTGTTTATTGTTTTTTTTTCGGTACATATTTTTCAACAATTTTCTCCAGTATTTTGTACAGTATATCCGTATTTACCTGTATATTATCACTTATAAATACATTTTTCCATTCTTTATCCAGTTCTTCATTTATTTCTGACCATTTTATATTCTTACTGTAAAAGTTATATTTTCCATATCCTTCCCAAAGTTTTGTGTTTTTATTAATTCTGTGATCACTTGCTTTGGAATGAACTATCAATTCTATGACATTGTGGTCTGAAATTCCCGTGTTATACACTATTATTTCTTTAACATAATTCACCTCATTCACAAATACTAGATCTAGGACATTTTCCTTTCTTGTTGGAATGTGGTTTATTTGTTGCATATTATGTTCTAATAGCATATCTTGAAGCTTTTCAAATTGCCTCTTATCTTCTGCGCTACTATTACTATCTTTTTTATATGTATACATACAACCACTTTCTTCTATCCGTTCTTTCCAATCCACGAAAGGAAAGTTAAAATCTCCGGATAGGAGTATATTCCAGTCTTTATGGTTTCTACATATACCATCTATTTTTTCTATTATTATTTCAAACTCCTTAGTGTTTGGGGGTCTGTAAACTACAATATTCATTAGTTTTTCAAATTCAAATTCTACCGCAATCAATTCACATTCTGTGTTGCTGTATTTTTCACATACTTTTCCTTGATTTATGTCTCTTCCATATATTGCGGTTCCCCCTTGATTCCTATTTTTTCTGTCTGATCTATAAGTTTGGAAACCCTTTATCTGGTCATCACTGCCAGTCTCTTGGGAATACCATGTTTCACTTATATTTAATATATCTATTTTTTCAATTTGGGTTAGTTCTTCTAAGAACTCTATTTTCCTTTTAGAGTTACTCGTGACTAAACCCTGTGCATTCATTACTATTATGGTTTGTGTTTCATCCCCATTATTTAATATTGGTAATAATATGGATTCTCCCATGCTTCCTTCCTGTTCTGATATGATGTTCTTTTCTTCATTTCCCGGAATTCTGCCATTAAAAAATCCAACTTTTCTATTATATTTGCTCTTTCGCCTTCATATTTATTTGTGTGTGTATACCTGCAACTGTCCCCATATCTGCACCAACCCCTGGCATTATAGATGCATTCTTTGTAGTTGGGTTCTACATGTGCCGGTTTAGGTTGAAAGGCCTCATATCTTGGGGCTCTTGGTTCAAAGCGCGGTATATACACGGCCTGCTTTTTTGTTTCTTTTTTTGTTTCTTTTTTGCTTTCATTTTTCTTTTCAGTTTGCTGAGTTTTCTTACTTTCATTCATGGTTGCAGGATGCATATATCGACATTTTTTGTTGTAAATGCATCCTTTTCCTTCTTTTAGGTTTTTGCATATTTTTGGATGGAGATCTCTGCATTCGTCTCCATATCCGTCTAAATACGCACATTTACCATATATTTCATAATTATGGCATATCTTTGGATGCTTGTAGTAGCATCTTTCGCCAAATCTGCAATTCCCTCTTTTCAGCATATTGCAGACTATATCCTTCTTTTCTATTTTTTCTTGTTCTTGCTCTTCCCTAAAATTATGTAGGTCCGAGAGAGAGAGAGAGAGAGAGAGAGAGAGAGAGAGAGAGAGAGAGAGAGAGAGAGAGAGAGAGAGAGAGAGAGAGAGAGAAGAGGTAGCTGTTAATAAAATGATTGCCGAGTGCAAGAGCGCTTTTCCGGTGTCTGCTTCTGTTAATAGTTATAACTCCCCACACCATAATTTCCTAGGTGGATCTCAATATTTGAGACCACAAAATTAGAAAATTTCAGATGTTAATGGGACCATCGACATTTCCCCAAACCACAAAGTATCAGAAAATGTTTCCAAATATCTTTTGGCACACCAAGGAACCCACAATATAAGATTAAATCTCTGAACATAAGAAACATTGCTTCGTGTATCCAAGAAAGGTTAAGTAATTTGATAAACCTCATTTTTTTTTTACCAACAATTTAAGATGAATGTCAGCAGCTGAAAACAGAACTAGAGAAGCTAATCAAAACTTGGCAGAATAAAATTATATAGAAATTTTCTCAAAATAAAAGTCACCAAATAACTGAAAAGACTGTCCCAATGTACCTGTTTTTGCATAATTGAATAAGGGATAGATCAGGTATTTTTCTCTGAAGTAAATTTACAGCCAACTATTACACTTGGAATTCTAAGTGAGTTTTATATGCTCAAAGAAACATTGTCAAAATTTTGAGCTTGGTAAGGGGTATCTAATTTCCTAAAACGACGAACTATCATACTTATTTTATTTTTTTGTGTTTATCTAAATCGTCAATCACTGAAACCTTTACACAAACTTTCGCTAGATATCTCTTAAAGGACTTCGCAACTACATATTAATACTCATGAGATGGGATCGATACAATAAGTGTCATCTGCATTAACAACAAGCCTTGTGTCAAGGCAGTTACTCTTTTAAAATACGTTCAAATGATTAACCAATTTTGATTGTCTAAGCGTGAAAACAATGGTCTCAGGAGTGAAATGACGAAAAGCAGCGCTAACTTCAACCATACAAACTTGATGACCAGAATCTAGAAATTTTTATAAGACTGGGATTTAGCAAGAAGAGCACCACAAGTACCAAGGACGTAGTGAAAGCCAGACTGTGAGCTAATTAACACATGATTACTTTAGTATATGAATTGAGATGTTTTATTAACAGGCAGCAAAAGATTTTAGAGAAAATGGGTGTAACAGATATTGGGTGGGAATCTTTAAGACTGGATCTACCACAACCCCATTTAACTGATTAGAGTAACATCACCAATTCCCAATAAGTGCAAAAAGAACATCTAACTTATGACATACAAAAAATACAGAAAAGTTGGATGAGTAGTCGTTTATTTCTATCAAGAAAAAAAAAAAAAAAAAAAAAAACGTAAATAATAGTAATTGGTCCATACGCATAATATTCAAGTAAAAGATTTTTTTATACCACGGGACCAAAATTGACTAAACTTAGAATGTGACATACAGAATTTTTTGTTCATCTTACTATATGTTCTTTGCATACCCCAAGAGAGATTAGTTCACCAAACTTTCGACTGGGCTCCACAAGGCACAAGAAAAGTTGGAAGAACCCAGACGTACATGGCTGAGGACTATGAAGCGTGTAGATGATGATTGGAGAAGTATTGAATTAAAAGCTCAAGATAGAGACAGGATGCCAGAAAACTTTAAACCAATCAATCAAGATAGATAGAGACGACTGGCGAAATCAAACCGAGGCCCTTTGCGTCAATAGGCGTAGGAGGAAATGATGATGATGATGACGATGGTGATTACTGTCAAACCCAACAGAAAGAAATTGCGACATTTTCTTTGGTTCCGTAAATAAGGCAGCAATCTGGTTCAGCAAAAAAGCTGTAAAGGTTACACTAAAGAATGCGGATTTGGTGGTGGCCAACCGTTCCTGAGCTGTCCCAGAAATGATTTATTTCTTAAATACGCTAATTATCAGTTGGCCCAAACAGAATCCTGGTCACCACTCTTAGTTGGATATAATTATTATAAGCTAAATCTAATATACTACTTTCCTAAAGCCAGACCAGTCAGTAAGAAAGGCAGGTTCAACCAATCCCTTGAAGTAAACACTGGAATCCTAACAAAAACAAAACAGGCCTTCCTGTACCTTTGCTATAATGATGATAAAACATAAAAAAGTGTAATAATCTAAGTCTAGATTGCAAACATTTTAAACAAGTGCTTATGCGTGCCACAGATCTTTATGACTTGAATCTCACGACATTAATATTAATAACATGGCTTACGAAAAGCAGGGTAGTTAATCTTAGAATACACTGTCATTTCAGTGGTCCCCTGATTATAAATTATTGTTCTTTTTTTTAACCACTTATATTACGAAGGTTACCCATAAATACTGTAATACACCAAGACTACTAGTTCTTTTGGAATGGACTGATCCCGGATTTTGCTCGATATATTTAGTCTGTATATGAAATAAAACTAGTAAAATACTTACAACAAAGTTATAAACAAACTCAAAATTCATGATAACACTATCATGTACATGGAGAAGAAAGGCTGCTGCAGCACAAAAAAAAAAAAAAAAAAAAAAAAAAGAATGAATAAGGGACAGAAAAACTATGCTTGAGTGTAACAGCAATCAGGTTTTATCATATGCCAAAATGTCGGGTTTGGTGTGTGTTTCAAGACCCACCCATTGCCCGTGGTCTCAGGCCAACTGCAAGTCCTTAAAGTTGGTGTGCTACAGCCACAATTAGTTAGCCAGCCGTGATGTCATACCAGGAAGCGAAATTTTTTTCCCCAAACAGTTCTGCAGGTTGGGGCGGGGCTTCGTGCGCAGAAAACAGATTATAAGGGTAACTTCTTTATTACGGTTGCGTTAAGATTTGATGGGTAACTATTTCATTGAAGTTATGATCAGTAACTGCGTTCATAAAGACCTGAAATGTTTAAAGATAGCTTAATAATAATAATAAAAATAATAATAATAATAATAATAATGATAATAATAATGATTACTACACACACACACACACACATACACACATACTGTGGAGAATTTTTTGATGGTTACGTTCTGAGTGGGAACTTAGTCCGGGAAAGTCTCCTTATAACAGTTACATAAAGTTCAACAGGGGAGGATAGGAGCACTTACTCTCGGGGCACAAACACCTGCTAATACTTTACTGTCACAATTCACTAACCATCACTCTCAAATACAAAAGGGAAATTTACTGTCCAGAGGCCAAAGCACTCCACACGTAGGATTAACAATAATTTATGGCCTACTCTAGCTTTGTCAGGTCTATAGTCATCTCATTCTCAGGCTCTGTTCCAGCTCCATCCCAGCTACCCCAATGAAATGCTGGACAGGTATTTTACGTTAATGTAATTAAGACAAAATCCAAAATGGGAGCAGTGATGTAAAGTAGTTTAAAAGTTTAAAGATAAGGATCTTTACCTTCGAAGCAAATATATTAATGCAAAGTTCCTCGCTGTTACCACCTATAGACTTACTCTTCAAATATTCCCAGTTTAAACATTAAATAAATGAGGGAGCAAAAATACTAAGGAGGTTTAATTAACCTAATATTGATTTATTCACAAATTTACATCAAAGAAACGGACATCTTAACAAAGACAAAAATGGAATAATAAAGAGAATGCAAATTAAAAGCAATTCAAAATTATAAAGATGATGGTTTAGACACGCGGTCAGCAATAATCAAAAGGGGGTCTGGCACGTGGCCCACGTGACCCAGAGACTATGCTAGTCTCCAAGCAAGAAATAATAATGGAAAAATATTTACACACAATCCCACCGCACACAGTCCGAATAGTGTAATTAGCCAGGTTCCCTATAAAGTTAAAATTAGTCTAAGCTAATAAAAAATGGGGGAAAACTAAATGGCCATTGATGTAGTACCTGCACTCCTTTGAAGATTAGTCCTATGCCCGTGATAGCTGTTGACCTGGTTGTTGCACTAATGGGCACGTTGCACTCTTGCCTGGCTCACCCCAAGAATCCTTGTTGGCTACAACTATGGTATCCCAGGGTCCTCTTCTTCTCAATCTCTCCGACCGGCAGCAACAGGACTCCTTGGTGAGTCACGTTTGGGAGAGTGGGATGGGATGGGGGTGAGCCAGAAGTGCACAGATTCACTGACCCAGCAGATCAGTAGGCCAGGGCAGCTTTTCGTTGAATGGGTCTCGACTCTACGGTCGAAG
This sequence comes from Palaemon carinicauda, assembly GCF_036898095.1. NCBI lineage: Eukaryota > Metazoa > Arthropoda > Malacostraca > Decapoda > Palaemonidae > Palaemon > Palaemon carinicauda. The sequence goes on from NC_090754.1 coordinate 17,885,123, forward strand.
AGATCACCTGGCTTTACCTTTCCAGACAGGTGAGGAGCTTGATGCGCACGGTAATCCATTGGGGGTGCCATATCAGGACTTCAGGACAGGGCAATGTATTGTTGCAAGGAGTGCAGAGGAGGCAGGATTTTGTACTAAATACTCAGATAAATCTTGCTGCTCTGAGGGAGGTTATATATACAACAATCCTACCTATTCTGGCTTGCTAAAAATTAATATTTAAAATGATTAATTAGCAATGGACGGGTGCAATGGGCATACATCTTAAAATTAACCAACCTTAATTGGTATTGAGAAATATAAGATGCATTAATTCAGCAGTATTGGAATTTATATAAAATGTGCAGTTTCGGAATTTAATCTCGACCCATGTAGTTTAAGGAAAGAACCAACATACGCCGGGGGTTACACCAAGGCCATCTGTCGTGCGTATCTACGCTGTGACGTCACAAGCATGGCGTGCGCCACTGTCAACAAGTTTAGATTAGTCCTCCCTATGTTTCGTTAAAGAAAACTATATGTAGGAAAGAATGTTTAAGGGGTAGCTATAGTATTAGTAGAAGAGAGCTAAAAATACGATTAAAAGAAGAAGAGTGAAGAAAATTCTTCACACCCTGGGGATAAAGGGGAGAAAAAAAGGAGAAGGGTTAGTTCCGGCAAATGTGATTCAACTATTTGTTAGTATGAGTGAGATAAGGTTACTGGCTGAATGATGAGTGAAGTTGTTCTTCACATCATCGTCCGTTTCAAGTTAACAAAACGCTGTTAACGTTAATTGAAATCAATCGAGTCAAAAGTTAGGCTTTCACCTGAATTTGGGGAGTATTGAACCACGCAGGCAATGCTTCACGGAAGCGTTAAGTTAAGCATATGATCAGTTTTAACTTTAAACGTACGATGCAATAATAATAGAACGATTAAAAGTACTCAATTCTTCCCACCCTAGGGGTACGGATAGAGCAAACAAACGTGAGCCAATATTGGTCGAGTTCAGCAACAAGTCCGGCCAAATGATTAATTCAAAATTATGGGGGTGAATCCCAATCCCGGTCTGACACCCAACGTTTTACATTAAACGATTTTACAAAGAAAATTACTGGCGTAATGAAAACTTTGTATTCATCGCCTGACAAAAGGAGAAAAGTTACTTCCTTCTCGGCGTTTAAAGGTGAAAATTTGCTTGACACTAGCCTGAATGATAAATCGAGACAAACTAGGTCTATGGGGACATCGTATTTCTGACAACTAAGGTCTTGGATGTCATCTTCAAGGGAAACGTTTAAGATGGGAACATTAAAAACAAAACTTAATTTCAGCACGAGCTGAAGGATGTCAGGGGGATTATAGCAACATGACAAGTTGTCAAGGCAAAAATTAAATTCACTCTTTGAGGTTAAAGCAAGGGATTGGCTGAAAAAATGCTGCTGAATGACTTGGCAAAAATAATAAAGGCTTACAGTTGCGCCATATAAAACTGAATAAAAACTATGAATGATGTTCATGGTACCGTTATCCTTAAGCAAAGTTATTTGTAAACAGGCTCTAAGCTCCGGTGCTAGGTCTACACGTGTGACCTTCGCTAAATCCGCCGTCAGTGCACAAGGTTCATTTCTGACTGCTAAGGTCTTAACCTTGCGATCACGCGGCTCTTTCTGAGGGCGGGTTTCAAATCCTGACGGGGATGTTTTAGCGTCAACACGGGTTAGAGCGGAAGTCACGGGCTTAAGAACTGGACAGTCAGGCAACGTGAGCACTGGTCCATGAGATGGTACGACTTTAATGAATGAATCTACAACCGGTACAGGCCTCTGCTGGCCATCACGCACACGGTTAAGTTGGGTGGTATTTGCGCTACCACTTGGGGGGTCCATGTTAAGACTGTGAATGAGTTTTTCTCCTCCGGGACGGACTGTCACCGGCGGCAAAGACAAAGGGGGTTAAGGGTGATCAAACACTGGTGGCTTAAGGCTGGGAGATGAGGACGGAACACGTGGGATTGACACAAAATTACTAATTGTGTGCCGCGTTGGCAACATAGTATTAGAATGTGACGATTGAACAGGTTGGGGAGTTGTTGCAAAATTAATTACATTGTGCTTTACTGCCAAGACATTAAAAGGATCAACTAGTGGATCGTTAATAACATTTATAACAGGACGTGTCACTGAAGGTGTCGCCTTTGAAGAAGAATTAGACTGATTATCTTTAATTATTAAATTGGGATGAGCCATGAGGCTATTAAAAGCAATCTCAACTTTACTCGAACAGGCAGCAAGCACGGGATGATTTAATTTAACAATGGGATGGTCGTAATGACGTCTCCAAAAATTCTTGTAATTAAAAAGTTCATCTCTTACTTTACCAATTTCAGTTTTAAAATGACCCACGGCTTCAGGACCCATGTTGGGAAAATCTACTGAAGCGAGAGCATGAAGTGCTAGGTCTGCGTCCTCACAAACAAAGGTGAATGTTAATTCCTGTTCCTTAAGCCTAGCGTTAATCTCCTCGGAACTGAGCGATTCCGCCTTAGGCAGTGAAGGGTTGTTTACGTTAAACATGAAGTCCGCCATCTTGGAATGACCACGTTTGATGAACGGATTCGTAAAGCAAAACAAGGGATAAATCTGAATTTTGAAGGAATGTAAAAATGAAACTTTACAAATTTACAAGGTTGATAATTGAACATTTAAATCTACTCATGATGAGAAAAAATGGTTAAATGGACAAAAAACATATTAATCATGAAATTACTTTAAAATTCAAAGTGACCGGGTCCAACAAAGCAGACGATGCCCAGGTCACGTGACGTTAAACACTTTACTAAAATGAATTATATACGCACATGGCGATACTGACTAATTAATTTACTTTAAAGTAGAACATATTAGAAAGCACATGGGCTTATGAATGCAAAGATTCAAGTTACAAGTTAAAATAACAGGTCGAGGCTGACACTGTTGTGACGATTTCACAATTACGGGCGCACTAAGGCGACCACTGAACTATTCAAAATGTAGATTGGCGCACAAGGCAGCGACTTTAAAGAGCACTCTCGTGGAGGCTAAACAAATATAAAATTTCCCTCACGCGGAGGTAAAACAAAAATATCCTCGCTAAAGGACAAAAATAATATCTCCTCGCTAAAGGAAATTAAATGAACTACACGCAGTAATTTACTCACGGTAGCAAACAATTACACACCCTTAGTTTGGGCTGTAAACAAGATCCGCCATCTCGGAACAAACACGTGGAATGAAACGGACTTGGTGTTATTAAGTTTCTACGTTATTTGTAAGAACACTTAAAATTATGCTGCGCCAATTCGCTCTTTAGGACAAGGACACGTGCTAGGTATACGGGAAACTTTAGTTAGAAAAGTTAATGTTGGTTAGGGAAGGTAAACGACACAAAGG
>NC_090754.1:17893535-17926994 GCF_036898095.1 Palaemon carinicauda
GTATGTATATACAGTATATGCATGTATAAAAACACTCACATGCTATGCATTTATGTGTTTAAAAGCCAATATTCGCCCTTTAGTTCTTAAAACTGAATGTTACTGAAATACTTTGAATTTCAAAAGTTTCTTAGATTCCCAGGGGAACACTTGTCTGTGACATTTCATTACCAAGAGGATTAATCTAGATTAAAACATCTATTGCTTACCCAAATAGATATTCATTCTACATTGAAAAATTCATATATAAATACTCATCATACTACATCATGAAATTGTACAACTCACTCGATAAGGCAATAAATTATACACATCCAACTACCGCTTGGAAGATTTATATTGTCCATTTTTTTCGTTGTTAGTAACCCACTGACTTAGAGAGTGAGAAGCATTTTTTGGTCTCTTCTTTGTGATTATTTGACTACTCTATGCTGCTATCTTAACGCTTTTTCAATTCACTGTCGCAAGTATCTTTGACCTTACGACCTGTATGAAGGCATCTCCTGACCCCAAGTATAGATGAGCGACGACTAACTGCAACATCTGGCTAAACCTTGATTGCTGTTTCCTATTTCCAACATAGTTCTTTTCTTTGCATTAGTATCAATGAGGCACCTGTGTACCTCTCAAAGGTCCTCATTTCTCCTCCTGATCAGTCGAAATTGCACTGTTTTATAGACGCACCCATAGCTGATGACATCATTGATTATTGACTATCAATATTAATATTAACGTTAACATTAATATTAGTATTATTATTCTTAAAATTAATATTTTTATTAAGATTATTATTATTATTATTATTATTATTATTATTATTATTATTATTGTTATTATTATAATTATTGTTATTATTTGATATTGATATTAATATTATTAATATTATTATTATTATTATTATTATTATTATTATTATTATTATTATTATTATTATTATTATCCTTTTGGTGTGTCCTTCTCCTAGAAGAGCTGCTTACCATAGCTAGAGTGTCTCAATTCTTATGAAGAGGAAAGTAGCAACTGAACAGGAGTTAAACCCTTGGATGAAGAAGAATTGTTTGGTAATCTCAGTGTTGAAAGGTGTATAAGGACAGACGAGAATGTGTAAAGAATAGACCAGACGAATCGTTGAATTTGTAGGCAAAGGAAAATTTAGCCGTAACTAGATATATGGATCCAAGCTAGCCTTTCAAAGAACCTAATAACTCTAGCGGTAGAGTAAGAAATCAACACGTAAAACTGACAGACTATTAAAACCCTTATTCTTCAACATGCTTAAACAGGTGCAACAATAAAGTAATAGATATAAAAGTAATGATGATGATTTGTTATGGAAAGGTTGTAGGCTACTTGCACGAATCGAACTATGAAACTGGTAAGAATACTGTAGTTAACACAAGGAAAGTTTGGAAAATTAAGTTATTCAATAACATTTAGTTTTCATAAACCAATCATGATATACTGTATATATATATATATATATATATATATATATATGTATATATATATTGATATATATATATATATATATATATATATATATACATATATATACAGTATGTATAAATAAATATATATATATATAAATATATAAATATATATATATATATATATATATATATATATATATATATATATATATATATATATATATATACAGTATATATACTTATATACACACACACACATATATATTATTATGTGACGAACCACTGTGCAAACAATTACCCCTTTATAATGGGCGGTAGTTCTCTTCACACAACAAAATAGAAGTCATATGGGTAGACTTCCAAATTCACTTGTTTCTTATTACGAGTGTATAAGATTGTTGATTATGATCAAATGTATCTTCTTAAAGCTAGTTGCAGACAACAGAAGCACCAATAGCAGGATAATTGGAGGACAGGAACAATAAACTATGTTATAAACAAAACTTTAATCTTACGTTAAACAAAACAATGAAAAAGCACTTCAAAACAACAATAATAAGCAATGCAAAGTGAATGGGTGAGTAAGGTAGATGAATCTCGTGGTGAGAACAATGTATTCTAACAAAACAATAAATTTGGGGTTACCTTATAACATGTAAGGTAAGAAAACAGGGATGATTTACAGCAGGAAGGCGAGTGTAAACAAAAGATAATGAGAAGAATGGAATGAAGATGGCGCTGAAATAAGGTGATGTATTTACAAAGAAAATGGAAAAATAAACTTTAGACAAATCAGATATGTTAGCATATGTACAACATATGGGGATATCACAGTCCCCCCTTGTTTTTGTTTTTTTCCATTTCCCGAGGATCAACCGAGGTTATCCTTGATAATGAGTCTGCCACAATGTTTTCTCGTCCTGATATGGCGATTACTTGGATATTATGTGCAGATAGTATGTATGACCATCTTAAAAGTTTAGGGTTGAGAGTAGTGGACCTATGGAGATGCGACAGAGGAGAGTGGTCGCTGTAGACGTAGATCGTGTCTTGTCCATCAACATAAATCTCGTATCTTTGGATGGTAGCTACGATGGCGAATAGTTCTTTCTCCACTGTGGGCCAATTTAGTTGGGAACCCATAAATCGTCCACTGGAATAAGAGACTGGTAACAGATCAGCTAGTGGGGGCAGGTTTCCTGTTATGGCTGTTATTGGAGCAGGATGCTGTAATAAAATGCCCCCATATCCAAGATCACTAGCGTCTGTTTGGAGATAGAATGGTTTGGTGAGGTTAGGTGCCATTAATATAGGAGGAGATGACAAGTAATTTTTTAGCTGGTTAAATATTTGATCATGTTGCTCGCTCCAAGAAAAATTTACTTTTGAAGAAGTTAAAGCAAATAGTGGTCCTGTGAACGGTGAGAAATTTGGACTGAACTTAGCGTAATATCCTACCATACCTAGAAATCTTTTTAATTCCTGTTTGGTAGTTGGAACAGGATAAGAAGTTATGGCGCTAATATTTGCATCATGGGGTAATACTTTACCACTGCCAACTCGATGACCAAGGTAAGATACCTGACCTTTGCAAAAATTACTTTTTGCTAAGTTGATCGTTAAACCGTGTTGTTTCAACCTTGAGAAAACTTCTTTTATCTTTTGAATATGGTTTATCCATGTGTCAGAGGCAATAATGATGTCATCTAAATATACAAATACTTTTTCCAAGTCCTGTAAAATTAAAGACATTACTCTTTGGAAGGTGGCAGGTGCGTTGGCTAATCCGAATGGCATTACGTTATAACTAAATAAGCCAAATGGAGTGATAAATGAAGAAATTTCCTTTGCCGTTTCTGTTAATTTAATTTGGTAATAACCCTTCAACAAATCTATTTGGGTTAAGTAGGTCGAATTACTTACTTGGTCAATGATATCTTGTATTCTTGGTAGAGGATACGAATCTTTAATTGTTAAATTATTAATCTTCCTGTAATCGGTACAAAGACGAAATTTACCATTTTTCTTTCCTACTAGGAGACATGGGGAAGCCCATGGTGACGCACTGGGTTCTGCCAATCCTTCTCTTACTAAGTAGTTCACTTCTTCTTTCATGATACCCAATTTCTTCTGTGATGTTCGATAGAAAGCTTGTTTAATGGGTGCAGCACCTGGTTGTAGTTTGATGTCATGATCTAGCATGGTGCATCTGCCTGGTTTATCTGAAGTTATACTAGGAAATTCATGGAATAAAGCTACTAAAGATTTACATTTTGATGCAGATAAGGGTTGTAGATAGTCTGATAAGTTTTCCAAGATCTTTGAGTTTTGAGAATCCTGCCAAGATGCAGTTATTGGATCATCTGTAAATTGATCCATAGGACAATCTATGTATGGTATGGCACTAGTAATCATTACCGTTTTATTTTCAGCTGTTGAGGGAGACAAATAGGCCTTTAAGAGGTTTATGTGGACTAATTGAGTAGACTTACGCTTATCTGGAGTGGCGATTATATAGTTGGTTGGCGAGATACGTTGAGTGATGGTATAAGGTCCCTGGTATTTCTCTCGTAGGGGAGAGCCTGCAAGCGGATGGTATAGCAGCACTGCATCTCCTACTTTGAAACTTCTGGTTTTAGCCTTTTTATCATAGTTAATCTTCATCTTCTCTTGAGCTGTTATCAAGTTAGTTTTGGCAATGGAGTGAAGATCTGAAAGTTTCTTGTTGAGTTCTGAAATATATTGGGAAAGAGGTACCTCATTATCTCCCAACTTCAGGATGCGTTCTTTGACTGAACTGAGGATAGTTCGTGGCCGTCGACCGAAGAGTAGTTCAAAAGGTGACATACCAGTAGACTGATTTCGAACTCCTCGTATGATGTACATGATCAGTTCCAAATCGCAATCCCACTCGTTACCTGAACTATGGATGTATTTCCGGAGAAGATTTTTAATGGTCTGGTGAGTGCGTTCTAATGCTCCATTGGTCTGTGGATGGTAAGCTGAGGATGGGGCTTGGGTTATATGGTAATCTTTCATAGCTGTTTTAAAAGCATGACTCATGAAATTGGTTCCTTGATCACATTGTAGTTCAGTTGGAAATCCTACAACAGTAAATATGGACACTAGTGACTTTAGGATGTTCTTGGCTGAAATGTTTCTTAAAGGTACTGCAAATGGATAACGGGTAGTTGGGCATAAGGCCGTAAGCAAGTATTCATGTCCCCTTTTTGTCTTAGGCAAAGGGCCTACACAATCTACTATGATCTTACTGAAAGGTTCTTTAGGCACAAGTATAGGTTTTAAGGGTGCAACTGGTACTTTTACATTAGGACTACTTACTTTTTGACATGTTGTACATGTTTTTACGTACTCTTTAATGTCATTCTTCATGTTTGGCCAATAAAAGTCTTGACTGATGCGTTCATATGTTTTAGTGATACCAAGATGAGAGTCAGCAGAGTGAGACAATTCTAGGATCAGAGGTCTTATATCCTTAGGAACAACTACCTGGAATAGATCCTTCCAGGTTTCTAGATGACTGTTCTTGCTGGACCTGAATTTTCTCATTAGTACATTATTATTAATATAAAAATAAGAACACTTGTTGGTATCCTTTGGTTTCACTTGGTTGAAACACTGCTGTAGAGTGACATCTTTCCTTTGTTGATAGCTAAATGAATCAGGCTGGATCTTATATGTACTCATCAACTCGTTGAAATCCATAGGTTCAGAGACTGGCAACGGGTTTGATGATGATTCAGTGGGGGTGTCCTTTTTACTGCTTCGTGTCACTGCTAAGCATTCCTCCTGTACAACATCACCTGGAGATACTGCTATTAAGTTTGTTAAGACAACAGAGTTAGCTATGTCATTACCCAGGATTACATCTACATTCTTGCATGGTAACAGTTCTGAATTTACAGCTACATCAGTAGTTCCAGAGAAATAAGGACAATGAAGGTTTACATTAATGAGAGGCAACATAGACTTACTGGTTAAGTCATTAACTGCAACATACCTGTGAGTTTCACCTTTAGGTCGTATTACTTTAGGAGAGACGATCGTTTGAGAGGATCCAGTGTCTCTGAGTATGGTTACAGGTTTACCATTTATTTTGCCTGAGCAAGTGAAGGGTGCAAACGCTTGGGACTCGTGTGATGCACAATGGAAGGTCTTTTTCTTCTCCACCTTAGGTTTTGGTTCCTGTTTGGGCAGATTCATTTGCTTAGGAGAGAATTGAGGGGGATTAGGTTTTCTCTTTAAGTATGAAGCTGCACAATGTGGATCAGGACATTCTGAAATATGATGTCCTTCTTGTTTGCAGTATGTACAAGTTTCCTTAAGTCTAGTTTCTCTATATGGGGTTTTACCTACTTTATGAATAAGAGCATAGTCATCTGCCTTTAAAGCGGCTTTCTTAGGGTCAGATTCATTCTGCTCTCTTAGATACACATTAATGCTACCTGGTATTTTCCTTAAGAACTCCTCCATTACTATTAAATCTTTCAACTGCTCGAAAGTTTTGACATCTACTTTGTCTACCCACTTCTGAAACTGTTTAATCTTTCCATTCATAAATTCTAAAAAGGTCTGCTGAACTTGCTTCTGACTATTACGAAATATTTGCCTATAACCTTCCGCAGTAATAGAATAAGCATCAAGGATTGCCTGTTTAATTATGAAATAATCATGTTCCTCTAACATAGTGGCACATACAGATAATGCTTTACCTTTAAATGAGTTCCGGATGATTAAATACCATTTGTCCTGAGGCCAATTGAGATTCTTGGCTGTGTCTTCGAACACAGAAAAGTAGTTATCAGGTTCCCGTTCTTCAAATGTGGGCAGCAATTTCTGCACCTTGCCCACATCAAAGGGTTCGGGAATTAGCTTACCTTCTTCCTTTTCTTTCAGTCTTATAAATGCCAGATCCCGTTCTGTTACTGTGGCCGCTTCTCTCTCAATCTGCAGCCTAACACGGAGAGCGTTGTTTTTCTGTTCACTTGCTTTTTCTTGTTGCTCCAAAGCAGTTTCCACCTTGATACGTTCTAGGGAAGCAGCGGCAGCAGCCTTGCGCTCAGCAGCAGCGGCTTTCCTCTCTTCTAACTCAGCGGCGGCAGTTGCGGCTCTTTCAGCAGCAGCGGCTTTCCTCTCTTCTACCTCAGCGGCGGCAGTTGCGGCTCGTTCAGCAGCAGCGGCTTTCCTTTCTTCTAACTCAGCGGCGGCAGTTGCGGCTTGCATCTTCATCTTTTCCAACTCCAGCTGCAGACTTAATTTATCCAAGTCACTATTTGGATTGGTAACTGTTAGAGCTCGAACGTCAGCCAATTCTTCTTCTGGAACAATATCTTCATCTACAAGGAAGTTCAAAATATGACTGAGAATTACACATTTTACGGCAGTTGCGGGAATCTGTACATCATAATGGCGAGCTAGATTCTTTAGGTCAGTTTTTGTGGCAACTGTGAGAGATTCCACATGATCCCGTGGTGATACAATAAATTGTTGCAAGTTGAAAGGCATTTTGAATGTCGCCCGTGGCGCAAGATAAGTACAAACTAAAATAAATATACAAACTTTACAAGAATAAGTATAAGATCATACGATCGCAAAATAACAATCTTTCGATCACAGAAATACAAAACAGCGATCACAAAATTACAAGATCGAGAGATCACAAAATTACAAAATTATATGATTAGATCACACTTACACAAAAATAGCTTAAATACAAAATTAAGTCTCGCGAAACTTACGATAATACTATTAAAACTTTTATTCACAGTTAACGACTGAACAATTATTTTTTTAATACTCGAGATCTTGAGCACGCGGCTAACTACTTCATAATTACTCAAACGACACGCTTAACATCACAAACTTTTACAACAATTTTACCGAATCGGTAAACAAGGCTTTAAAACGCAAAGGTATTTTTTACTTTAAACATACCTAATTAGCACGTTCTAGTTTACATTTCCTTTTAATTTATACCAGCTTAATACGATAACTTTTCAATGTTACATTTTAATTTATATAAATGCTATATTATTCTCGTTATGATAAAATATCTAGTTAATAGTCAACACCTAGTTTAAAGTAATTGATTATCAGAATAATGCACAAACTGGACAAAATACGTAGTATGCGCTTTATAGATATAACAGGAGTAATTTAACACAAGTATCTAAATATTCATTTACTGACACGTAAATGTTATTTGTACACCAAAATAGTACTTTTAACACCAAACAATATACAAGTTAATTTCCTGACTAGAGATAACGATTAGAATTACGAAAATCTCCGAAATTGGAAATTGGCTAATTTCACTTAAGAAATTTATATAACAAAATAAATCACTTTATAATGAAAATAGAGATGGAGGAAATTTCACATATTATAATGAAACTTAATTTAATAAATCACATATAATGAAATTTGACTTATTTCCTAAATATCACTTTTGAATGGCGATTTTAAGAAATGGCAAAATCTTAGGGCTTCAGATTTTTTTTTTTTTTTATGAGAAATCTCTGGGATACGAGATTTGAGTAGGCGAAACTTTAAAAGCTACCTACTGGGGGCATCTTCAATTAATAAGGGTGGTTTAGAAGCTGGACAATCAGCATACCTAAGTCTTAACTATATTAAGCGTGACTTGTTCCTCTTACAACCAAATGACTACCCAGACATATATTATACATAAATGTCTAATGAGAGGGAGACGAGACATCTACCTTACCTTGGAATTATTACTGTCGTCCTTTATCCTTGGTACGCCACAACACAACACTCGATACTGTTCATAATCACTGGAACTGTTCTTTCACGATTCACTCACTTGATATAAATTTGATGAATCATATCACACATCAGATCCCGGACAGGCCCCCAACTATTATGTGACGAACCACTGTGCAAACAATTACCCCTTTATAATGGGCGGTAGTTCTCTTCACACAACAAAATAGAAGTCATATGGGTAGACTTCCAAATTCACTTGTTTCTTATTACGAGTGTATAAGATTGTTGATTATGATCAAATGTATCTTCTTAAAGCTAGTTGCAGACAACAGAAGCACCAATAGCAGGATAATTGGAGGACAGGAACAATAAACTATGTTATAAACAAAACTTTAATCTTACGTTAAACAAAACAATGAAAAAGCACTTCAAAACAACAATAATAAGCAATGCAAAGTGAATGGGTGAGTAAGGTAGATGAATCTCGTGGTGAGAACAATGTATTCTAACAAAACAATAAATTTGGGGTTACCTTATAACATGTAAGGTAAGAAAACAGGGATGATTTACAGCAGGAAGGCGAGTGTAAACAAAAGATAATGAGAAGAATGGAATGAAGATGGCGCTGAAATAAGGTGATGTATTTACAAAGAAAATGGAAAAATAAACTTTAGACAAATCAGATATGTTAGCATATGTACAACATATGGGGATATCACAATATATATATATATATATATATATATATATATATATATATATATATATATATATATATATATATATATATATATATATATGTATATATGTAAATATATATATATATATATATATATATATATGTGTGTGTGTGTGTGTGTGTGTGTGTAATTATTATTATTATTATTATTATTAAGATATCTATAAACATTTCAGCTCTTTATGAATGCAGTTACTGATCATAACTTTAATGAGCTAGTTACCCATCAAATCTCAATTCAGCCGTAATAAAGGAGCTACCTTTATAATCTGTTTTCTCCGTACGAAGCCCCGCCCCAATCTGCAAACCTGTTTGGGAAAAAAAAATTTGCGGCCTGGCCGGCAACCAAGATGGCTGCCGGCAGTCATGGACTGTTGGCAGCCTGCTGGAGGCTGCCAACATTGCCGGTGGCTGCCGACATTGCCGGCGGCTGCCGACGTTACCGGCGGCTGCCGAGGTTACCGGCGGCGGCCAACGTTACCGGCGGCTGCCAACGTTACCGGCGGCTGCCGACGTTACCGGCGGCTGCCGACGTTACCGGCGGCTGCCGGCATGATAGCCATTTGCCGGCCTGGCCGGCAACCAAGATGGCTGCCGGCATTCATGGACTGTCGGCGGCTGCCGACATTGCCGGCAGCTGACGGAATGATAGCCATTTGCCTGCCTGGCCGGCAACCAAGATGGCTGCCGGCAGTCATGGACTGACGGCGGCTGCCGACATTGCCGGCAGCTGACGGCATGATAGCCATTTGCCGGCCTGGCCGGCAACCAAGATGGCTGCCGACAATCATGGACTGTCGGCGGCTGCCGACATTGCCGGCGGCTGCCGACGCTGCCGGCGGCGGCCGACGTTGCCGCCGGCGGACAACGTTGCCGGCGGCTGACGACATAACTGGCGGCTGACGGCACATTTTGTCCCCAAGGTTCCTCAGTCCTCCCTTGGACTGTTGCTATAGATTCTGTTGCCTGTGTGCTGCCGGCCAGGCCGGCAAAGTCAGTGCTGACTCGGTAGGCAGCGCGCCGACTGTACTTGTACTGTCAGCGGGTTGCCGGCAACAGTACTGTAGCTATATAGAAGCCTGAATGTTATATTCTCCCCTTCTATTAAAACCTTCTTTCGTAAAAAAAGGCAGTCTATTAGACTTTTACTTCCTTAATTACTGTATACATTTACATTGAAGGATAGCCCTTTTTTCCATACTGTCTCTCTCTCTGTCTCGCTAGTTCTGCCAGGTATGCCGGCAAATGCTAGCTAGACCGGCAACATGCCGGATCAACTACTGTATAGGTTATACAGATAGCCAATATATCTCAGTATAGTATATACTGTAGATAAAAAACTACTATATTTCTTGTACTAGTAGTTATTTCCAATATATTTTGGATATCCAGCTCGGGCATTTTCTGAGCCTAATCCTATAGTGAATGAATGTGATTTCTTCAATATCCTGATTGGAAATCAGTTTAGGATTACCCTACAATATTAGATACTTCAAGGCAAGAGTTATACACTCCTAACCTTTAAAAGGTACAGCCTTTTCTTGAGTCTCCCTGATCAGGAAACTCTATAATTTAATATAGTAGGAAGACTACAGCAAATGACTTGAGTCGGATATACTAATATATGTCTTTAATTTTCTAGTCCATCTGGCTTTATGCTGGATGGACCCTTCTATCTTATGTTGCCTGGTAGGCAGCATAATGACTAGATTACAATACATAGGTACAGCAGTCGATAATTTGCAATATAGACTTACTGCATTTAGAAAACTACAGTACCATGATACAGTAGTATTTTATAGCATACTTTGGGTATCCTTCAGCGAGTTTTTCTTCTGATACCGCTTATATATTGAAGGAATATTTTCTTCAATAGTCTGATTTAGAATCAGTCATCCTGACCCCACAGTTACTTGATACTTCTCTACCCCTAGGGGTAAGAACCCTTCTACTTGGATTTTCTCAACAGAGAAAGCTCCATGTAGTTAATACTGAGGGGAGGTAGCAGCATTTGCTCGCGGGGGTACACAAGTATGTATCTCCTACTATCCCTTTATAGCTTACTATCCTAAGCTATTCTGTTGTAGATGACATTTACATGTTGATTATCAGTGTAATAATCCCTTGTATACTCATTTGGTTTTCCTTTCTTTACAGGAGGAACACCAGATATCTTGTGCTGCGGTCCCCTGCAAAACCAAGAGTAAGGACTTTTACGGTCATAATACTTGCAGGTTGCATGCCCCCTGCAATATTATTTCCGGATCCCTACATTATTGGAACCCACAGGGTTGCAATATATGTCGGACATTGATGTCTGAAGGTTTTGATAATCCCAAGTCTACAGAGACTAGGGATATAGCTCAGTATAAATTGCATAACTGGGTGAGAGGCTTCCAAAAGATCTCTCAGGGACCTTTCCTACCTAATGATAGGATGCGTAAGCTATTATTTCCAAAGCTAAGTGAGGAAATAGTAGTGCCTCAGGAACCAACTACATCCCCTTATGGCGAGTAAACCTTTGGGATCGAGGGCAAGAAGTGCCCTAAGGTAGAAGAGAAATATGTTGTGTCGGACTTTCCTCCGCCTATGCCGGCTAAAGAGCCACCGATGTCAACATCTTCGTCTTCTACCCCTCTATTGGATAATGTGGTACAGTTATGTATCCAACTGAAGAATCAGATAGAGAGCTTTGGTAAACAAAGCAAAAAGCAGAAAGTAAAACGCAAGATAGAACCTTGTAAAGCTTCTCTTGTTGCTTCCCACGGGTCAGTCAAACGACCCATGAATCAAGACCTTCCTACATGCTCCATAACCAATCCCTGGAGGTTTGCGGAGCAGATGTCGATTTCAAATGGCAATCTCTACATCTCAGAGAAATTAGGTGCTGTTCCTTTGGCCAAAATCCAATTTTGGCCAAGCTTTGATGCTTTCCCTAATTGCTGGGTTCGACTGTTGTATGAACCAAAGTCAGGAAAAGGAACGGAACAAAAGAAGGTCATGATTCTTGACCATGGTAAGGCACAGACTATCCTTTCAGGTAATCTGAAGAGGGCGGGTTATTCAGAGACGAAGGTATTCTCACTGAATAACAGACACCTTTCCTTTCTTGCTCCTACTTCACTCGCTTTCCCCTTTATGGGGAAGGCATTTACTTCGGTTACCAAAGCTGTAGAGGCGGGTGAACCATGTCCTACACTCGATGAGTGCAAGCCTTTGTCACCAGCCTTTCCCGGTCAGGAAAAGGATTGGAAGGAAGTCTATTTGACATTTTCGGTAGGAAAATTAGACAAGGATGTCACAAGTCGACAATTCAATGTATGTCTCCCTAATTTGTCCGATTTGCTCTTGTTTAATGAACTCGAGTCAAAGAAGAGACTTGCGACATCCCTTTCTCTACAAAACTACATAGAGTTGTGTTCAACCTACGAAAACAGCCCAGGCATTCTCATGGTCATAGCCAAAATGCATATGGCTACCTTGGTAAAGGACCTTTACGCCTTTGTGAAGGCTAGGAGAGCATGTAGAGAGTTTGTGTTCGCTGCTGCAACAGTGAAACACGAAACAAGGAAGCTAATATCTTCCAACATCTGGGGTAAAGACCTCTTCCCACAAGAGGTTATTAAGGAAGTAATTAAGAATGCCACCATGGAGAACATAAGTCTTCTCCGGAAATGGGGCATTCCCTCAAAGAGAAAATCTTCTGTGGTTGTGGGTCCCCAACCTAAAAAGATCGAAAATACTGGAAATATTCCAGTGACCACAATGCTACAGGCAAATGGTCAGAAGTCTAAACCTGCTGATTATTCGAAGCATAAAGACGCTTCGGCAAGGAGGAACTTTCCCTCAGGATCGCAGGACCTTCGATCCTTTGGTCCAGAGCCTATTCGAAATGAGCCATTGGTGGGAAACAAAAATTTCCCTACTTTTGTCTTCTTACCTTTTCCTACAGTTCAAAACCCTCCTGGAGGAGTATACCTGAGAGCTGTAGAGCATACAGGTAGTAAGAAAGCTATGGCTCGTCGAGTTCCAGGGAAGGCCATTTTCTGTTCACGAGAAGGACTCGAGAAATCTCCGAGTCATTCTGAACCTGTCGCCACTCAACAAGTTTATAGTAAACTTCAAGTTCCGAATGTTAATCCTTCTGAGCATATGGACCTTGTTCCAATTAAGGGTGTTCGTAGTCTTACCAGACCTGAAAGGTGTCCCCCGAAACCTTCCAGCCAACCACCCCCCTTCCTCCTATCTAGGATTCATGTCACGAAGAGTAATATTCATTCTAGAATAGATACGTATCAGACTCACAGTCCTAAGTATCTTCATATAGATGACCCGATTCCCGGAACATCGCAGATGCAAGATTTGCCTCTAGAAGTCTCGACTTTCTCCAGATCTATGGTTTCGATAGCTAAGAAACCATCGAAGCTTTCAGTCACATCAACTCAATTTCCTCTTGGGAATTTAAAAGGAGCTCACAAGGTCCGTCAAGAGACTCAGCTGATCGATCAGATTCCCGAAACGCTAGCAAGGGAAAACGCTAAACTTTCCCTGGTTCGCAATTCTGACAGACCTTGTGCAATGAGCACATCGGAAGGATGCGTTAAGAGTCTGGAGAAAACACTCATCAAATGCTTGAAGAGATCAAATAAGACTTCACAATCGAACATCTCGTGCAGTTCTGGTGAAGTTACCCATCCCTTTCTTAAAGGAATGACACCTAACAGCAGTTCACTTACAATTGATCCACGATGTGACAGTGGATACTCTATCTCAATCCAAGGAGATAGAGCTGGAATGGTCCATGGACGCAGACATATTCCATCCCAGATGGGAACAAGTCCCGGAACTGCAGCTCGTTCTTTTCATCACGAGCATCTTCAAGAAAGTACCTCGTTAAATAGCCCCTTACGAGGATCCTCTAATGAAGCTGATAGACTAGATGAGGCCGGTCCTAGTTCCGATCCTAGCTATATTTCTGAAGATTCAAAAATAAACTGCCTTAGGTTTATCACGGAGAACCCAAACCCCTCATTTCACGAATTTCTTGCCCTAGCGGTTAGAAAGAGGTTTGGGATCTCAGAAGGCAATATAGAATTCTTAGAAGAATACAAGGCTAAGTCTACTAGAAGACAATATGAGTCTTCCTGGAAGAAGTGGGTGGAGTTTGTTAAATCAAAAGGATCGAAAGAAATTTCTATGAACTTCTGTCTGTCCTTCTTTGTCCACCTTCATAGCCAGGGGTTGGCGGCCAATACGATAAATACGTGCAAATCAGCCTTGACTAGACCTCTCCTATATGCCTTCCAAGTGGATCTGGCAAATGAAATCTTTAACAAGATTCCGAAAGCATGTGCTAGACTTAGGCCTGCAGCACCACCAAAGCCCATCTCTTGGTCTTTGGACAAGGTCTTACATTATGCCTCATCGGTGAACAATGAAGATTGTTCTCTTAAGGATCTAACCCAAAAGGTTATTTTTCTGTTCGCAATAGCCTCTGGGGCTAGAGTTAGTGAAATAGTGGCTCTATCGAGAGATGAGGGCCACATTCAGTTCACAGATTTAGGAGAACTGAATCTCTTTCCTGATCTATCATTTCTCGCTAAAAGTGAGCTACCCACCAAGAGGTGGGGTCCCTGGAGAATCTGTCCTCTGAAGGAAGATGTCTCTCTATGTCCTGTAGAGTGTCTAAAGGTCTATCTTCATAGAACTTCAGACTTCAGGGGAGGACAGCTCTTTAAAGGAGAAACTTCGGGATCAAATTTATCTCTAAATCAACTAAGGGCGAAGCTCACCTACTTTATTCGTAGAGCGGATCCGGACAGTACTCCCGCAGGTCATGATCCGAGAAAGATTGCTTCAATACTGAACTTCTTTCAGTACATGGACTTTGAGCGTCTTCGTTCATACACTGGATGGAAATCATCCAGAGTGTTTTACAAACACTATGCAAAACAAGTGCATGAACTGAAACACTTTGTGGTGGCGGCAGGTAGTGTATTGAAACCTGCCCCCTAATTTCTGTGATAAACTATTTTTGGTTTGGGTCCTCACTTGTCCTCGGACATGCACTGGATAAGAATCATCCAGGATGTTCTACAAACACTATGCTATGCTAGTCCATGATCTGAAGCAATATGTGGTGAAGTCAGGTAACTTATTTACTTTGCCGTTTATTCTACGATGAACAGATAATTGACTGGGACTGTCAGTTAAGGGGAGAGGAAGTCATCATTTTTAAGTATGTCTTCTTCTATTTAAGTGTTACCATGGTAACACTAGCTCTGTTCTAAAATCCCAGGTGTGGAATTATACAGATAGCACTAGTGCCGGTGTACGAAGTACATAGTGCAGTTAATGGTAACCAGTACAGGAATTATGAAGAGCGATTATCTTTTATCTTCTCTTCAATCTAAGAGTGGCATTTCTTGACTTCATTCCTTCAAAAAAGAAATACGATTCCTGTACTCGTTTCAGGTATAATCCCATTGTCAGACTACATTCGTTTTGCTAACAATCTCTTGTAGTCATTTATTAGAAATAAATGTCTATTAGAATGTAGTGCGTCCACCTTCGCCAGACAATTGTATCTATACATGCCAGATTTTTTTTTATCTACCTAGAATGCATCCTTCACATATTTGTATGCATCAAAAGTTGAACATAAGAGACACTGATGTCATTTTGGCCAAATATACAACTTGAGACTATTTGTGTATTCAGTGTGTACTTAAGTTTGGTCATACTATTTATGTTAACCTTGAAATCACTTTTCAACTGTCTAGATGACTCTTCCCTGTAGGAGGCAGGAAGCACTAACATTGTTTATGATTAGTGATGATGACATATAACGGTATTGTCACTAGTCTCATATGGTCAGTGTGACCATTGAAAAGGTTGGTATAAGGTTTAGGCACTGATGGAAAATCCACAGTTACATTAATGCTCTGGTATGCTTTCATCAGCACGACATGGCTTGAGCCTAAAAAACGGATTTTGAGCGAAGCGAAAAATCTATTTTTGGGTGAGATAGCCATGTCGTCCTGATGGACCCACCCATCTCTTCTGTAGAAGAGATCTTCAGTTTCCCTCCCGTAGTACTGTATCTGTAACAGCCTATGCTCAATGCTACAAGGAATGGCCACTATCGTAGGGATGGCGTTGTTGTACTATCGATAGTAGTAGGGAACGGGGATGGCCTTTGGAGGGCCCCCCTTTTATTTTTGCCACACCTCCTCGAACGTAAAACTCTATCTGGGGTGCAGATTGGTATGAGGTGTGCTATTACGTCCTTACGCGATATCCCTTCTTAAAATTTAAGGGATATTCGCTCCAGGAGTTAGAATTCTGGGTACCTTCGGTAAATTCTCTGGGATATATCACTGTAGTCACATATAACCTAGGAAGCTACTTATGGAGGAACTTCCATCAGGACAACATGGCTATCTCACCCAAAAATAGATTTTTCGCTTTGCTCAAAATCCGTTTTATATATATATTTTTGGGCTCAAGCCATGTCGTCCTGATGGAAGTTCCTTAAGGGCAGCTTCCTAGGGTATATTACAACTACGGCGATATTCCCAGAGAATTTACCTTAAGGTACCCAGAATTCTAACTCCTGGAGCGAGTATCCCTAAAAAAGACCTTAGGGATATCGTAAATATCAGTGGACGTATTCTTGACACGCCTCATAGCAATCTATACCCCGAACAGAGTTAACACTTCGTAGGGGTCAAATGGCAAGAAAACGAAAACGAGAAAGAAAAGGGGAGAGCCGTTCGTAAGGCCCTCTGTTCTCCCGTTTTGTAAGCGTGCCCTGCGCCGATTCTGGCGCCATCTGCATTCCTTTTTGCGTAGCTTTACAACTCGGTGTTTTTTCCTGTGTTTCTACCAAAATCTTGGATTTACTCTCATATTATGCTTTCTCCAACTTCTTCTGCTTCGGATAAGTTGAGTACTATTTCTTTTATGTATAAATGTAGGCTCTTGTTTAAAATTAAAGTATTTAAAAGAGTTATCTTTGATACAAGAGCTGTTGCCTGCTGGAGGCGTCATGGACGCTGTCGCTCGCTAGAATAGGATTTATTTGTTAGCAAGAGCGACGTTCCCAGCCCCCTGCGCTTTAATAATTAGCTGCTTAGCTTAATTAGGAATTCTGTTATGATGCGTTAGTAGTGCGCCTGGCGAAAGTTTTGCCTAGGCTGACCAACACTAGTCTTCGTAGCCTAGTTATTGGTCCTTGTACTTCCTGCATGATATTTAGTCTTCCAAGTGTGATTTTATATTGCTTAAAGCGTTAGGCAACGTTATACATACAGCCCTTTTCGAGTATTTTCCAAGATAGTATTGGAGTGAGTTTCGGTGATTTAGGTAATCGATTCTCTTAGTGCCTAGGCTAGGTTGTCTTAGGTCTTGATAATATTATCTTTTCCCCGTTTGCTCCCTTCTCTTCGGGGAAGGGGCTAACCCTTTCCCTCTGTTTAAGCCTTAGGCTTAACTCTAGTGGTTTGTTTGAATTAATTTTCAAATATAACTATGCTGGAGTAGTACTGTACCTTCCTGCTCCAACTGAATTGGTTCAGAGGGGGACAGTACAGCAGTGTATTAGTCTGAGTCCGTGTTGGTCTAGCGTGGGGCAGAGTCTCCCTTGCTGCCTGACACGGGCATAGGAGGTTTATCCTCCTTGATTCACCTTGGAAGGTTTCGGTAATTATGATCCCTTCGCTCGGTGACCCCTCAGACTTGTCCTCTTTGCTGTTCCGGGTTCGGGATATGTTCCCTTTCCGGAATAGCAATTCCTTCCTTGCCTTGGTTTTAGGGAGGCAGCCAGTAGTGCCGGCCTCCCTCCCTGGATCTCTCTGGCTGAGATGAGCTTTCTTAGTTTGGAATGATCCTTAACCAAGGCAAGGTTGGACAGGACCCTCTGTCCTTCCCTTCTATTTTCCGTTTCCTTTGTGTCAGTCGTCTCACATCCGTACCTAGCATAGGTTGGGATGGGGAGCTGACGTGGTCCCCTGTCGGCCGGCAGAGAGTGCCGACCGGCAGAGGCCCTATCCTTTGAGTGCTGCCCGGTCCTTCCTTGGTCCCTCAACCGCTGCCGTCTGTAGTTTCAGTAAGCAGTGGTTAGGAAGCTTGACTTAGTGTCTCCCCTTCCTCTCGGCACTCTTTCGGGTGTCGGGCGCGGAGGTACATAGCCTCTTAGCCCGGCACCCATTCTGTTGTCTTCTCTTGTGTTGTCCTTGCCGTCTGCCGGCCTAGTGGCCGGCCGTCGGTAGGGGGGTGTTCGCTAGTTCTCTTGCTGTCGGTCGGCGGTGGTCTTATGCCTTTGCTGGCCGGTCTCCTTGCTCACCTGCCGGCCGCTTTGAGTGGCGGCCGGCAGCCGGGCGCTACCTGGAGTGGATGCCAGCCGGCAGGGTTTACTCATCGCTGCCGGGCCGGCCTGCTACATCACTCGGTTGGCCGGCCACTAAGAGTGATGGCCGGCAGCTGGGTGCCAACCGGATAGCTATGGACCGGCAACCACTACCGACCGGTTCAGGCATAGGAACTGGAGTTCTCCCCCGTCTGGGTGATCCTAAGTTGCATACTTGAGACCTACCTTTGGAAAAGGGGGTGGGGGTGCTGACCGGCAAGAGCCGGCCGGCACACCACCCTCATGTACTGTATCAGTTCTTCCCTGTTTAGTGTCTTCTACCAGGGGAGAACATGATATAGAAGGTTACAACACTGTCTTTTCTAACTTACTTGTGTTGCCTTGTGCAGTCACTTGGTGTTGCCTTACAGGGATGAAAAGAGAACTCTTTTCATCTTTAGCCAGAATGGTAAAATCTTACCTTAGGTGTGAGCTACACCTAATTTCCCTCGGGAAATATGATCTTTGGTTATTCTAGCAAAGACTAACCATTTGATTTTAATGGCTGGTGGGCTTCCACAGGTGATTGTAGGGGATTCACAAGTATGTGTCTTTTCCTTATTCTTTGTGGTCTTGCACGACCCGTTGTTGTTGGCCTTACAGATAAGAAAGTGAGCTCTTTCTTGTCTACTATCCGGTATTTTAAAATCATTCCTTAGGGGGGGTTACACCTTCTTCCTTTGGAAATTTTCCATTGGTTAATCTGGCATAGATTAACTATACGATTTTATGATTTGGAAGGCTACAACAATTGGGTGTGTGGGAAATACAAGGATGTGTCTTTCCGTTTTGTTATGCTACTGTGCATATCCAGTGATACGTAGTTCACTTGATACTCATTGAAATTTCTTCTCTTTACAGGAGGACCATCCGTAGTGCGGATGTATTTCTGCAACGTCCGCAGTAGGGCTTCTGCGGACATGGTTCTGAAGGAGGCGTGTGGCATGCGCTGTCTCCACGGATGTTCTCCGGTATTGGATTCCCCAGGTATGTTTCATATGCACTAACCTATCTATTGAGGTTTTTTCTTTTCGCTTCGCTCAAAATCCGTTTTCGTCTCCCCTACAACGGTGGATTCAAGGGATATAGCTAGGGAGAAGCTTCGTACCTGGGTGAGGGGCTTTCAGAAGATTACCTCTGGACCTTATCTTCCAAATGAGAAGATGAGGGCTTTCTTTTCCTAGGGCATCAACTGTTACAGTGATTCCCCAACCTCAAGAGGAGGTCCCCTTAATTCAGATCCCGTGGATGCTGAAGTCACGGTCGCCTTGCTTAGCATCCAGTTGGTCGACAGGATGCCAGACGTGTCCGAACGTCTGGAGGAAGACCTCCTGGCAGAAGGCCAGGATGAAGTTCGAGCTCCGGACAAGGTAGCGGAAGAGGCCGAGAGAGGTCGGCTGCTCCGGTTCAGGTCCTTGAACCTGCTCCCTCAACATCATCTGCTCTCGCAGTAGAGCAGGCCCTCCCTCCATTGTTGGCTTGATCCAACAAAGGCAGAGGGAGAAGAATGGGAAGGCAGCTGCATTGTAACTGCAGGGGCACATCCGGACTGCTAGGTCTGGTGGAAGGAGGTACCAGCTTCAAAGGATGAGACAGAGCCGAAGGAGGTCGTAGTGATAGACCATGCTAGGCTCATGCCTTGCTTTCTTCTTCGATGAAAGAGAGGGGCTTCATGAACTCAAAGGTAGCTGTATTTGAGTAAGAGGCTCCCTTCCTTTGTGTCCTCTCCTGCCACAGCCTTCCCCCTTTTTCGCTGAAAGAGTTTGCGGCGGTTTTGAAAACAGTCGAGGCTGACAAGCCTTTCCCCTCCCTGGTGGAGTGTAAACCCTTGTTGCTGGCCTTTAGAAAGGAAGATTTAGTAAGCAAAACAAGGACTGGAAGGACGTCCATCTTACCTTCTCAGTCCAGATGTGGGAGGCGGATTTTGCCGGATGCCGGTTCGGCGAGATCCTCTCTAAGCTGTCTGGTTTTCTTTTGCGGAGAGAACTCTAGACAAAAGAAAGACTGGCTGCCTCTTTGTCTCTTCAGTCCACGTTGAGACGATGACAAGTGATCCCAAGGTCCATGAAACGTTCATGGTTGTGATCAAGACTCATCTGGCCACTGTGACGAAGGATCTCTACAGCTCCGTCAGGGCGAAGAGAACCTGTAGGGAATTCGTGTTCGCCCGGGCTACGATGAGGCACGAGCCAAGGAAACTAATCTCCTCCAACAGTTGGGACAAAGACCTTTTCCCTAGTGAGTCGGTCAAAAAGGTTGATAGGGCCGCCACGGACGATAGAAATCTTCTCCGGGAGTGGGGCCTGTCTACCAAGAGAAATTCTTCCCCGGATGGGGTCCCCAACCTTGGAGGAAGACTAAAAGGATTAGGATACTTTCTCGGCCAGCTAAGTCAAGTAGACATCAGCAGCAACGGCATTTGCTGATGCCCTCAGTGCCCCAGATGGTGGCAAAAACCCCGACCACACTTCAGTGGGTTCCCCAATTCGTGTCGACACAGTCTCCGGCATTCAACCCATCGTTCGAAGGTCAGTCAACTGCCTGTCGAACGAGCCTAGAGGAGCAGCCAGAATTTCGTCTAGGCGCCCCTCAAGGAGAAGGGGTTTCATGGGTGGTCGAGGTCAGAGAGGCAAGACCTCAGGACAACAGTCCGAGCGAGATGATATTGGTAGAAGGGAGTCTCCAACGCTTTTGGGATCGGTGGACCTTCGATCCCTGGGTCCACAGCCTACTCAAGAAGGGACTGGGCTGGAGCTGGTACAGCACTCCATCCCCATACCCTCGGCGTTTTTCCGATACTCCACCCCCGTTCTGGAGGAGTTCATTCATGAACTGTTAGAGGAAAAGTGATCCGAAGGGTAAAGTCCATCTAATTTCAAGGGAGGCTGTTTTGTGTTCCCAAGAAAGACTCGAAAAACTCGGAGTCATTCTGGACTTGTCGCCACTTAACAGGTTCATAGCGAACTACAGGTTCAAGATGCTAACAATACAACACATAAAGACCTTACTGCCCAAGAGGGCATTTACCGCCTCCATAGTTTTGTCAGACGCCTATCGGCACGTTCCAATCTATTGTCGATTCCCCTCCTACCTAAGGTTAAGGCTACACGATGCTTGCGAACGTAGTTCTCAGTCAATTACGCCTAAAGGGAATTCAGGTGGTAGCCTACCTGGATTTTTGGCTGATGTGGGCAGCACCCAGGACAGAATGCTTGCAAGCTTCCCTGTATGTGATCCATTTCCTAGATTATCTAGGCTTCAAGATCAACAGGAAAAGTCTCAACTTCCTCCATCTCTAAGTTCCGGTGGGTGTGAATCCACTGGGACCTAATGTCACACCGTTTTCTCCGTCATGGCGGAGAAAAGAAAGGAGATAGCTGGTTCTGTCAAGAGACTTCTAGATTCCGTATGGATATCAGATGCGAACTGGAGAGTGTACTGGGGTCTCTCCAGTTTACTTCGGTGACAGACCCGGTGCTAAGAGCACAGCTAAAGGATGCAACCGGAGATTGGAGTAGTTATGCATCAGATGCGCGAAGAGATCTGAGAAGACCAGTTCCGCTTCGTCGAAATACTCTTCTCAGGCCTTGGTCCCAAGCCAGACTCCTTAGGAAGTCGGTTCTTCTTCATCCACCTCCCCCGTCGGTGACGAGTCACCCAGACGCCTCGAAGGAGGGATGGGGAGTTCACTCTCATCAGAAAAAGGCCCAAGGGTCTTGGTCCAGTCTATTCAAGACCTCTCACAGTCATTTTCGAGAGACTATGACAGTCCTTTTTTCCTTAAAGAAAGTCTCCCCGCATCGCTCGATCCACATTAGGTTGGTGCTGGACAGCGGGGGAGTTGTGAGATGCTTGAATCGACAAGGATCAAGGTCGCCACCTCTCAACCAGGTGATGTTGGCCATCTTCCGATTTGGGGGAAGAAGAAATGGTACCTGTCAGCAGTTCACCTTTAAGGAGTCCGCAATGTGACAGCGGACGCTCTATCCAGGTTCACACCGATAGAGTCGGAATGGTCCCTAGACGCAGGACCATTCTCCTTCATTCTGAGTCAAGTCCCAGAACTGCGGCTAGACCTCTTTGCGACGAAAGACAACAAGAAGTTGCCCCTGTATGTGTCCCCGTACGAGGACCCCTTGGCGGAAGCAGTGGACGCGACGTCCCTCGACTGGAACAGATGGTTCAGGATTTATCTGTTCCCTCCTTACAACCTTCTGTTGAGGGTCCTCAACAAACTGAGATCATTTAAGGGAGTAGCAGCAGTAGTGGCCCACAAATGACCGAACAGTGTGGGGTTCCCTCTGGCATTGGAACTACGATTGGAGTTTCGTCCGCTACCAGATCCAGTTCTGACCCAGTGAGTCCAGAAGTCAATTGTCTGCGCTTCATCACAGAAAACCCGGACCCAGCAGCTCATGATTTCTTTCCTTAACAGGTGAGAAAGTGTTTCGGGATTTCGAAAGCCAGCACGGACTTCCTAGAGGATTATAAGTGCAAACCTTTTATAAGGCAATATGAGTCATCTTGGAGAGAATGGGTAGCCCATGTCAGACGAAGATTCCGCAGGAGATCACGACGGACTTCTGCTTGTCTTTCTTCATCCATCTCCATGGTTATGGATCGGTAACTAACACGATTTTATCATGTAGGCCTGCTTTGACAAGACCCATTCTATATGCCTTCCAGGTCGACCTAGGTAACGAGATCTTTTATAAAAGTTCCGAAAGCCTGCGCTAGGCTCAGACCTTTAGCACCTCCAAAGCCCAATTCATGGTCTTTAGAAGAGTTCTTCATGTTGCTTCACTGTTGAACAATAAGGAGTGTGCGTTAAAGGATTTGACCCATAAGTTATCCTCCTTTTTGCACTCGCGTCCGGGGCCAGGGTTAGTGAGATCATACCCCTCTCGAGAGAGGAAGGTCGTGTTCAGTCCCTGGATGGGTGAACTGAACCTATTTCCGGATCCTACGTTTCTCACCAAGAACGAGTTACCCACCATCAGGTGGGGTCCCTGAAGAATCTGCCCTCTGAAAGAAGATGCATCTCTATGTCCAGTAGAATGCCTAAAGGTCTATCTTCGTAGAACTTCAGACTTCAAGGATGGCCATCTGGCCAGGGGAGAAACGTCAGGCTCAAAATTTATTACTGAAATAACTCAGGGCGAAAATCACATATCTTATTCGCAGAGCGGATCATGACTGTTCACCCACAGGTCACGATCCGAGGAAAGTTGCTTCATCCTTAAACGTCTTTAGTTGTAGGGATTTTGGACATCTTCGTTCGTACACTGGCTGGAAGTCTTCCAGAGTGTTCTTTCGTCACTATGCGAAGCAAGTGCAGCAACTAAGAGGTTCTGTGGTGCAGTGGGTTGCGTCGTTAACCCTGCTGTTTAACTCTGCGAGGAACAGTAACTTAATTGGGACAATTAATTCCAGGGTGAGTATGTAGTCACATGTTGTACTACATACTATGTCAGGGTACTGGGTGACCCACGTTGACTGTTCCACTTTCAAAGGTGAACCCAGCATAAGTGCAAACATGCGTGCCGAGCGTTTCTAACGCTAATGTGACTGATTAGTAAAACAGACTTTTGACTTTGATACTTTGGTATCTTAAAAGTGGCTCCAATGTTTTTTCTTTCAGACAAACAAGTTGCTGTTTACTATCATACTTATGCTTAAAGTTTTAGTTATCCTCCTCTTATATATGGATATATATATATATATATATATATGAGTGTGGTTAACCTGTTTGTTTTTTGTCTGTCAATAAACTGGTTCTTGAGAACCTTGCGTCTCCTTCACCTGTGAGCATTCATTCTATGTATATTTACCCGGGGATAATTCTAATAGAATGTTCCCTTATGCAAGCTAATATTGCATTGGTTTATGCTTCCCCTTAGCTGGAGGACTCCATCCCGTAAAGAGATGGTGGCGGATTTACGAGTTTCCTCCTAAGCGGATATGAACCTTTGTCCAATACGTGTTTTGAGCGGAGGACTGGTCGATATTTCATATTGACACAGTGATTCTTTTCGAACTTCGCTTTACCAAGTATGGGGTGAGACCACTATACTCGCTTGCCAGGGGTTCATACTTAGATATATGTACTCTTCGAGACTTTCCCAGAGTCTAGTAAGACTCTTCCCTGTTGGAGGCAGGAAGCTCTATCATGGTTTATGATTAGTTGAAAAGATGTATGACGGTAACATCTTAGGTCTCTAGGTCGCGTCGACTGGGGGAAATATTTCTGAGGAGTACGGCACATTTTGAGAATCCACAGATACAGTAATGCTCTGGTATACTTCCATCAGGACGACATGGCTTGAGCCCAAAAAACGGATTTTGAGCGAAGCGAAAAATCTATTTTTGGGTAAGATGGCCATGTCGTCCTGATGGACCCGCCCTTCCCTTTCAATGAAAGGGCCGTAGGACCCCTCCCTACATACAGTATCTGTAGCACCTCGTGTTTCGCTACAAGGAATGCAGATGGCGCCAGAATCGGCGCAGGGCACGCTTACAAAACGGGAGAACAGAGGGCCTTACGAACGGCTCTCCCCTTTTCTTTCTCGTTTTCGTTTTCTTGCCATTTGACCCCTACGAAGTGTTAACTCTGTTCGGGGTATAGATTGCTATGAGGCGTGTCAAGAATACGTCCACTGATATTTACGATATCCCTAAGGTCTTTTTTAGGGATACTCGCTCCAGGAGTTAGAATTCTGGGTACCTTAAGGTAAATTCTCTGGGAATATCGCCGTAGTTGTAATATACCCTAGGAAGCTGCCCTTAAGGAACTTCCATCAGGACGACATGGCCATCTTACCCAAAAATAGATTTTTCGCTTCGCTCAAAATCCGTTATATATATATATATATATATATATATATATATATATATATATATATATATATGTGTGTGTGTGTGTGTGTGTAAATAAATAAACATATAAAAATTAATCAATTCATACATACCACTACCAAAGTGACATACATAAGGGTTTCGCTCTGACCAAAGAGCTCATCAGGTGGGTTTTGCCCACATCCATCACTGCAGGCTTGGTTCCCACGACTCTTCTTCCTTCCCTCTTTTTTTTTATTTCCTTTTCGTCTCAATTAATAATTCATCAGTACTTCATAAATGTATTATGATAATTCATGACTTATATTTGAGTCGGAAGAATAAGGGAAGCAATTTGAAACCTACTTCAGTTTTCTGGACATTGAACTTACAGGTTTTTCCGCCGCGCCAGAGGTTGCCCTTCCTCCTGAAATAGCTTTCGGCCAACTTCCCTCATTACAGCTAGCCTATTAGGGGTCAGTCATGACTCGTATTTGAGTTGGATTACTTAGAGAAGCAATTTGAAACCTACTTCAGTTTTCTGGGCATTGAACTTACGGGTTTTTCCGCGGCGCCAGAGGTTGCCTTTCCTACTGAAATCACTTTCGGCCAACTTCATTCACTAAAGCTAGCCTATTAGGGGTCAGACATGACTTGTATTTGAGTTGGATTACTTAGAGAAGCAATTTGAAACCTACTTCAGTTTTCTGGGCATTGAACTTACAGGTTTTTCCGCCGCACCAGAGGTTGCCCTTCCTACTCAAATAGCTTTCGGCCAACTTCCCTCACTACGGCTAACCTAATAGGAGTCAGTCATGACTTGTATTTGAGTTGGATTACTTAGAGAAGTAATTTGAAACCTACTTCAGTTTTCTGGGCATTGAACTTATGGGTTTTTCTGCAGCACCAGAGGTTGCCCTTCCTACTGAAGTAGCTTTCGGCCAACTTCCCTCACTACAGCTAGCCTATTAGGGGTCAGTCATGACTTGTATTTGAGTTGGATTACTTACAGAAGCAATTTGAAACCTACTTCAGTTTTCTGGGTATTGAACTTACGGGTTTTTCCGCCGCGCCAGAGGTTGCCCTTCCTACTGAAATAGCTTTCAGCCAACTTCCCTTACTACAGCTAGCCTATTAGGGGCCAGTCATGACTTGTATTTGAGTTGGATTACTTAGAGAAGCAATTTGAAACCTACTTCAGCTTTCTGGCATTTAACTTACGGGTTTTTCCGCCGCGCCAAAGGTTGCCCTTCCTACTGAAATAGCTTTCGGCCAACTTCCCTTACTACAGCTAGCCTATTATGGGTCAGTCATGACTTGTATTTGAGTTGGATTACTTAGAGAAGTAATTTGAAACCTACTTCAGCTTTCTGGCATTTAACTTACGGGTTTTTCCGCCGCGCCAGAGGTTGCCCTTCCTACTAAAATAAATTTCGGCCAACTTCCCTCACTACAGCTAGCCTATTATGGGTCAGTCATGACTTGTATTTGAGTTGGATTACTTAGAGAAGCAATTTAAAACCTACTTCAGTTTTCTGGGCATTGAACTTACGTGTTTTTCCGCCGCGCCAGAGGTTGCCCTTCCTACTGAAATAAATTTCGGCCAACTTCCCTTACTACAGCTAGCCTATTAGGGGTCAGTCATGACTTGTATTTGAGTTAGATTACTTAGAGAAGCAATTTGAAACCTATTTCAGTTTTCTGGTCATTGAACTTACAGGTTTTTCCGCCGCGCCAGAGGTTGCCCTTCCTACTGAAATAGCTTTCAGCCAACTTCCCTTACTACAGCTAGCCTATTATGGGTCAGTCATGACTTGTATTTGAGTTGGATTACTTAGAGAAGCAATTTAAAACCTACTTCAGTTTTCTGGGCATTGAACTTAAGTGTTTTTCCGCCGCCCCAGAGGTTGCCCTTCCTACTGAAATAAATTTCGGCCAACTTCCCTCACTACAGCTAGCCTATTAGGGGTCAGTCATGACTTGTATTTGAGTTAGATTACTTAGAGAAGCAATTTGAAACCTATTTCAGCTTTCTGGGCACTGAACTTACGGGTTTTTCCGCCGCACCAGAGGTTGCCCTTCCTACTGAAATAGCTTTCAGCCAACTTCCCTTATTACAGCTAGCCTATTATGGGTCAGTCATGACTTGTATTTGAGTTGGATTACTTAGAGAAGCAATTTAAAACCTATTTCAGTTTTCTGGGCATTGAACTTACGTGTTTTTCTGCCGCGCCAGAGGTTGCCCTTCCTACTGAAATAAATTTCGGCCAACTTCCCTCACTACAGCTAGCCTATTAAGGGTCAGTCATGACTTGTATTTGAGTTGGATTACTTAGAGAAGCAATTTAAAACCTACTTCAGTTTTCTGGGCATAGAACTTACGGGTTTTTCCGCCGCGCCAGAGGTTGCCCTTCCTACTGAAATAAATTTCGGTCAACTTCCCTTACTACAGCTAGCCTATTAGGGGTCAGTCATGACTTCTATTTGAGTTGGATTACTTAGAGAAGCAATTTGAAACCTACTTCAGTTATCTGGGCATTGAACTTACGTGTTTTTCCGCCGCGCCAGAGGTTGCCCTTCCTACTGAAATCACTTTCGGCCAACTTCCCTCACTCCAGCTAGCCTATTAGAGGTCAGTCATGACTTGTATTTGAGTTGGATTACTTAGAGAAGCAATTTGAAACCTACTTCAGTTTTCTGGGCATTGAACTTACGGGTTTTTCCGCCGCGCCAGATGTTGCCTTTCCTACTGAAATAGCATTCGGCCAACTTCCTTCACTACAGCTAGCCTATTAGAGGTCAGTCATGACTTGTATTTGAGTTGGATTACTTAGAGAAGCAATTTGAAACCTACTTCAGTTTTCTGGACATTGAACTTACAGGTTTTTCCGCCGCGCCAGAGATTGCCCTTCCTACTAAAATAGCTTTCGGCCAACTTCCCTTACTACAGCTAGCCTATTAGGGGTCAGTCATGACTTGTATTTGAGTTGGATTACTTAGAGAAGCAATTTGAAACCTACTTCAGTTCTCTGGGCATTGAACTTACGGGTTTTTCCGGTGTGCCAGAGGTTGCCCATCCTTCTGAAATAGCTTTCGGTCAACTTCCCTCACTCCAGCTAGCCTATTAGTGGTGTCATGACTTGTATATGAGTCGGATCACATAGAGAAGCAATTTAAAACCTACTTCAGTTTTCTGGGCATTGAACTTACAGGTTTTTCCGCCGCGCCAGAGGTTGCCCTTCCTTCTGAAATAGCTTTCGGCCAACTTCCCTCACTCCAGCTAGCCTATTGGGGGTCAGTTATGACTTGTAGTTAAGTTGTATTACTTACAGAAGCAATTTGAAACCTACTTCAGCATTTTGGGCATTGAACTTACGGGTTTTTCCGCCACGCCAGAGGTTGCCCTTCCTCCTGAAGTAGCTTTCGGCCAACTTCCCTCACTGCAGCTAGCCTATTAGGGGTCAGTCATGACTTGTATTTGAGTTGGATTACTTAGAGAAGCAATTTGAAACCTACTTCAGTTTTCTGGGCATTGAACTTACGGTTTTTTTTCGCCGCGCCAGAGGTTGCCCTTCCTACTGAAATAAATTTCGGCCAACTTCCCTTACAACAGGTAGCTTATTAGGGGTCAGTCATGACTTGTATTTGAGTTGGATTACTTATAGAAGCAATTTGAAACCTACTTCAGCTTTCTGGCATTTAACTTACGGGTTTTTCCGCCGCGCCAGAGGTTGCCCTTCCTACTGAAATAAATTTCAGCCAACTTCCCTCACTACAGCTAGCCTATTAAGGGTCAGTGTTGACTTGTATTTGAGTTGGATTAATTAGAGAAGCAATTTGAAACCTACTACAGTTTTTTGGGCATTGAACTTACGGGTTTTTCCGGCGCGCCAAAGGTTGCCCTTCCTTCTGAAATAGCTTTCGGCCAACTTCCCTCACTCCAGCTAGCCTATTGGGGGTCAGTTATGACTTGTATTTAAGTTGTATTACTTACAGAAGCAATTTGAAACCTACTTCAGCATTTTGGGCATTGAACTTACGGGTTTTTCCGCCACGCCAGAGGTTGCCCTTCCTCCTGAAGTAGCTTTCGGCAAACTTCCCTCACTACAGCTAGCCTATTAGGGGTCAGTCTTGACTTGTATTTGAGTTGTATTACTCAGAGAAGCAATTTGAAACCTGCTTCAGTTTTCTGGGCATTGAACTTACGTGTTTTCCGCCGCGCCAGAGGTTGACCTTCCTACTGAAATAAATTTCGGTCAACTTCCCTCACTACAGCTAGCCTATTAGAGGTCAGTCATGACTTGTATTTGAGTTGGATTACTTAGAGAAGCAATTTGAAACCTACTTCAGTTTTTTGGGCATTTAACTTACGGGTTTTTCCGCCACGCCAGAGGTTGCCCTTCCTCCTGAAGTAGCTTTCGGCCAACTTCCCTCACTGCAGCTAGCCTATTAGGGGTCAGTCATGACTTGTATTTGAGTTGGATTACTTAGAGAAGCAATTTGAAACCTACTTCAGCATTTTGGGCATTGAACTTACGGGTTTTTCCGCCACGCCAGAGGTTGCCCTTCCTCCTGAAGTAGCTTTCGGCCAACTTCCCTCACTGCAGCTAGCCTATTAGGGGTCAGTCATGACTTGTATTTGAGTTGGATTACTTAGAGAAGCAATTTGAAACCTACTTCAGTTTTCTGGGCATTGAACTTACGGTTTTTTTCGCCGCGCCAGAGGTTGCCCTTCCTACTGAAATAGCTTTCGGCCAACTTCCCTTACTACAGCTAGCCTATTAGGGGTCAGTCATGACTTGTATTTGAGTTGGATTACTTAGAGAAGCAATTTGAAACCTACTTCAGATTTCTGGGCATAGAACTTACGGGTTTTTCCGCCACGCCAGAGGTTGCCCTTCCTTCTGAAATAGCTTTCGGCCAACTTCCCTCACTCCAGCTAGCCTATTGGGGGTCAGTTATGACTTGTATTTAAGTTGTATTACTTACAGAAGCAATTTGAAACCTACTTCAGCATTTTGGGCATTGAACTTACGGGTTTTTCCGCCACGCCAGAGGTTGCCCTTCCTCCTGAAGTAGCTTTCGGCAAACTTCCCTCACTACAGCTAGCCTATTAGGGGTCAGTCTTGACTTGTATTTGAGTTGTATTACTCAGAGAAGCAATTTGAAACCTACTTCAGTTTTCTGGGCATTGAACTTACGTGTTTTTCCGCCGCGCCAGAGGTTGCCCTTCCTACTGAAATAAATTTCGGTCAACTTCCCTCACTACAGCTAGCCTATTAGAGGTCAGTCATGACTTGTATTTGAGTTGGATTACTTAGAGAAGCAATTTGAAACCTACTTCAGTTTTTTGGGCATTGAACTTACGGGTTTTCCGCCGCGCCAGAGGTTGCCTTTCCTACTGAAATAGCATTCGGCCAACTTCCCTTACTACAGCTAGCCTATTAGAGGTCAGTCATAACTTGTATTTGAGTTAGATTACTTAGAGAAGCAATTTGAAACCTACTTCAGTTTTCTGGACATTGAACTTACAGGTTTTTCCGCCACACCAGAGATTGCTCTTCCTACTAAAATAGCTTTCGGCCAACTTCCCTTACTACAGCTAGCCTATTAGGGGTCAGTCATGACTTGTATTTGAGTTGGATTACTTAGAGAAGCAATTTGAAACCTACTTCAGTTTTCTGGGCATTGAACTTACGGGTTTTTCCGCCGCACCAGAGGTTGCCCTTCCTACTCAAATAGCTTTCGGCCAACTTCCCTTACTACAGCTAGCCTATTAGGGGTCAGTCATGACTTGTATTTGAGTTGGATTACTTAGAGAAGCAATTTAAAACCTACTTCAGTTTTCTGGACATAGAACTTACGGGTTTTTCCGCCACGCCAGAGGTTGCCCTTCCTACTGAAATAAATTTCGGCCAACTTCCCTCACTACAGCTAGCCTATTAGGGGTCAGTCATGACTTGTATTTGAGTTGGATTACTTAGAGAAACAATTTGAAACCTACTTCAGTTTTCTGGGCATTGAACTTACATGTTTTTCCGCCGCGCCAGAGGTTGCCCTTCCTACTGAAATAAATTTCGGCCAACTTCCCTCACTACAGTTAGCCTATTATGGGTCAGTCATGACTTGTATTTGAGTTGGATTACTTAGAGAAGCAATTTGAAACCTACTTCAGTTTTCTGGGCATTGAACTTACGGGTTTTTCCGCCGCGCCAGAGGTTGCCTTTCCTACTGAAATAGCATTCGGCAAACTTCCCTCACTACAGCTAGCCTATTAGAGGTCAGTCATGACTTGTATTTGAGTTGGATTACTTAGAGAAGCAATTTGAAACCTACTTCAGTTTTCTGGACATTGAACTTACAGGTTTTTCCGCCACGCCAGAGATTGCCCTTCCTACTAAAATAGCTTTCGGCCAACTTCCCTTACTACAGCTAGCCTATTAGGGGTCAGTCATGACTTGTATTTGAGTTGGATTACTTAGAGAAGCAATTTGAAACCTGCTTCAGTTTTCTGGGCATTGAACTTACGGGTTTTTCCGCTGTGCCAGGGGTTGCCCATCCTTCTGAAATAGCTTTCGGCCAACTTCCCTCACTCCAACTAGCCTATTAGTGGTGTCATGACTTGTATATGAGTCGGATTACTTAGAGAAGCAATTTAAAACCTACTTCAGTTTTCTGGGCATTGAACTTACAGGTTTTTCCGACGTGCCAGAGGTTGCCCTTCCTTCTGAAATAGCTTTCGGCCAACTTCCCTCACTCCAGCTAGCCTATTGGGGTCAGTTATGACTTGTATTTAAGTTGTATTACTTACAGAAGCAATTTGAAACCTACTTCAGCATTTTGGGCATTGAACTTACGGGTTTTTCCGGCCGTCAGAGGGTGCCCTTCCTTCTGAAATAGCTTTCGGCCAACTTCCCTCACTCCAACTAGCCTATTAGTAGTCAGTCTTGACTGATAACATTTGAAATTCAGTGGTGAAGCCAAGGGCCAATGTTTTGCCAGGCGGTGAAGCCAAGCGTCATATTTAGGCTGGGCGGTAAAGCCAAGCAGGCCAGGCAGTGAAGTCAAGCGCCATTGTTGTGCCAGGCGGTGAAGCCAAACGGGCCAGACGGTGAAGCCAAGCACCATTGTAAGCCGGGCGGTGAAGCCAAGCAGGCCAGGCGGCGAAGCCAAGCGTCATTGTTGGGCCGGGCGATGAAGCCAAGCGGGCCAGGCGATGAAGCCAAGCGCCATTGTTGTACCGGGCGATGAAGCCAAGCGAGCCAGGCAATGAAGTCAAGCGCCATTGTTGTGCCGGGTGATAAAGCCAAGCGGGCCAGGCGGTGAAGCCAAGCGCCATTGTTTTACTGGGCGATAGAGCCAAGCAGGCCAGGTTGTGAAGCCAAGCGCCATTGTAAGCCGGGCTGTGAAGCCAAGCGCCATTATAAGCTGGGCACTGAAGCCAAGCTGGCCAGGCAGTGAAGCCAAGCGCCATTGTTGGCCCGTGCGGTGAAGCCAAGCGGGCCAGGCGGTGAAGCCAAGCGCCATTGTAAGCCGGGCAGTGAAGCCAAGCGGGCCAGGCAGTGAAGCCAAATACCATTGTTTTACCGGGCAGTGAAACCAAGCGCCATTGTAAGCCGGGCACTGAAGCCAAGCGGGCCAGGCGGTGAAGCCAAGTATCATTGTTGGGTTGGGCTGTGAAGCCAAGTGCTATTGTAGGCCAGGCGGTGAAGCCAAGCCAGCCAGGCGGTGAAGCCAAGCGCCATTGTAGGCCAGGCGGTAAAGCCAAGTGCCATTGTTGGGCGGGGGGTGAAGCCAAGCGTCATGTTTGGGCCGGGCGGTTAAGCTAAGTGGTCCGTGCGGTGAAGCCAAGCGGGCCAGGCGGTGAAGCCAAGCGCCATTGTAGGGGAGGCAGTGAAGCCAAGCATGCCAGGTGGTGAAGCCAAACGTCATTTTCCCCACCCAAACAGGACACGCTCATTCATCATCATACAGATGTTCTTCACCTGCATAGCCAGTCCTTAAGCCTAAAAAAAAAAAAACCTTAAGCCTAAAAAAAAAAAAGAAAAAAATCAATTTACCAATCCTAAGCGCTATTGTTGGGCCAGGCGGTGAAGCCAAGCGGGCCAGGCGATGAAACCAAGCGCCATTGTTGTGCCGGGCGATGAAGCCAAGCGGGCCAGGCAATGAAGTCAAGTGCCATTGTTGTGCCGGGTGATAAAGCCAAGCGGGCCAGGCGCTGAAGCCAAGCGCCATTGTTGGGCCGGGCAGTGAAGCCAAGCGGGCCAGGTGGTGAAGCCAAGCGCCATTTTTGGCCA
>NC_090754.1:17934994-17942494 GCF_036898095.1 Palaemon carinicauda
TATATGCAAGAAGTTAACAGGCATTTTTGTAACATGGTTATCTATCATAGCTTTGTCCGTAATCCTTACAGGACTATATTCTACAATATACTCCATAAATAGCCAATTCATACTCTATTCTTCAATGTCAATACATAAATAATTGGAACACTTTTGTTTATAAAATAACTCATAAAAGAAAATAAGTGCAACAATGCATAGGAACTCAGCATTTAACAATCTTGTTAAAATTCCAGTAATGTAGTATTACACATATCTGATCAGACAAAAACCCAAATTACATGCAACTAAATGAACTCTCATTTGACAAGTTCAGAAATTAATGATTCTGGTAAAACACAATACTGACAAAATTTTGTTTTCTCCAGAGAAAATGGAAATTCATTTCTCTAATTTCTACTACAAAAGTAGCCATATTTCATTAATTGTAAACTTTAGATAAAATAATATATTTGTTCTTCTAAACTTCTTTAGATCCAAATATAATTGTCCAAAATAAATAATTGATTCTTAAAATGATTAAATATAATATCTCAACATCTTTAGAGCCAAATATAATTGTTCCCTTAAACATCTAGGTTAGTAATATAATTATTCCCTTATACATTTCCGGATCTAAAATAATATACCGTATATTACAGTGTAAAGGATGAACCCCAAAAATTTCCCTATAAAAAAGTTTATCGTTTACTCCATGTGATGGGTAAACGGCAATTTTATAATCATTATTGTTGTTACGGTTATATATTTGTTTTGTTTTTTATAAAACAAGCCGCATTTCTGCTCAAAGTACAAAACTAAAACAATTCGTGAGTTAGAACATGTCTACATATTCCTAACTTTCTTCCTCCTATTCTCACTCAATATTTTACAAGTACGATAACATGTTTTTGCAATGAAGATGAGATTAGTCTTTTTTTTAATAAACTTGAATTTATATATATAATTATAATAAGCATGATTTTAAGTTAATCCTTCCGAAATGCTATGTGAAATTATCTTTCTTGATAACTAGTAATTGTTTGGCAAATTTGCTACTACTTATACCAATTGCCAAAGACCTTATATGGCAAACAACCATGTTTATACAGCAGCTGCTGCTTACCTACTAACTATTGTAAATTTAAGTTCATTTCAATAAAGTTTTTTTCCTTTGTTTAAACTTGTTTGCATCAGTTTTCCACCATACCCTACTAGGATACCGGTGATGACCTGCAAATTTTGAGGTTTTGGACAACCACCACTACTGCAATATGTTGCCAAACAAGGTAAACATTCCTAGTTGTCCGAAACAAGTTTTTGGTGACAGAAGTATTGTAACAAAGAAAAAATAATTGATATTTATATTTTACTTAAACACACTACTACATTGTGTGATTATACTGAGCATATCATACGTCAATCATTCCTAACTACTATAAGCAGACAAATTAATTACCGGTACAAATATGGAAAATCCTAGGTTTCAGACAATTAGACTAGCCTACCAACAGGTTCACACAACAGAGCCAAAGTACAGTATAGGACTATTTATAGATTTAGAATTACTGTTATCATTCATATTTTGCTTAAACAAAAACAATATACCAAAATCAAAATGAGTACATTATATAAATTTAAGTCAATTCTTCCAAGCTACGAACCTATTAATTAACCATATGCAATTAGAATATCCTAACAACAACACAACAGAGGTAGAAAAAATATTTTCATAATTCCCCATGTATCTATTGTGTAATGATTAGTAACCATGACTTTTTTTATCCAAAACTGGTCTTAAAATTTCACCATTTACAGGGTAATATACGGTCATTGTTCTCTTAAGCTAACATCGTCAGATCCACAATATAATCATCTTAAAACATCTTCACATCCAAAATAATATATCATATTTCCCGAATCATAAGAAACTTTAGTTTCTTCTCAAAAATGCCCCCAAAAATCACCCTGCATCTTGACACTTAAAAATGTATGGGGGAGTTTGACAACTCTCAAACACCACAACAATGACATATAAAAACATGCACCAACATAAAATAAAAGCCTACAATTACCATTCACATGTAATAAATAAATTGATTTTGAATGCATTTTCTTTCATTAATGAAGGCAAAAACACAAGATATTTGTTTTTGTTTTGGTGGACAGCTGATGACTCCCCATCGACATACAAAACATACAAACTAATGGTATTCAAGCAGACAATATTAGGTTGTAAATGTATTATTTGTTTATGCAGTATTTATCTATTTTTTTACCTTTTGGTAGACTTTTATGCAAATGTTCCAAAATTATGCATAGTGGTTGTTTAACAGAATTTTGAATAAAAACAAAAATCTCACAGTAACTTCAGTGCAGGGTTATGAAGTTAGCTATAAATTAACTAAACCTAGTCACACAAACAAAACAAAAAATTCCATATGAAATTTCTAGAGAATTTTTACTTGATCAATAATTAATTCAGTATGACATGTGTACACAAGGGATTTGGGAAATAATACAGTAATGGAATTTTACTTCTCTACCATATTTTAGTCAGGAGCATTTGGCAATACTGATTTTAAGGGGAAAAAAAATCAAAACATTTGTAAGGTAGCAACTATGCCTGTTTTTTTTTTTTCTTATGACTATAATAAAATTTGGATAACAGGTGTACAGCGATTAATTTATTCAACAAATTTCATAATACATCCAAAATATGAAAATTTACTGTGCCAGATGAAAAATCCGACTAGAATTTACTGTCTAGGAATTGCCGTTACGATGTTATAAAATCCTCAATTTCTTTTTTTCCAAAAATTACTTAGCTAAATAGAGGGTTCGTCTTACCACATGTAGAGTCTCATGACATGGGAAATACGGTAATTGTTCTCTAACATCTTCAAATACATAAAATAATTATTCTCTCAAATATCCTCCGGCCCAAAATAAAACCATGTGCCAAAAAATATCATCATCCTCTTAAACATCACATTCAAAACAATACATCATTTTAAAAATGTGATTGTTCCTTTAAACATCAAGATCCTAAATATTATAATTGTTATCTAAACCATCTTCAGATATTAAATAATATAACTTTTTTTCCATGTAGGCTATTTGTGCTAAACTACATGATAGATAACTTGAATAAACTCCACTTATCTCTTATTTGACCATATTGAAAATGGTTTAAACATTCACAATTACTTTATAAATAAATAATTGTACAATAGGCAACATGAATTCATGTTAGGCATTCCCAGAATTAGATCAGATACAGTTGCTATATGTTATTACTAGCCATATCAATTATAACACAATCAACTGAAAAACAATATATAGCTATAAAGATGGTAGCACTACTGTATGCTTTCTCCTATAGCTTAATATATGAATATGAACAAAAACATTTTTTTAAACTAAATTAATTTCAAGCTCAAGTGGAAGTGGCAACTTGATGAACTATACAAACAATGAAAACAAAAATGATTTTTTAAAAGAAAATTATTTTCATACTCAAATACAAGTATCAACTTGATGATCTGAAAAAGAAACATTCTTTTTCAACCCACTTGTATCAGCTGCTGTGAAGAGAGATGACCAGGACAGTGCAGGACAGGTCAGCCCCAAAAATAAGAAGGCAAGAAACATTTCAGATTTAAGTGGACTTTACCTCCGATAGGAAGTACAATATTACCTTACAATTGGGAAAGCAGATAGGTCACTAGTTATATCCAGAGGTAAGGAAATGAGTAGTTTTATCCAGAGGTAAAGTCAAGGAAATCCTAGCTTTATTCAGAGGCAAGTAAGGAAATAATTGATTTTGGTTTAAAAATCATGTTTATTTTTATGAATCTTACCTCTGAATAGGCAGAGGGGAGGTGATACCACAACCAACTTAAATCAAAACCTAAATCTCACAAATTAAGTCAATGCCTTTATTTAGAAATGGATTCATGAATTCGGGAGAGGGACTGGGATGACATTCCACTACCATGTGCATAAGGATAAAATTAAGTTGAGAGGTTAGACAGCAAGATGGAGGAAACCAAATCAATAGTTTTGGACCTGAACATCTGTTACCTCAATTTCATTAGAAATTCCTTAGACAAAATGATTTGGGGAAGACGAAACAAGTTGTTGCATTCACGTCTCTTCAAATAACGATCAGTAAACACAGATCTCATGCAAATGTTGCAAAAACTTTTCCTACTATCATTCTTAACAAAACTGAGTACAGTGGTTATTACTTTGAAATCATGTACTTTATCTTAAAAAAAAAAAGAAAAAAAAAGCAGGAGAAAATTACCCAATAAGGCAGAAGAATGGTGAAATAATTCATTCAACAAAAGGACTGAATTTTTTACATTGGTTTATAAAGTTAAGGAAATTTGGGGCTTTCTTAATATTAGTCTAGCTAAACACACACTATCCACTATGGCAGGGCATAAAAATCTGTCATTACAATCCTTTCCCACTTATTTACCAAAGAAAGGATATGAACCCTGAAAAACTTCACTTCCCATTTCATTTTCTGCTTTCAACTGGGGATGCAGCCTCATCTTTATATCAAATTAGTTCTAAAATGAGGGAGAAAAATATTTCTGATTTATTGTACAAACATGTTTCCAGAGCTAATAAACAATGGTTATCTGTTGGGTGAGAGGTAAACCCACCCACCAGAAAAAACCTCACTTTGACCTTTCACTTACTAGGGCTTGTGGAGAGGCTGAGGCTGTCAGTATACCTTGAAGATTTCAAGTTTGTCTGTATAGTTGAGAAAAATACATTACTTGAAAAATTGAATTTATTCACACAAGTAATGCAAACTACCGACCATCAATAGGAACGCCCCTAAAAATTCAACTA
Organism: Palaemon carinicauda; assembly: GCF_036898095.1. Classification (NCBI taxonomy): domain Eukaryota; kingdom Metazoa; phylum Arthropoda; class Malacostraca; order Decapoda; family Palaemonidae; genus Palaemon; species Palaemon carinicauda. The sequence continues at coordinate 17,939,846 of NC_090754.1, forward strand.
ACACAGCAAATATCAAAGAACTTTGGTACTCTCAACCTCTTGACTACCAAAGTATGAAGATGTTGCAGGTGTTATGCTAGGTCTTGCATCACCTTAAAATCTACATCCATAGGGATATGAAGACAAAATGTGAAGGAGATTAGGCGAGAAATTTCATTATGAACCAAAAGGTGACAAAAAATTATGCAGTTGTGCAGTTTAAAGACTTCATGAATGGCAGAGGCAAGGGACAGTGACATTACCCTAGAGACTGACCATATATCCATATGATCAGTGCCCAAGACTGCTCTCCACACAAGCTAGAACTAAGAGGGGTCGGGCAATGGCCGCTGAAGACTCGGCAGATAGACCTATAGGCTACCCAAAAACCCCCATCCTTAGCTCACAAGGATAGCGAGGTTGCAGTGGCCAAAAAAAACTTTCAAGTTTCAGAGGGACTCCAACAATATTGGCCACCACAAACCTGCAGTTTGTCTGCATCTAGCATCCAGTGCAGCAGCATTACGGCAAGACTGCTCCGCCCAAAAAGAGGGAAGAGGAATGGAAAATAACTATCTTTTCTACACATGGCAGCTGCTATCCTGAGACTGAGGCTAGCTCGCAACCTTTTAAGCACCTCATACAGGTCCCAAAGATAGAAGTATACAGCACTTGATCATGAACACATTCTCTCTAAAAATCTAGGGTTGAACTGATAATCCAACTTTAAGAGGCAGTTTTCTAGACAGTTTGGCTGAGGCTTTCTGAAAGTGGTGTAAGGGAGCTTGATCTCGCAAAGCCAGAATAACCTACAACCCAAGTTGGAAATACATATGGTATAAACCCAAGGGGTTCAACAAGGAAAATAATCCAGTGAGGAAAGGAAATAAGGAAACAATAGTGTGCTCAAGTGTACCCTCAGGCATGAGAACTCTAACTAAAGTCAGTTTAAGACTACATTACAGAGGATATAGCACTATCCATGACTTGCGAACAATAGTTTGATTTTGGAGTATCCTCCTAGAAAAGTTGCTTATCATAGAGTCCCTTTTTACCTAAGTCTAGAGTAGCCACTGAACAATTAGTGAAGGAGTTAACCCATAAGTGAAAATGAGCCATTACCAGAGGGATCCAATGTAATATCTGGACAAAGGACCCAAAAACTCAAGCAGTCATATCTCAACAGGTGGCTGGTGCCTTGACCAACCTACTACCTACGCCATGAACTCTTGACAAACGTAAAGAGCTTGAATCCCTAGGAAATATTCTTGGCATATGAGATGCCAAGCAACTTCCCACTCTCTTGCAGAGGTTAGGGCAAGAGGAGACAGTTTTGGGTGTCGAATCTTGATCCGAAGCTCTCCTCAAACGTTTATAAAGTAACCACATCAGAGTTGAGAAATCTCGTGGCGGCCCACTCCAGTCATCAGAGTTCTCTGGGAGGGCAAGATTGCTTGAAGTTACTCATGAGCAAGGACAACTAGATATGGTTAACAAGAAAAAAAAAGTTACTTAGGAAATAGCTATCATACTTGCATCATCAGAGCAGTTTTATATATTTACATTTGGCGAGAATAGCAGGAACAACTCTATGTATTAGGCTATTGGCAGAATAACTGCATGCAATAAGCTATTAACATAGTTAAGAGCAATATTGTCGTTGCTCATATAAATCATCGTTTGTCACTGGACAGGACACTGGATGTAATTGTCATCATTAGGACATAATACAAGTAAGAATAATATTGTCCTTGCTGTCTTGATATTTTCAGTTTCTTAATGAAAATGAGAATAGAAGGGATATAACTACTAATTACCATAAAATTAAATGAAGTAAATATTGTCATTACCACCATCCACAAAACACAATAATGTTCATAACTTCACTATTTTCACAAATGTACTTTTTACTATAAAACTAACTTTCTAGCCATTTTTAATTACTGTGCTAAGGAGAAACCCACCTAAAGTCACATGAAACCACATAATTTGGAGTCAACTTCTCTATTGAATAAAATGTTGAGCAACAAAGCCAGAAATAACGAAAAGCGAAACGACAGAGGGAGTTATTACTTTAGTATGTCTATATATATATTTATATATACACATACACAAATACACTTCTTTGTCCAATGAATATAGTTGACCATTTGTTAACATATTTAGAAAATTGTACACAAATTCACTCATACACCGGAAAGGGTATGATAGAGCAAAAAAAAGAAAAAAACAAAAAACCAAAAAGACACAAGACTAGGATTCCAATTACTATAAACTGGTAAGAGTTGAATCCTTTCATGATATAGAGAAAGTGCCCAACTCATAACCATTCAGAGATACAAACATATCCAACTAAAAATAACGAAAGATAAAGAAATACTGTGATAAAACCATATATTGTTTAATAGAGTAAGCAAAACTTTTGTCATAACCTGATATCTATTCAATATAAAACCTGAGTATTTGTTGACTTTTGTCGCTGGAAAGTCATAGGCATGGGATTCAGGTTAGGTCGGTCTAAAAGAGGGGAAAATCTAACAAAATTTGACTTACAGCTTCTTGGAACCTGTCAAGTTTGTTACGTCGAGGACCTTCTGTATCCAGATTTCTTCTAACTACACAATTTTATCCTAACAAATAAGAGTTATCAGATAATACAATATTTTATAT
>NC_090754.1:17944994-17977494 GCF_036898095.1 Palaemon carinicauda
CTTCGATGTTGCCCTTAAAATTTGCCAGAGCCACCCATCTTCCCATCGAACTCCTTGATAACATTAGGATAGGGAACTTTTACCTCCTACTGCTCTGTTAACACTGGATTCTCTTCATTAGGGACACAAGTATTCAGCAAAACTCCCATTAGCAGAGTAATCCGTTTCCAACCCCCAACAAAAACAGATTTTTTATGCATCTTTAGAAAGATGCCACTAACTCGATACTGGTAAACAAGTTTTTTTTTTTTTCTTCCCAAATCCTCTCGCTCCTACTTTAGCACAGCTGAGCTTAGTGCCATCATTGGATCCTACATAATGATATATATCCACCAGTTTTTTTTTTTAAGCTTATCTTTTGTTTTGTTTTTTACACTGGGACATAACCATCCCAATAGTGTTATATTGAAATTCAAATTGGGATTGATCCCAGTTAATAGAATGAAGTTGAAAATGCATATTGCGTATATAGGAATGTTAGAATTAAATGCAAAGTTATAAGTGTACATTTATTATAGGTATATTGTACTCCAAGAGGAAAAACCATCAAACTACATAATGACAAAATAAATAAAGCTTTTTTGGATACATAAATTAGAAGAAATAGAAACATTCACCATTCAAAATTCTCAGGCAACAATTATTTTTTCTTTGAAAATAAGTGAAATGAAAGACAGCCTGATAACTATATGATTGGGAGGCATTTACTCAACTGTTCAGGTATGGTAGAGAGGAAAACATTGTGAACAAAGTAGAACTTTGCATGTTTGACAATGATATCTTGTTCACTTTTCTTTTAAGAGCATCTTGTGCATCTTTATTATCATCATTATTAATATCTAAGCTACAACCCTAGTTGGAAAAGCAGAATGCTATAAGCCCAGGGGCTCCAATAGGGAAAATAGCCCAGTGAGGAAAGGTAACAAGGATAAACTAAATATTTTAGTATTACATTAAAATAAATACCTCATGTATAACTATAAAAACTTCAACAAAACAAGAGGAAGAGAAATTAGATAGAACAGTGTGCCCGAGTGTACCCTCAAGCTAGACAACTCTAACCCAAGATAGTGGAAGACCATGGTACAGAGGCTATAGCAGTACCCAAGACCAGAGAACAATGGTATGATTTTGGAGTGTCCTCCTCCTAAAAGAGCTGCTTACCATAGCTAAAGTCTCTCTTCTACCCTTACCAAGAGGATAGTAGCCACTGAACAATTACAGTGGAGAAGTTAACCCCTTAGTGAAGAATAATTGTTTGGTATCTCAATGTAAAAAAAAAAGAAAAAAAAAATTTCCCCCAGACTATTAGGTGTGTGTGTAGGCAAATGGAAATTGAACGATACTCAGAGAGAAGGATCCAAAGTAGTACTGTCTGGCCAGTCAAAGGAAACCCTAACACTCACGCGGTAATATCTCAACGGGTGGCTGGGGCCCTGACCAACCTCTACTACCTTCGACAGCTTTCTTCACACATGGGCATATGTTCAAGATTCTCCAGCTCCTTAAAAGTTTTGGAAGGCTGTCCTAAACTTTGTATTCTTCTCTGTGGATCATTTGCCAATCCATCACTCAAAAGATTCTGCTAATGTTACTAAGAAGTCAATGAAAGGGCACTTCTTTTGGTTGATTTTGTTGTGAATAACATATGCATTGTACACCCCTGTCATTAGAAGTCTGAAAAATACTTTGATCCACTGCTTCCTGCTCTTCCTGTGAAGGTCAGTTATCATTTGATCCCTTAGGTCAGTACGCCACACTCATAAAATATAACACCTTTAGGGCACTGCAGATCTTTTTTCATTCCAACCTTCAGTTTTCTTAGCGTTACACGTATTTCTGTATAATGACAATTACTGATTCATGACACACTTAATGTCTTGCTAGGAAGCTACCAGAATGCCTTCATCACAAACGTACATGTACAACTCTCCCCGTTAAAGTTTGACATCAGGCCTTGGAAGATTCTTCCTATCTGGCATACAAGTCCCAACTGCTGCAAATGGGAGTGAGGACATGAGTAACAGATGTGAAAAATCTGTTGAAACACAAGAATACTTCTGGTGCCCTTATTGTTTCTGAAAACAATAAAAGTCTCTTCCACAAATAATTTTTCCTTTCCTAAATAGATATTAAAGTCATAAGCACAGACAGTATTTGAATCTGATCCTACTCAGGTTTTGATTCCTTGATTCGCTGGCTTCACAGGCAAATACTGTTTAATTTAGAAATGTCCCCTGAACTTGGCATGCTTTAATGTAATTTTTCTTCTTTTCAGCCAAAATATCAAGTCTCTTAACTCTTTGGAAAGAATCATAAAAAGATGTCCAACTCTCATGAAGCTCTTGTTGCAGACATAGTTACAATGCAGTTATGTTTATCTGGTATGTCATGTTAGGCATTAAATTTGTAGTGTCTTTAGTCCACATATATTTCATGTCTGTATGAATCATTTTCTGGGCTAATGGGTGCCTCTACGTCTTCCTATTCTATGACTGTATCATCTGGTGATCATCTGAAAAAGATTAGTTTGTTCCATCACTGTCAGGATCTGATGGTTCATAATAGCAGTCCACTTCCAGTCCATATTGTATTTTCTCTTCTGTTAGCCTTCTTTTACTCATCTGCAAGAAAACAATAAATATATACATATAAATATGTAGCCTGAAAAAAAGGACTTGCTCTCAATAAAAATTCAGTTTTATCTTCTTTCCATATAAAGAAAAAAAAATACTGCAGGGATATTATCCCAATTTTCATTACCTCAAAATCCTAATGGAACATTTTCATCCCAAGGAAAGAATACCAATATAAAAAATACAAAGCCTTGGAAAAACCTATCAAATTCCAAAGCTTCGGAATATGTTAAGTTTGATTCAAAACATATAATAATGTAATCTAGTGCTGATATAAAAAAAATGTGAAAATATCACTCACCTTTACAAGAAGCTTATCCTTGTTGACGCTGACAGACGACACGTGGGTGCAGGGTGCATCAACTCTGTTCCTCTTTATATGTCTGGCATCGAAGGAACCCTAACACTGAAATATACCACTCACGGGGCTTTACTGCAGATAAATCCCAGTTCATTGTAATTCAAGAAATCTTGGGACACAAAATCACCCAATAGAATCGGAAGGGTTAAAGGACGCTCATGAATGACAAGAGACCAAAGGGACAAAGACAATGCCCTAGAGACTGACCATATACACACATGAGCAGTGCTCAAGTCCCTCTCCATCCAAGCTAGGACCAGGAGAGCCAGGTAATGGCTACTGATGACTCAGCAGGTTGACCATTAGGCTCCCCCAAACCCCTAACTTTAGATGCCAGGCAGGTAAGGAACATTTCCAACAGGACACCATAACCCTAGACGGCAGATTGATGTGATTTCATTAGGGTCTTGACAAGGATGACTACTGTCACGCTGCTGACCTACCACGCAGATTACTTTAAAAAAATCCATCAAATGGCAGGAGAAAGTAGCTTCTCTGTGGTAGAGGAGGATGTCACATAAAATCAGTCAATAATTATCCACGAGAACAGCATGAAACTCCACTGGTCAGGCTTGTTTTAAATATATTGGCATAAGGATCTGGCACTGGTCCCTTTTTTATGTCATCATGACATCTACATAGTGTTGTGGTCTCAGCCACTTTCAAGAACTCTTATGGTTATAGCATTAAAGAATGACAGAATCCTGAAGAATACGGCAGTAGTGGTTCCGGTATTCCCATTGTTGAAGTTTACCTGCTGTATCTTTGTTAAATGTGACCAGTAATACGCAATGCGCAGAGTATCAATGACGCCAATAACCACCATTATTTAGTATATTTTTGTGGTGAAAGTAGTTACTATATCCTTCTGCCTTGCAAAGAAGCTTCTCTCTTAAACTTCATGTTCAACAACAGACAGAATAAGCAGTCTGAAAATTCTAGGATGGGGAACAGAGGGATACTGGAGATGAGCGAACAATTGTGCAGGTCAAGGGTTACTGATGTCTTTCTTATTTCTTGATTGTACCCAGAGTTTGCCACCAGCGCACTTGATCACCTTCCTGTTATGTGATGGATCGTCATCTTCCTTCTCCGTTACGATCTTAAGTTCTGGAAGTAGCTACCGACTCAAAGTGTCCCCAAAACCTGTTAAAAGAAAATAAATCATACCTAGATAAAAGTATGGTAGCTTAGCTATCACTAATAAATATTTATAAAGTAAAAAAAAATTACATGATAGACCATTAAATTCAAATATAATTTATGAAAGGTAATATATGAAAATGTAATGAATAAAACAACAATCGGACTTTTAACTCACCAGATGCAGTTTGAGATAGAAGCTCCTTTCCGTAAAAAAACAAAAATACGACTTTTAACTCAGCAGATGCAGTTTGAGATACACGCTCCTCTTGATCAATATTCAAAAGGTTAGTCAATATAAGGATATATATAAAAAAAAAATGCAGAATTTTGGTTTTCAATGCCTTTATGATAGACATGTCTAGTTTACAATATACAAAAATCTGGAAAAAAAACCAGTGGGGGATAGTAATATTCCATGTTGTCGTCTTGATTTCCAATTTATTTTCCTTTTACATGTGGATCCCTAACTGTCAGTTTTCATTACCCAAATTTCTAAGGTTTATCTATCATAAGAATGGGTTAACATTGACATTTAAACATCCCTTATACTGCACCACAGAGCTTTGTTTCACCCACCTCAATTCATGAATGGGATGTACTTCACAATGATTCATAAAAACAAAAACAAAAAATCTTATATCATCTTTTATAGCTGGATTACTTGTCTGCAAATCCTGCAGACACTGGTCTATGCTTTCAACAGGTACACCTTTGAGTATTGCATGCTACTAAACAGTTGCAGTGAATAACTGAATAAGTACAATTGTAGCAGGGCTTTGTCTGCCATCACTGGAACCAGCTTGTCGACTCCTACATTCTATTCCCACTAAGATGGCTCCAATTCATCACTACATTCCTTCTACTCTATAACCTGGTAGAAAGTCTGCAGGGAATACAATTTACACAAAAGTGCAGTTGGTAGAAGTCTCTCAGGTGTGAAGATTATTTTAGATCTTGCGGATCCTATTGTATTTGACAGATGTGATAGACCTGATCTGCACTGGACAATGCTACCATTGACTCAAACAATTGGTTTACAAAACATCCTGACTTTGCTTTGGTAGAGAGAATGCTTTAGATTTGTCTTTTAATGCCTTCTCTTTCTTGTTGATTTGTTGAAACAAACTTCTTTCCAATTCCAAATTTTCTGAAAATCAAGTCACATCCAGTAAAGGCATGCACAAGTAATACGTCACTTCTAACTTCTTCAAGTAAGTACCTGCTTGAGAACATTCATAGTATAGATTTATGATTTTGCATTGTGTACGCAAAATAGAGTCCAGTACATTTGGAAACTTCTACATGATAGAGCAAGAGAACAAGAAGATCTGTGTCCTCTGGAATAAGGGTGGTCTGTTTGAAACAGCTGCCTCTGTGATCACAACACCAGCATCTCCTAATTGAGTAACATCACAGCCTTTCTATTGCCATCATTCCATGATGAGCTGGATCAGTGTCTGCTTGTTTGGCTCATACGACAAGATATCAACTTTTTTTTTTTTTTTTACAAACAAATTTTGTCACCTCGGTAATGTTAACCTTGTTCACAATAAGCTTTAGACTTTGCTGTGAGGAGTACAATATTTTACACTTGTCCAATATCATAACCATCAAAGACTACATTTGCTCTGGCAGTGTTTGGCAGTAAATGAGGTGTAATTATCTGGAATCAAGCTGTAGGTGCTCCCCTATCCATTTCAAAATAGGAGGAAGAGATTATCCATCAAATACATAGCGTTCTGTGACTGCAACCGTTTGTCACAGCATTATCTGATTTTGTTTTTATAAACTTTATGAGAACTTTTGCTAACTGCAGTTTGTCTTGGTGATGCAAGATGACCTCTCGTTTGAATAGACATGGGATAGTGTTCATGACATGACCTAATCCAGCAAAGATCACCTGCCTGTGAGATTACTAGAAACTTCTGGAATAAGAGCACTGGGTCTATACTTCAATCCGGTCTATACTTCAATCCTAGGAAACTAACATTTGTTGGATGCTAGTCTTCACCTTCAAAACTCCTCTTTAGGCGTAAGAAAAAATAAGATATTTCATCCATCTTCTGTACAATATCCTTACCAATTTCAAAAAGGTCCTGAACATAAGACATCCTCTTTAGCATCAATTTTTGTAACTACTTTGTGTAATGATTCATCAGCAGATGTATATCCATTAAGTTTTTCAGGGATTACCAACATCTGCTAACCAGAAAAGCTGACAACTTATGTTGTTCACCTATTGCGATATTTGAATCAAGTTCATGCATGGTAAGGTTGTAAACAGACGACACAGCCGAAACAGTTCTCTGGTGCTCGAACATCTCACCTACGTGCGTCAGCCACATTGGATTCCAAGCGAGTGCATTACAGTTTGCTAGATCATGAGATCAGAGCCAAGGAAAGCCCAGTACTGGTTGCTTTGCTGGATTGTGTGTAATCCTAACAGGAACTTTTGATGTACTTCAAGGTTATCATCATTTAATGTATACACCTGGATATACACAAGAGCTGACTTTAGATAATTTAGATGGCCAGCAGCAGTAAATATTGGCAAGCAAGCCCAAGAGGGACTCTAGACAAATCTCCCAAGGACCACTGCAACAAATGCCTTTGCAATACCCAGTATGTGCTGATAACTTACCCACAGTTTGCAGGTTAATGAAGTCCTTGCCAGTCAATCCTTTTTCTGTTAGTGTTGCAAATTCTACTAACAATCTGATTCCAACAATGATCAAGTCACATTCACTACTTCAGGAACATGCAGTCTCTCAACCCCCTCCACTTGGTCATGAAAACTAGGGTCATCCTCCATGATTTTAGCACCACTGTGAAATGAAAGTGGACAAAAAACAATTGTTGCACTGCTTTTCCACTCATCATATGTATAAAAACATTTTCACTATACACTGTATCCATGATCTTGAGTGCACTGCCATACATCCGAGTCCCAATAGCACTCAACAATGAAGGCATGAAAGCTGCCTAGCAAATTTGTCACATTCTTGATTGGAATATCATGTGGAACAGTGTTGACAATTTCAGATGCCTTCCAAATTAGGCTTGGTCAAAGGCAATAATAGTTGGTGTTTTGATGAAAGACTGCATAAATATTTTAGGGAGGACAAAACATGGTACTGTCTTGGATTCATATCAATTATTGGAAGAAACTGCAATACTGATTTTCCTGGATGTTTACAATCCTTACACAGTATATGCATTATGCCTTGCCAACAGGGGAATCACAGACATCAGATATGTATGGAAGACTGAAATTCAATGTGCCTCTCTTGGTATAAACTAAACCTTTTAAAATGCCTTATCCTGACAATTGTCCTTAGTTTCACTTTTTTACCGTTTGGCAGATTCAACTGATGTGAATTCCTTGGGATACTCCACATTGCACATCAAGTAATGTTACATGATTGGGGTAACCCACGTCTGGTGCACAACAATCACAACCAAAAAATTAATTTTGGGTTTGAACAGTGATTGCCCACTCATCACTTCTTGATTTGCAATGAACCAATATGGTTTAAACAAATGTATCTTTTAACATTCATGAGGAAACTCATTCCTCACTTTTACATATAGGGTCTACTTTTCTAGCATCAGTTCCACAGAAAAAGCCATGAGTTTTACTGTCATATGGATCCTGGGAAACACATGCTCTTCTTTTCCAGGCCGAGTGAAATCTTCCTTGTTGGAGGCAACAGCAAGGTTCTTTATCTATTCGGCTACTGCAAGATGTTTTGTGTACACTAGTTCCAGCTTCAACTCTTGACTGACATCTTTCAATGCTTACACAGATGAAACCGTCAAATCATTTTTCTCAACAAAAAGTTTCCTCAGGATACAAATCCCAATCACACAGCAGGTAGATTTCTTCGCTGGCTGAGCTCATATTCAAACCTGAAAATACTACGAGAAAAACACCAAATAAATAAATTACATCCCATTTTAATACCTATATTATCTCTATTAATAATAAAATGGATGGATGTTTCAACCTTCCAAGAAACACCTATTTACAGTATTATATTTACATTAAAATTTTTGTCAGTAAGACTTCCTTAGATGAAACCACGTTGCTCAACGTAAACAAAAAGTAACACTTACCTGTATGCTCTAGATTGATTCAGTAGTGAAAATGTGATGTCACACTTAGCATGGTTTCCCTAAGCTGGGCACAATTCCTGTTCAAGATATTGATCACATGGTCAAAGTAAGTTTACCAATTTTTTCTATCAACACTAATTAAACACATATACCACAAAAAAAAAAAACTCAATCCTTCATTCCATGAAAAGTTTTCTGAGACTTGCCATAATTAGTGGTGGTGTGGTGGTGAAGAGAGAAGGAGCAATTCATAGCAGGTGCCGCCTCTCCAAGGGCTGAGCAGACTCTCTGTACTTCGACAGATTTCTATAAATGTGCAAACACTAAATTGCTCATTGGAATACACAAATGTTTCTATTGGCTGCAAACATATGGTATGGTGCATATATCACACAGATAACATTCATTATCTCACATGGACTACTCTTCTGCCTCCTAAAAGGGTTAAGACCTATAATTATATAGTAAATGTAAAATACAAAATGGCAATGACTTTACTGTACTGTAATACTATAGTGCATTATCTACCTACCATTGCACTCAACTGAGTTTGATTTGTACTGTTAGGGTGAGAGAAACTACCCTCAACCATTTTCCACCACAAATGAAGCTTCATATATCAACTCCCATACCTCATGCTGTGACATGAGGTAGCAGCAGGGCCTATCCTTGTCATGCATTCCTATTTCTAGCACTTCTACCTCTCACATCTCTTCTCCTGTCACCTAGGGCTTACTTAACTCCATCCATCCAATGAAACCTTGGCCTTCCTCTTTTACTTCTCACATCAACTCTTGCCTTAACTTCAGCAGACAGCCAACCACTTTCTCTTCTTTCTACATGGCCAAGCCACGTCAATAAATTCAGATCTACACTACCTGCTAATTAATTTCTCATACCAGTTATCACCCTCATTCCTAACCCTATCTGATCGGGATACCCCCAGACATACTCCTCAAACAATATATCTCCAACACATTCAATTTTTGTATCTAACTCGTTCCCCATAACTCTCATTCATTCATCACAGTTGAAACAATCACTTTCTCATACAGAATTATCTTTGCAGTCATCACTAACTATTCTTCTTCAACACTTCCTTCACTACCCTCAACACTTTACATCTTTCATTCACTCGTGACTTACATCTGCTTCCACTTTGCCAATTGCAGCAACAACAAAACCCCTAGTACTTTAAACAAGCTACAGCCTAAAGTAACTCCCCACTCAACACTACATTCAATCTACCACCACCTTCCTTTCTCTTGCATCTCATAACCTTAGTGCATTAGACAAAAACAACTCTCACACACTCTCTCATGATGATTTTCAATATGCTGTACTACACTAAAATGCTGACTGTATATGCCTTTAGTAAAAACACATTTACAAGTATGATGATGACAATATTTAAGTAATGAAAAATCAAAGAAATGCAACTTAACTATTACTAACACATAAAAACTATTTGCAAGTTAGAGAAAACCCATATTTATTAAAATTATTGGAAAAGGCTTTCATCACATACGGTACAGTAACTAACTTTTAAATAAACTTATTTCAGATTGAAAAATAATGAAGATTGTTTCTACTTAAAATCTTAAGATGTTTCAATTTTTAAAATGCATTTAAAAATAAAAAAGCTCTTTAAAAATATCAAAATATAATAACATAAGTTGAACTCTTAATCAACCTCTTTATCATATTTGTCCTAATGCAAAACAAAATACAGAAAAAGTCTTTATAACCAAAGTTCCCACATGGAAGATCAACCACTGACTAGACAGACACAAACACATGCAAAAGTAAAGCTTAAGATCTCCCTCACTAAAACAAAAGAAGAATGTCTATCTAAAATGTAATCACCATTTTATCATAAAGGATTGGTTTCTATTATCAAAATAGTGTTGTTCTAGATTAAAAGATGTTAATTTATATAAAACAATTCATCTAATAACTTTCTTATTTGCACAGATAAAATTGTGTATTTTTTCCTGGAAGAAAGATCTTTACACACAGAAGATCCTCAACTTACAAACTTAATAGGTTCCAAGAAGCTGTTTTCAAGTCCAATTTTGTTAAATTTTTGCCTAGGGGAGGAGTAACCTGAACTCCATGCCTGATTTCCAGCTAAAAAGGTCAACAAATAGTATGATTTCATAAGAAATGGATATCAGGTTATTGAACATGTCATTTTGCATATTGCATGAAATATAGTTTTTTTGGGCTCAAGCCATGGCGTCCTGATGGAAGGATCCTTTTTGGTAGCTTCCTTGGGTAATCACTACTAGGATTTTCCCAGAGAATTAAACCACAGGTTATCACAGAATTCTAACTTCTGGAGCGAGTATCCTAAAGGTTTCCCCTTAAGACATCGTGTAACAACAGGGGACACGCATGTATAGACGTACCACATAGCTATCTGCACCCCATATAGAGTTAACGCTTCAATATGGCGGACAGGGAGTGGCTGGGAGCTGAGCCGCAGCCGATCTAGATGTGGCGATATCGGTACTCGCGATGTAAACAGACGGACGCCATTGCTTTTGATGACGTCACGTCCGTCCTCATTCCTTTGCTAGTAGCTCGCTCGATTGGACGTATTTTTCCCTTTGTGCGACTTTATCTACTTGCATCCTCGCTATGTCTCAACCGTCAGCTTCACCTTCTTCTGGAAAGTTGAGTACAAAGGTTGAAGTATTGTTTAAATAAGCTCTGGCCTTAAAGTAAATCTTACTTTTCGAGATATTTGCATATTTGTGGCAGAGCTTTGCCAGACCGGTCAGCGCCATTTTATGACACCGCTGTTGCTTGCATGCCTTATTTAGTTAGCCGCAACAGCCTTACCGGTATATAAATTACTAATCAGCGCTATTAGTTATTTAGTCTTCATAGCTAGGAACTTTATATCGTGTTTTTGACGCATTAGTTAGGGTCTTCGCTGACCCCATACCAGTAGGCTTTGATTAGCCCCTAGGCCAGTGAGCCTATACCAGTGTTAATGCATGATATTCCAGTGATCCTAGTGTTAGTTATGAAGATTTTGGCATTATTTTACAATACCATTGACAGTGATGCAAGTGTTTTTCGCCTTCAGGGACCATATAGGGGGTAGGTTATCTTGAGTGCCTTGCTAACCTAACCTTATGATAGGACCCCTATATGCTCTCTTCATCCCTAGCCCTCGGGCTTCCCTCTGGTAATCTTGTATCCTATTACATGTGATAGGACAAGACTCCTCAGAGTACTGTATCGCCTCCCCACCTAAGGGAATGACCCCTCCCTTAGTGTTGCGGACCTTAAAGGTAGGATCACCTCCTTTAAGCTGAATCGGTCCCTGACCTTTTCCTTGCGATACGTCTTCTCCCTTCCTTGATTGGGGTCTAACCCTAATCCAGGTTAGGTTGGGAGGGCTGGTTTATGTACCTTACTGAAATATACGCGTGCACCGTTTTTCAGTTGGTCCACCTACTATAGGTTAGGGTGAGCATCTCCCTTCCTAGGTGGCCGCTCTGGTACATAACCCATCCTTTCTTATAAGAAGACCCTTTCCCCCCCCCAACCTATCTCTTGCCTAGCCTATGTCCCCTGTCCTACACTCCACCCTAGGCTGGAGTGCTGGACCCCGTGGTGCTCCCAATGTTGTCCGCTCTGATACATAGTCCCTCCATAGTGCTATGGAGTCAGCTATCATTTGGTCGACATGAAGAATCTCCACCCCTTCTTTGGGTACACCCTGTCCTCTCTTGGACTGCCTTAGCCCCGGCCATTGCGGCTCCTGCTTAGGATGATAGATTCACCTCTATCATGGTGGTACCTTTTCCAGAGGTGTCTTGACTAGGCTAGTACAGCCTTGCCATCCCACCTCCATCTTTGGTGCTCGTCCCTTGCCGCCTCTACCCCGGCTTTACCGCCACTACGGGTGACTTCCTTATCCTTGCCGCCTTCCCCCAAGTGCCGGGGGATCGCCGCCGGCCGCCGGCTTACCGCCGTGGCCTCTCCATTCCCTCATAGCCTCGGCACACTGCCGACCCCTCCCGGAGTGCCGGCACTAGCTGCCGGCCCCCGGCCCCGGCTATGCTCCTTTATCCTTACCCCTGTCACCCTCCGACTGCCTCCGGCTGCCGGAACCGCCGCTCCTTGCCGGCGGCCGCCGCTACCGGCTGCCGCCACCCTGGCTTCTTTTGACCATAGAATGATCATTCTTGAATGCCAGAAACTCTGCTCGAGCGGCTTCCGGCGTGCCGGGGGTATGCCGGACCAATCCGGAGGCGGCAAGATGCCTTGCACCCCTTCTCTCAGCTATCTTTACTAGCGATAGCTCCTCAAAACCGCACCTAGACGGCTTGTTAACGCAGACAAATTGGTACGGAATCGTACATTTTGTTCAGTTTTCACTCTGTCTTCTTGCGTGTTTCATCTTTCCAGCACGCTACGTGTAATTGGCACGTCTGGTTGCCGGAACTTTACTAGGATCTCATGATCCCCAGACTTTCTTGATAAGATTTCAAGCCTAGTCTATAATATGGTAATTCTAAATGGAATTCCCATTATCAAGACGCCTTCCATGGAGACCTACGGCCACCTGGGACTGTCTGATGCTACGGCAACCAGCCGGGCGGGTTACACGAGGCATGCGTCTGTCTCCTTTCACCCACCCTTCTGTGCATCACAATTAACTTATGTTAATATTAACTTGTTAATAATTAACTTTATATACGAGCCATATTATGACTCTACAATACTCATCGTCTCTTTCTTTTACAGGAGTACGTTAAGTGTGACCACGACTTCTGCGCGGTCCGTCGGCCACACTTCTATGGACACACGGCGTGTAGGACACACGCCCCTTGTGCTCACAAGAGAGGGGATCTCAAGTACTGGGGCCCCACCACCTGTTCGGTCTGCCAAGAATGCCTACAGAAAGCATTCTATGACCCTCCCTCAGCGGAGATTCGGGACAACCTACGCAAGTGGGTACGTGGCTTTCAAAAGAACGCCACTGGACCATACCTAGCCACAGAAGAAATGAGGTCTTTGCTGTTCCCAAAGGCCTCACCAGACTCAGTGGTCCCAGTTGAACAGATCCCCGTCGTCCAGATCACAGTGGAACCTGATACTGTCATGGCTCAGTCCATGAGTGATTGTCACCTGGATTCAGAACATGATGAACACATGTCAGAGATCTCGGAGGACACCGAGAAAACCCTTATGGCCCAGGGTGAAGGGGAGGATGATGAAGAAGAGGACCGGGTAGTATATACCGAGTCCGATAAGGAGGATGCCCCTCCCTCCATCCCCTCTCCTACTCCTACACCGACGGAAGTGTCTTTCCCATCTACGTCCTCCACCACGACTCCTCTACCTACGGCACAGGATATGATTCGGCTCATTGAATCCGTGATGGAGCAGAAGCTCCAAGAAACTCACAAGATCATTCGGTCGATGGGAGGTTCCAAGGAATCTCGCAAAATCTCCATCAAGGACCTCCCCGCATGCTCGAGCGACAATCCGTGGCGGTTCGCCGAGCATATGGTCATCGCTGATGACAAGATCTTCGTCAGCGATAAGATCGGTTCCATACCCCTGGAAGAAGTGGAGTTCTTCCCCCGCTTTGAGGCGTATCCGGACTGTTATGTCCGTCTACGTTCAGAACCATCCTCAAAGGAAGAGACCGAACCGAAGGAGAAAATAGTGTTCGATCTCTCGAAGGCCCAGGCTATGCTTGCCAAAGCGCTTAAGAGCAGAGGCTTTACCTGCTCTGGACTTCCGGCTCTGAGCAAGAAGTACCCCACCTACGTTGCGCCCGATGAAGTGATGCTACCCTTCACGGAAAAGGCCTTCGCTGCCTGCCTTAAGGCTGTTGAAGAAGGGAAATCCTGCCCTGCATTGGAGGAATGCAGACCTTTCTCCGCAGCCACCCCGCCCGACACCAAACACTGGAAGGATGTGCAACACACCTTCGTGGTGGGCAAACTAGATCCTGACGTTGCTGGACGTCAGTTTAACGAGGACCTCCCCAAGCTAAACGAACACCTCCTTCGTAGGGAACAGGAAACGAAGGAGAGGCTGGCAGCATCTCTCACTCTCCAGGTCCAGATGGACGTAATGGCTGGTGACACCAGAGTCCCTGACCATTACATGGTCCTTGCCAAATCTCACATGGCAACCTTAGTCAAGGATCTGTACCATTTCATGCGAGCTCGTAGAGCCTGCAGAGAATTCGTGTTCTCCAGTGCCACTGTCAGACACGAACCCCGGAAACTGATTGCCTCCAACATCTGGGGCAAGTACCTCTTCCCGTCTGATCTAGTGAAAGAGATCACAGACAAGGCCGCATCTGAGAACAGGAACCTTCTCAACAAATGGGGCATGTCTAGGAAGAGAAAGCCCTCTCAGGATGACGGTCCTCAGCCTAAGAGGAAGCAGTCGAAGCATAGACCCCAGCAACGTCAGCACAGACGTCAGTTTCCGGCACCCGCTACTCCCCAAGTGGCCGCTCAGCCGCCACAGACCTTTCGGTTGGTCCCACAGCCGGTTTTGCCCTCATCACCAGCCTTCAACCCCACCTTCGAGCAGCACTCCACTACCTTTCGTCCCAGGGGTAGAAGCTCAAGCAGGGGTTCCGGCAGAGATTCCTCTCGCCGGCCCTCCAGAGGCAGAGGAGGACAGGGAGCTAGCGGCCGAAGCAGCAAGTCCTTGGGACCACAGAAGCAATGAAGTGCTTCCGGTGGGAGGAAGACTCGGCCACTTCCAGGATCGCTGGACCTTCGACTCCTGGGCACACAGCATCATCAAGAAAGGTCTGGGCTGGAGCTGGGCGCAACCACCCCCAACCTTCCAGCAATTCTTCCAACGTTCAAACCCCCTCTTGGAAGAATATGTGCTAGACCTCTTGAACAAGAAGGTGATAAGAAGGGTGAAGTCCACAAGGTTCCAAGGGAGACTGTTTTGTGTTCCCAAGAAAGACTCAGACAGACTCAGAGTCATTCTGGACTTTTCCCCCCTCAACGTATTCATATCGAAAGACAAGTTCAAGATGCTGACGCTTCAACAGATCAGAACCCTCCTGCCTCGAGGGTCTTTCACGGTCTCGATAGACCTGGCGGACGCATATTGGCACATACCAATGAACCATCACGCTTCCTCCTACCTAGGATTCCGACTCCAACGGAAAAGCTATGCCTTCCGGGCCATGCCCTTCGGACTCAACGTGGCCCCTCGGATATTCACAAAGCTAGCGGACGCAGTAGTACAACAGCTCCGCATCCGAGACGTCCAGGTGATGGCCTACCTCGACGACTGGCTAGTGTGGGCGCCCTCGCCCGAGGATTGTATAGAATCCTGCAGAAAAGTTACCCAGTTTCTCGAACACCTGGGATTCCAGATAAACGCGAAAAAGTCTCGCCTATCTCCAGCTCAGAAGTTCCAATGGTTAGGCATCCACTGGAATCTTCAGTCACACCGCCTTTCCATTCCAGCAAAGAAAAGGAAGGAAATAGCAGGGTCCGTCAAGCGACTGTTAAAATCCAAACGGATCTCAAGACGCCAGCAGGAACAAGTTCTAGGCTCTCTACAGTTCGCCTCGATCACAAACCCAGTGCTTCGTGCACAGCTAAAGGATGCAGCGGGAGTCTGGAGACGTTCCGCATCCATCGCTCGAAGAGACCTCAAGAGACGGCTCCCAAGCAGACTTCGACTTCTTCTAAAGCCGTGGTCAGAAGCGAGGGACCTAAAAAGGTCCCTTCCTCTCCAAAACCCACCTCCATCTCTCAACATCCATACGGACGCTTCATTGGAGGGTTGGGGAGGTCACTCCCACCAACAACAGGCTCAAGGCAATTGGTCTCCCCTATTCAAGACGTTTCACATCAACATCTTGGAGGCCATGGCGGTTCTTCTGACGCTGAAGAAACTCTCCCCGCCCCCGTCGATACACATTCGCCTGACCCTGGACAGCTCTGTGGTGGTGCGTTGTCTCAATCGCCAGGGCTCAAGATCGCCCAAGATAAATCAGGTGCTCCTGACAATCTTCCGTCTGGCAGAAAGGAAGAAATGGCACCTGTCTGCAGTTCACCTACAAGGATTCCGCAACGTGACAGCGGATGCTCTATCTCGGACAAACCCGATAGAGTCGGAATGGTCTCTAGACGCAAGATCATTCTCCTTCATCTCTCACAGAGTCCCAGAACTCCAGATCGACCTCTTCGCAACGAGCGACAACCATCAACTTCCTCGATATGTAGCCCCGTACGAGGACCCCAAAGCGGAAGCGGTGGACGCTATGACCTTGGATTGGAACAGATGGGCCAAGATTTACCTGTTCCCTCCCACCAATTTTCTGCTGAAAGTCCTCTCCAAATTG
This sequence comes from Palaemon carinicauda, assembly GCF_036898095.1. Classification (NCBI taxonomy): domain Eukaryota; kingdom Metazoa; phylum Arthropoda; class Malacostraca; order Decapoda; family Palaemonidae; genus Palaemon; species Palaemon carinicauda. The sequence continues at coordinate 17,961,619 of NC_090754.1, forward strand.
AGAACCTTCAAAGGGACAGCAGCTCTAGTGGCTCCCAAGTGGCCCCGCAGCAACTGGTACCCCTTGATCCTGGAGATGCAGCCAACGCTGATCCCCCTCCCGGACCCAGTTCTCTCCCAGCAAATACAGAAGTCGACTGTCTTCGCTTCATCATCGAAAATCAAGGACCTTCATCTCATGATTTTCTCACCCTAGCCGCTAAGAAAAGGTTTGGGATTTCGAAGAAGAGTCTAGACTTCCTCGAGGAATACAAGACCGAATCCACGAGAAGGCAATACGAATCGTCTTGGAGGAAATGGGTCTCCTTCGTCAAGGCAAAGAACCCCTCGAAAATCACCATAGATTTTTGCATGTCCTTCTTCATTCACCTTCATGGACAAGGCTTGGCAGCCAACACGATTTCTACTTGCAAATCGGCCTTGACCAGACCTTTGTCATACGCCTTCCAAATAGATCTGTCTAGTGACATCTTCAACAAACTACCGAAGGCCTGTGCCCGTTTACGACCGGCACCCCCTCCGAGACCAATCACTTGGTCTCTAGACAAAATTCTCCACTTCGCCTCCAACTTGGACAATGATTCATGCCCTCTTAAGGACCTGACTCAGAAAGTTATATTTCTCTTCGCTCTAGCTTCGGGAGCCCGAGTCAGTGAAATAGTGGCACTATCTAGAGAAGAGGGACATATCATTTTCAATGATTCAGGAGACCTCTCCCTCTTCCCTGATCCGACGTTTCTCGCAAAGAACGAATTACCTACCAAACAATGGGGCCCGTGGAGGATATGCCCCTTGAAGGAAGATGCCTCTCTATGTCCAGTAGAGAGCCTTAAGGTCTATCTTCATAGAACTTCAAACTTTGGTGGAGGCCAACTCTTCAAAGGAGAAACATCGGGCAGCGACCTGTCACTGAAACAATTGAGAGCAAAAATCACCTACTTCATTCGCAGAGCGGATCCAGACAGTACACCCGCTGGTCATGATCCTAGGAAAGTCGCTTCGTCTCTGAATTTCTTTCAGAGTATGGATTTCGAAAGCCTCAAGAACTATACAGGCTGGAAATCATCGCGTGTTTTCTTTAAACATTATGCGAAACAAGTGCACGAAGTGAAACATTTTGTGGTAGCCGCAGGTAGTGTTATGAAACCTGCTCTGAACTCTGCTTAGAACAGTGAGTTATTAGGGACTCTAACTCGTCGGGTGCCTATGTTGACCCTCAAGTGATACGTAGTGAAGCAGAAACCACCTTGTGTTTTCTTTAACTGTTCTTACCTCAGGTGAAATGTCATAGTAGATTACCACATGAGTGCTACATGCCACGTGCATGACGTGTGTTACATAAAGACTAACGTTCCGTAGAACGAGTGCCCACTAATACTTGATTCTTCCCTTTCAGACTCAAGAGCACGCCTTTATGACTATGTACATTTTTATCAATGTAAATGTTTTTACTATTTATTGCATGACATGTATTGATTTACCTGCAATTATATAATAAAATGTCTATTTTATTACTTGTGCGTCTCCCTTGCTCCTTTCTTACTATGAAATATACTAATTGTCATAGTTTTATTACCCTTTATTCCTGGTTAAGGAAAATGCCAGGATTTACAACGGGCATTTATTTATATAGAGCAAGTAAGTTTCCTTAGTGAATACTTACTCAATTATGAGATACTACCGCTAGAGAGTTATGGGGGTCTTTTGACTGGCCAGACAGTACTACATTGGATCCTCCTCTCTGGTTACGGTTCATTTTCCCTTTGCCTACATACACACTGAATAGTCTGGCATATTCTTTACATATTCTCCTCTATCCTTATACACCTGACAACACAGATTACCAAACAATTCTTCATCACCCAAGGGGTTACTGCACTGTACTTGTTCAGTGCCACTTTCCTCTTGGTAAGGGTAGAAGAGACTCTTTAGCTATGGTAAGCAGCTCTTCTAGGAGAAGGACACTCCAAAATCAAACCACTGTTCTCTAGTCTTGGGTAGTGCCATAGCCTCTGTACCATGGCCTTTCACTGTCTTGGGTTAGAGTTCTCTTGCTTGAGGGTACACTCGAGCACACTCTCCTATCTTATTTCTCTTCCTCTTGTTTTGTTAAAGTTTTTATAGTTTATATATGAGATATTTATTGTTGTTACTCTTCTTAGAATATTTTATTTTCCTTTTTTCCTTTCCGCACTGAGCTATTTTCCCTGTTGGAGCCCCTGGGCTTATAGCATACTGCTTTTCCAACTAGGGTTGTAGCTTAGTAAGTAATAATAATAATAATAATATGAAGATGAGTCAACTCCATACACGAAGTGTTCAACCACCACTTCTTCAAGTTTGTTTCGACGCGAATACCAAATCGCTCTGACTTATCTTATGGATCTCATTGTTCCTTCAGCCTATATGAATAGCCTTCCCATGACCACTTTGATCTTAGCATAGCCCGTGGGGACTTCCATGCCAGGGGGGCAGGAAGGCAACTGCCTCACGGTAGCTCTAGTATAGACCACTATGCTTTCGGCTCAATGTTTTAGCACTCACTTATAAAGGGGAAAAAGTCTACCACGATACACTAATTCTCTGGTACTCTTCCATCAGGACGCCATGGCTTGAGCCCAAAAAACGGATTTTGAGCGAAGCGAAAAATCTATTTTTGGGTGAGATAGCCATGGCGTCCTGATGGACCCACCCTGTCTGTTATCAGGTCCCGCCCTGCGCCGCTGTATCATGGTGATGAGCGAGCTCCAGACTTTCGGAATGAGGACGGACGTGACGTCATCAAAAGCAATGGCGTCCGTCTGTTTACATCGCGAGTACCGATATCGCCACATCTAGATCGGCTGCGGCTCAGCTCCCAGCCACTCCCTGTCCGCCATATTGAAGCGTTAACTCTATATGGGGTGCAGATAGCTATGTGGCACGTCTATACATGCGTGTCCCCTGTTGTGACACGATGTCTTAAGGGGAAACCTTTAGGATACTCGCTCCAGAAGTTAGAATTCTGTGATAACCTGTGGTTTAATTCTCTGGGAAAATCCTAGTAGTGATTACCCAAGGAAGCTACCAAAAAGGATCCTTCCATCAGGACGCCATGGCTATCTCACCCAAAAATAGATTTTTCGCTTCGCTCAAAATCCGTTTATTACAGTATTTCTTTACCTTTGTTACTTTTATGACCATTTTATTATAGGGCATAAGTGAAATGTTACCGAATCCACAGATAAGGAATTCAAACACTAACTTACACATTTAAGGTACAACATACAAAACAGTTATGGTTTGTTTCTGTCCAATGAAATTAGGTGACAAAACCCTTCGACCGTCAGGAATTAGTGCTTGGCAAAAATAAATCTGGTAAAACATTGGACAACTGCCAAAACCCTTTCCAGAGAGAGACCATAACGTAAATTACAAGTAGCCATCTCCTAATATCAACAACAAATATATTCATAACTTCCACTCGAGTGGCATCCAATTCAACGTCAGCTTTGGTCACTAAATTCTCTAAGTCACTGACCTGATTGGAAACCAATTCAAGTCCGGCTTCGGTGACTAACTTCTTAATGGTCAGGGTATAGGGAAATATAAGGGCGATATTGTGCAAGTTTATCTACAAGCATGAAATTTGGCACAGATGTAGGTTAAGCCATACTTAATTCATTTGTTGAAGGCGCCAAAGCCGATGATCAGGGCCGCCATATTGACAAAATCCAATATGGCCGCCACTTGGTTTTTAATTTTACGATAACTTCAAAACTAAAGGTCATACATCGTGTAATAGCACACAAATGTTTATGACTTCAAAGAATCAGAATCTGAGCTCAAATTTTGCATAACACATCCCAAATACTGAGTATATTTGCAAATTTTCTTTATAAGACAGATGTGAAGGGTGATATTTCAGACTTTGCTGTTCAATTACGGTTACTTTCCAATATATTTATTTTTCTTTTGTTCTCATAACTATCGAACCGAATCTTACACCTTTGTCATTAAAAGTCGATTCAAGACATCTCGTTTAACCCCTAAATAATTTTCCTATTTTTCTCCTCAGGTACGTGTGACGCGTTGTTGGTGATGAGAGAGACATCGATGTGTGATTTATGAAAATGTCTAGTACTAACTGGCAGCTTTGTTGTCTCTGTCAACCTGACAAAGATGAAAATCTAATATCAATAAAGGAGTTACGTATTTCAAGTCTCAACAGAGACCTAAATGGCTTCAAAGAAATCAATGCTGTTCCTTCTGGTATTGGAGTGTCGTTGGAACAACTCAACGAAGGTTCGGGAATAGCAAACACGTTTCGACCGAATAATTACAAATATCACAAGACTTGCAGAAGCTACTGCAGTAGTTCTCGTGTGAAGAGACTGTGTCAAAAGCAGGAAAGTATGCGACATGACTGCCGGTACATGTTCGGGATATGGTGCAGCTAGCAGAGTCACCCAGATGTGCACGCAGAATTTCTGAAAGGGAACTTTGCCATTCAAATTTCAACGTTTAAGGTCAGCCTTATTGGGAAGGATCAGTCTCATGAATAGTTGAACAAGAGCCTTCAAGCTCATAGTGGGGCTGCTGGGCAGTACGAAAATCCTGAAGCGCTCAAACTTTACATGTTGATAGGTTCAAAGCGTTCCAGGTATGTTGAAGAGTTTGAGATGGTTTTGGACACCCCGATCTCAAGCACTACTCAACATGAAGAAGCGCAGAGCTTGCAAGTAAAGTACAGGAAAGATGTCCGGTCATTTGTTGAAAGTATCGAAGAACTAGTAAATCCTTTTGTTGCTGGTTCGGAATTTGTTGCGCTTGACACCCAAGAAGTTGTCACATCTCTCTGCCAAGTCCATGAAATTGGCAAAGATCCTCATGAACAATATGTTGCACAAACACTCGACAAGGCAACTGTGCCAGTGTCCAACATTATCTGATGTAACAACATACTGACCTTTGCCAATCGACCTGACTTATCCAAGAAAGGCAACAAAGCCAGTAGTACACAGAAAAAAAACCATGATTCTTATCACACAACTCTTCCTGTTGCTTTAATCATGACCAGATGCTGATATGGAAGTTTTTTCGCTTTGAAAATCAAACGGACCCATCAAGTTTGGCTGACCATGGCTCACTTAGATCCGGAAGCAAGTCTGATATCCTGGAATGTATCAAAGCTCCAACTGGTCGATCATCTCAAGCTACGCGGGCAACGATTGTTGTGCTGGACATGGCAGCAGTTATTTACATGGTGCAACCTACATCAGCAAAAACCTTTGCCGAGTATGCTAAACAACATAAGACCCCGTTCGTGAAATCATGGATAAATCCAGTATTTTCCCACATTGATGCCAAATGGTACACCTATTCAGAAGAGAGTTTGAAGTTTCTCATACATCAACGTTGTGGTACAGGTCCACAAACTAGGGTTGGAGGTGGCAGCACACAAATCCCAAAACATGATTGGAACAATGGATTCCTCAAGAACAATGACAAGGAGGAGTTGTTCATTTTCCTTAGTGAGGATAGTAAAAAATGACTGGGGCGGGAAACTCAAGCTCAGTGTAAGCAGACGTCTCAGCACTCCAACCCTGTAATCATGCCAAGGCCGATACGAGGATATTTCTTCATCTGGCACATTCAGCGCTCCAGACCAACAAGACAGTTATTGTTCGTACTGTTGATAGTGATGTGGTGGTATTTGCCATACACTTCTTCTCAATCCTTGGTTTCTTTGGAGCTCTGGTGTGTGTTTTGGGAGTGGTAAAAAGTCTGTGACATCCCCATCCATAACATCTGTGTTTACCTTGGCCCTTCCAGATCTATTGCATTGCCCCTTTTCCATGCAATAAGAGGGTGTGACACAACATCAGAGTTCCTTGGATGTGGCAAAAAACTGCTTGGACACCTTGGCAAAACACTCCAGGACTCGCAGAAACACTGATGGCATTGACCAATAACCCCCTCCTCCTCAGCAGTTTCTCTACATATGCAGAATCTGGAACGATTTGTGGTCATCATGTACAGCAAAGGATGTGGACTGACCAGGGTCAACGAAGATAGACATTGTCTATTCACAAGTGATAGAAAAAACCTGGAGAACATTTCACCCAAACAAACAGCTTTGTTTGAACATCTCAAGCGGGCTCTGCTTCAAGCAAGCTTCTACTGGAAACAGGCAACCGCAGTTCACCAGACTATTCCCAGCTTAACCACATGGGGTTGGCAAAAAGAAAACACTGGTATTTGGTTACCACAATGGACAACACTTGAAGATGCCAGTAAAGCATGTTCCATCCTGCTTCATTGTGGCCACGAACAGGCTTTTAAAGGAAACTGTAAATGTAGTAGAGCTGGAGTCCGGTGCATCGAGCTGTGCAAATGCAAAGCCGGGTGAATTAATAATGATGATACTTAGACAAATATCTTCTACAATGACAGTCCAATACGAACACTCAAAATTTCTTCAGTAGTGAACATATTAACAATCAAACAACCACTAAATGTATGTACAATAAATGTCCGTATTAAAATGCAGATTTTGGTCAAAAGAAATTTCATTTTCAAACTTTAGATTGGCAAAAGTGCATGTGCTATGTGAAATTTGAGCTCAAATTTAGATTCCTTGAGGTAAAAAAACCCACACAGTGCGCTTTTACTTTGTATGGGTTATAAAGTTATGGCAAAATGAAATATAATGTGGCGGCCATGTATATCTGTGACAAATTTCATGCTTGTAGATAAATCTGAACGATGGTACCCCTAAGGGATGAACTGTAACTCCTTCACTATTGCTCTGTTGCACTGCAATCTATACCAGCATAAGGCTTGAGAACCCCCTTTGATTGACAGTATATCAACATTCACTTGCAGCCAATAATAATAATAGTAAAAATAATATAAGCAACTATCATCACTATCACTGTAATTAAGCAAGACTATCATTATCCAATGGACGGAAAAAAAAAACATGAAAAATACATGAAATAAAAAAAATTAGAAAATTACTTAAGAGTTTTAATTCATAATGTTTAGTCACAAAACTACGAGAATCCTTTAGGAAAGACTGTCTGAGGAACACTGGCCAAGTATTCAAGAGAGCACTCCCCATACCTCCCTCATATGAACATGTGAATAGGCATGTGCCACATGTAAGCAATTGTTTGTATGGGTGGGTTCAGTAGAGCTGCAAAGGAAGGGTATAAGACCCACAGCCTCACGCACTGATCCACACGTGATCTGATAGGAGTTGGATCCTTCTCTACAAATAGAGAGACTGATCAAAGTATTTCTCCCCTTCTCTCCAAAGCTGGTCTATCCAGCACTGTCCTGGGTGTCTCTCCTCTAAACAACTATGGAGTGTTTTGGCAGCAACTTTAAAAAGAGGCTAAAGTAGCGTGGGTTAAGAATGTTTTCATACTTACTTAGACTGTCAAGTTGCCACTTCCAGTTATTAGCTTCTACTATTGAGAGATATTCATGGAAATGACTTATTACAATATGCAGACATTAAACCATGGAAACTCAAAAGGCACTCTCACCCTCCCTTTGCATGTTGTCTTCACAACTGTAAAATAAAAGAAATATATTCATAAAATTAACAACATTGAAAATACCTTAAAAATAGGATGGAAAACATATTTATAAAATTACAAACATTAAAAATGCCTTGGAAATGAAAAGCAAAAAATTTCTAAAATTGGGTTTGACAAAGGATAAAAGGGATTTTGACGAAGGAAAAATCTATTTCTGGGAAGAGGCCTGTGACACCCGGTGAGAAAGGTCCTTCCTTATACCTTTCCTAATATAAATCTTCCAAATATACTAGAGAAAGATAAAAGCATGGAATGCAGAGGTTACAACCCTCGCGCGAACACCTTGTAGGTGTCGTGTATTAAACGAAGGTGTGTGTAAACCACTACCTGTATTCACAGGTTGTCTTCCATTTAGATAATCCCTTCATCAATGGGGAGGGCCGTGACAGGCCCTAGATAACATGGTTGAACTCCCCAACGACACCTACCACGCGCGCCCTCTAGGACATCCTTCTGCAAGAACATATGGCTTGGCAAGGAAAAAAGAGGGGTGGGGTCCGTATCAAATAACCGGGAAGGGTTTCACCGGGCGTCACAGGCCTCTTCCCAGAAATAGATTTTTCCTTCGTCAAAATCCCTTTTCTGGGGCGGCCTGTGACGGCCGGTGAGAATGTACCAGAGAATGCCTTCCAAGCCCAATAAATTAATAACATAATAAGGAGAAAACAAACACCATGTAAGGCAATAATATAATACTGTAAGTAAACATAAATCATAAACTAGCCATAGGCATAGGGGATGTAATGCTAAAATAATATGAGGACCAGGGATCACCTGAGTGTCCCGTCGTGAAGGTATCAACCTTACATGTCTAAGCATATCTAAACTTTACAGGAATGGTAATTACAATAATAGTTGAATCATAACAATTAAACATGGCAAAATAACTTAGGGCTAACGAACCACCCAGGAGAGTGGCGACGTGGTGTGAGAGGTGGTCAGGAGGGAGGAAAGAAGAGATGGAATAACGAAATAATCAGAGATTAATGGGGGAGATAAGACTCCCCGCTGCAACCGTAGGGTATTTAAGGGCCTGTAAGTTCTTTAGATAGTGGCGTTTGAAAACCATAGGAGATTTCCAACCCGTGTATTTTTTAAGGTCATCAAAGTCCATGTTCTGGAAGTAATTGATAGAGGTAGCTATTGACCGTATATCATGAGCATGGGGAAATGATTCCGGGTTAGCATGTTTAATGAAGTAGAGGATTTGTTGTCTGATACCTTGAATGGTCAAAGTACCACCTTGTTACCTGATAAATAAGGGGCCAGACGAGCGGGTGGCAGATCTAGCTAAAAAGGTCCTGAGAGTAGTGACTGGACAGCGAAGGATCCTGGGGAAGAGAGATGATCTTCCAAGGGGACCACCTATTTTGCGGGTCCTCATTTTTAGCTAGGAAAGCTCTGTCTGGGGTAAGCAGTACTTCGCCTGTAGGGAGGAAATCTATGTTTTCCGGGTTACGTGAGAGCGCTGCTAGTTCTGAGATTCTAGCACCTGAGGCCATAGCTGATAGAAATAACGTCTTCCTAAGCAGAGTGATATAAGAGCAGGACTCGTTGTCAGTGTCCGACGCGAGTTTGAGGACATTGTTCAGAGACCAAGAGACTTTTTGCGGCCGATCCAACGACCGAAGCCTAGCACATGCTTTTGGAATAGATGAGAAATAGGAATCAGCTAGGTTAATGTTAAACCCAACCAGGAATATCTTCTTCAAAGCTGACTTGATGGTAGTTATAGTGCTAGCTGCCAAGCCCTTGTCAAATAAGAACCTAAAGAACGAGATGGCTAAATTCGGAGTCATACGAGTGTGGTCTGAATTCTTTAGGAAACCTGCTAATTTCTTAACAGCCGAATCATATTGACGAATTGTCGAGTCCCTTTTGTCCGCTTCGATGAAGAGAACGTTTTCCGGGTCAATGTTTGCGTCTTTATGAGCTGCAAACTTCATGAAGTCCACAAAGTTAGGGTTTTGGCTATCCTTGAGGAATCTGACACAGTCTGTGTTTGAATTACTTGGGTTAGTTTGGGGAATGGAATCCGGAAGGGTCGGAGTTTCAGCTCGAGGAGGAGAGGAAACCAACTGCTCTTTGGCCAGTGAGGTGCTACTAAGGCCACTGTCCCCCGGAAGGAGCGTAGTTTGTGCAATACTTTCATTAGAAGATTCACTGGTGGAAATAGGTAAATCTTCCTCCAATGGTTCCAATCCAGGGTTAATGCATCTATGGCATAAGCCTGAGGGTCCATGTTTGGTGTCACATAAGGAAGTTTGTGATTCATCTGAGTTGCGAATAGATCTACCTGAAGGCCCGGAACCAGCCTGAGTATCCACCGGAATGAAATTATGTCCAGAGACCATTCTGATTCCAGTGGTTTCGTCCTGGATAGTGAGTCCGCTATCACATTCTGGACTCCCGCTAGGTGGGTTGCTGACAGGAACCAGTTCTTTTCTGCTGCCAAGGTGAAGATAGCGACCAGGATCTGATTCAGGTTGGGCGACTTGGATCCTCCTCTGTTGATGCAGTGTACTACGGCTGTGCTGTCTGACACTACTTTGATGTGGGTCGACCTCGGAGGAGAGAGCCTCTTCAGGGTCAAGAACACTGCCATGGCTTCGAGAACATTGATGTGGAAGTGTTTCATGGCGGGTGACCAAGAGCCCTGAAACATCTGACGTTCGTAGTAACCCCCCCATCCACTCAGAGACGCGTCTGTATGAATTGTCACTTGTGGGGGTGGGAATTGAAGAGGAACTGATTTGGAAAGGTTCTTCGGTTCGGACCATGGCTGTAATCTCATTTTCAAGACAGAGGGGATTTTCGAGACCTTGTCTCTTAAAGGTACTGTGGCTCTCTTTCTCCAAACTCGATTGATGTCTTTGAGTTTGGCTTTCAATAGGCGATCTGTTACTGAAGCGAATTGAAGAAGGCCGAGGATTCTTTCTAAGGCTCTTCTGGACACCTGTCTGTGTTTTAGAAAATTCTTGACCTTGGAAGCTATTTCTCTTACCTTTTTGGGAGGTAGAACCAACTTGTGCCGTGCAAGGTCCCACTGTATGCCTAACCATTCGAAGCGGTCTGATGGAAGTAGGCGGGATTTTTGGAGATTGACCCGAAATCCCAGGTTGGCGAGAAAACGAAGTACTTTCTTCGTAGCTCTGTTGCACTCCAGGGCTGACCGAGCCCAAATAAGCCAATCGTCCAGATAAGCAACGATCTGAATCCCTTGGTTCCTGAGTTGTTCTAGCACTGTCTCTCCCAGTTTCGTGAATATCCTGGGTGCAATGTTGAGGCCGAAGGGCATGACTTTGAATGCAAAGGCTTTCCTGCCTAGACGGAAACCTAGGTAAGGAGAGAAGTTTCGAGCTATTGGTACGTGATAATAGGCGTCGGTAAGATCGATAGAGGTGGTGACGGCCCCACAGGGAAGCAGGGTACGTACCTGAGAGATGGTCAACATCCGGAACTTGTCGCAGAGGATGTAAGAATTTAGCTTTGACAAGTCCAGGACCACTCTCAATGCCGACGAGCCCTTCTTCGGAACTGTGAACAGGCGGCCTTGGAACTTCAGCGATCGAACCCGTTTGATTGCTTTTTTCTGTAGTAACTCGGTGGTGTACTCTCTCAGAATGGTTGTGGGTCTCTGGAAGAAGGTCACTGGTGGAGGAGAAGAACCTTGTGACCATTTCCACCCCAAGCCTTTGGAGACTATGCTGTGAGCCCACGGACTGAAGGTCCAACGGTCTCGAAAGTGGTAAAGACAGGTTCTTTGTGAATACCCGGAACATGGTCTCGGTCGGATAAAGTGAGGTTAGGGACTCCACGGAGGTAATGGAGTGGAGAGACCTAGCCAACCTATTCCGTGCCTCAAACTCAGTCTTGAGAAGAATATCTGGTAATTTAGGAAGCTTCTCGGAGAACAGATTAGAGGCACAGTCTGGGTCTAACTTCCCTACTGTGAAAGTAGCGGGGGCATCATCCCAGATAGTAACGGTACTCGGAATGAGCATGGAGGTGGGATCGGTCTCTTTAAGAACCGGCATGGCAGAACTTTCTTTGATAGCCTGAAAAGTAAGAGCTGCCACTTTATCTGTAATAGGCAAGGTAATAACTGGAGAAGCTGTAAATATGGTGTAGGCTCCTTTGTGTGGGGTGAGCTTGGAATTAGTGCAACCCCAGTCTGACAACGTCCTGGCCCAGAAAGCTTGGGCCTGCTCTTTAGGGAATATTACCGTTTCCTTCGGTACCTTGTCTAACCTAACCAAGGCATGTTCTTTCAATCGCACGAAGCCGTTGAATGGGAATTCTAGTCCCGGAGGGTAAAATTCTAAGACCTCTTGAGGACGGGTGCCTATGCCCTCTAGAGTTATGGCACCATCAATATATGGAGCATGTAAGGCAAACCTCCAAGGGTTGTTTTTCTCGAAGGGAGGTAACTTCGATGCGTCCGGGGCTGAAGGAGGGGGCATCTGAGTTCCGGAACGGATGAGACTTGCCACAATATCTTTGAGCTCCGTCATAGCTCCTCGGTCTGCCCTAGACTGTTGAAGATATTGTTGTATCTGTTCTTTCACAATATCCCTGACCATGGCGGCGGATAAAGGGGGCTCCCGAGCCTGATCCTCTATCGAAGCCCTGGACTTAGTAGACTTTGACTTCTTAGGAGTCACGGTTTTAGGTATAGCAATATGAACATCAGGATCCTTTGAGGGTCCCGGAACCGGTGACACTGAAAATGGCAAAGCTGAAGGCTTAAAGGTACGCAGTGGCTTCACCTTGGGTCGTACAGGAACGGAGGGACCTCGAGGAGAAGCCGTAGGTTTATCAAAGCCGTGAAAGGAAGTAGTAGAGGAAGGAGTGTGGGGTGAAAGGGTGTCCACCAACTCAACACCACCTACCTGCTCATCCATGGGTTCCTCGTCCAGACCTAGGTAGGGCTCGGCCTCCGTCACTAAAACCTCTTCCTCAGTTAGAATGGTTGCTCTAACCACTTCAATTAACGGGGCCGCTGTCTCCGGTGGAACTTCTGCAGTAGTAGAGCCTGGGAATAGGCAAGAAGCCATGTCTCCATCAAGGAGATAGGGTGCGCCAGCAGGCGCATTCCTCCCAAACCCTGACACCCAAGGCCGGAGAGTAGCTCTCGCCTCCCTGAGAGATTCATCATCAGCCTGAAAGAGGAGAGAGGGAATTAATGATGAAGCCAAAACTGAAGTCAATATATAAAGAGCAATTAATTCTTCGCAAAGGATATTAACAGGGACACTAGAACCAACTTACCTCCTCGCTCAGGAGTAGGGCTGACAGCTCATAGCAGAGCGTGCATGACTCCGGAAACCATATCGTATAGGGGGCTTGTCCCGGTTCCCGAGAGAAGGATATGGCGCAATGGGCATGGGCCCAGCATAGATCATGGCCCATGCGATCAGTAAAGGCAGCGGAGCAGCCCCTGGCAGTGCAGCGGTCTTTCTGTAAAAAGAAAGAAGACATAAGTCTGGATGTTCCTTGAGATTCTTGTCATTGACTTATGAATCAGAAACACTTAAATCTTAATTAATGTGTGAGTATGGTAGTAGCTAACACCTTAATAAATTAAGAAATTATAATAGAAACCAGTAACCACGTAGCATGAATCTCTAAACTTCATCGGTATCACACTGTTAACTCCGGTTCTGGACTCCTGCTTGATCTCTGTTTTTACTGGAGGTCCGGTAGCAAAGGCCCGTCATCGTGATATCGTGACCGTCTCCGGTACGATAACATTAACCCCAATGAATGAGTACGGGGGCCTTAACGGTGTAATTGTGATCAAACATGACAAAGGTTCGTGTGTAAAAGGCTTCAGCCGGAGTCCGAGTGCCAGATTTCACCGTTGCACTCCAAAAATCTGCTCCGGAACGATAACTAGTTCTCACCCAATGAGTATCCATTATAGCGGAGCATAACTCAAGGCGGAGCTAAGCATAACTCAAGGCGGAGCTAAGGGTGTCGGTATAAAACGACCCCAATTAATGACTCATACACTAACGTACCTAATAATAGTGTTAGCTATATTAACAGTAACCACATCAATAAATCGTTTATAATATTAAACGTACTATCATCAATTCTGATACTGAGAGGAGGCCTGAATAACCCGTGATCGTATAAAAACGGAGAACGGGAAATTCACCTCTCTTACTCAAAGAAAACGAGAGAAAGGGTAACTCATACCTGTAGAACAGGAAACGAGCCCTCTATGCTTTCGCTCTCAAGGTTACATATTAAAAATTAACATCACACAATAAATAAGAAAATTAATAAAATTGATTGCTTTTCTTAGTAATAGTAATAACGAAGAATAACGACAACGTAACAAATAAACAAGGATATAGTCTAAAACGAACCCTCCAGGGTACAAATTAACAGACTAAATCGCTAAGCTTTAAATCGTTACTATGCTTTAAAACGCTATCTTAAATCGCTATTCTTCGTAGGTCCAAATTGGACTTGCAAGCAAATAAATACCATAGTAAAAATTAATAATAATTAATGATAACATAAAAGGCCATAAAACGTAAGTGATATAACCTAGCTGACAGAGTACCAGATGGGCAAAAATAACTAGAAAATTTACCGAAGCGAATACCCAAAATGGCTGCCGATACCTCGGCAGGACAATCGCTTCCAAAACTAAAAACCACCATAATGGAAATAGAACAAATGCCTGGTACTGCCAAAAGCTGCCAAAACAAACTATGGTACTTAACATTGGTAAGGGTGAAGTAACAACGTCAGTCATGTTGAAATAACAAGAAACTCTTCGAAAAAACACTGTGCCCAAAAAAAAAACTCTGCTTGCTGCAAGTCCAATTACAGAAGGATGTCCTAGAGGGCGCGCGTGGTAGGTGTCGTTGGGGAGTTCAACCATGTTATCTAGGGCCTGTCACGGCCCTCCCCATTGATGAAGGGATTATCTAAATGGAAGACAACCTGTGAATAGTGGTTTACACACGCCTTTGTTTAATACACGACACCTACAAGGTGTTCGCGCGAGGGTTGTACCCTCTGCATTCCATGCTTTTATCTTTCTCTAGTATATTTGGACGATTTATATTAGGAAAGGTATAAGGAAGGACCTTTCTCACCGGCCGTCACAGGCCGCCCCAGAAATATATATTTGGGAAAATGCAGTGTGTGGTCTCTAAGGATTGTAAAACAGTAGAATGGGAAATCTATAAGGACAAATAACCAAAATGAATATTGTTCTCCCTAGAAGCTCCTAGGCCACTTTTTCAACATGCACATCATGAAATCATTATGTAAAAGGGAGACAAAACAGTTCAAGAGCTATTGAAACCAGGATGGGGGTGATTTGATTTTCATCAATTTAAATGTATATAAATTCCTTAAAAATTCTGAATTAATTATCCATTGAACATTCTGGGCTTATAGCATCCTGCTTTTAAAACTAGGGTTCTACCATAGCAAGTAATAACAATAATGATATTCTAATTCCAAATAATTTGAAATATGTTCAGTTCAAACTTACATGCTAAAGGTTCCAATTCCAATTCATTATATGGTCGAAGTTTCATGAAAAGGCAAAACTAGTTACTAATATACCATATTTCCCGAGTCATAATACGCTACAAGTGGTAAGACTTATCCTTAAATTAGCTAGGCAGTTTTAGGAAAAAAATTAAATTGAGGATTTCAAAAACTTCTCAGCAGAAATCCCTAGTCAGAGACTCTAGCGTGATTATTCTCTGGGACAGTAACTTTTCTTATTTTGGGTGCATTATGACATGTTTAAATAAAAAAAAATTAGGTATAAGTCGATTATCCCAATTTTTTTGGGCTCAGGCCATGTCGTCCTGATGGAAGTTCCTTCGTTAGTAGCTTCCTATGTTATATTTGACTACAGTGATATATCCCAGAGAATTTACCAAGGGTATCCAGAATTCTAACTCCTGGAGCAAATATCCCTTAATAATAATAAAAGGGATATCGCGTAATATCAGAAGACGTATTCTTGACACGTCGCATTGTGAAAAAAATTAATAATAGTTGGGTAAAATACAAACCATTTCCACATATAACAAGCTTGGGTTATATATGTTTTAAAGTAACTCTCATTATCAATTTCCTTTTGTCATAATGTCTGATATTCTGCCCAAGTACTGTACTATAATGATTTTCCATATATTCACTGTAAAGATTTCAATTTTTCTTAAATAGTTTTACATATTTTGCCAGCAACACATTCATTTATTTTTATAACAAAGTCATGAATAGAAGCATTATTTATATTTTTA
>NC_090754.1:17985355-18020355 GCF_036898095.1 Palaemon carinicauda
AAAAAAATTCACCGAGCTTCGTATGGCAACGTAGAATGTGTATACAAAACATTTTGTTGAAATTCCTCTTTCTGACCGTTACAGGATAATCAGTATAAGTTGACTCAAACCAAATACATTTTCCCCTACAAGATAATGCAGTATCTCCTCTGTTAGTGTGATTTTTGATAATCATTAATTTTAATATCAAACAAATTGTGAGCAATGGCATCTGTATAGATTCCACGAGTCACAAGGCGATGTATCACACGGTAAATTACACACTACGCGTTTCTATCCTACCACAAACCTCACATTGAGTGCATGTTTGTGTTTAACCTGACATTCACTCTTCTCTACATCTGTTTTTCTTGTTTTTGGCAAGAATTCAATCATTTCAAAGAGTAAAAGATAATTCCAACATTTCGCTAACTCAAGAAGAAAATTCATTCAAATAATGAGTTCAGAAGTCGGTAATATCGTAAAATTTAGCGTTTTTAATAAAGGAGAAATGATGATGAAGAAAGGACCATCTCACCTAAAGAAGCAAGATATTGAGCAAGGGTATCTTCATTTATGATTAAATTATGATAAATAACTTTATTAATATCCTAAAAGGAACATGACATTCATAATATATCATTGTCTTTGTAAAAATACAAGGAAAAACTTCAAACTTCCGTATCTCAAACCTATACTTATTTACCTTCTATTCTATAATTTCCCTTAGTTTCAAAGACATAACATTGAAATTTGTTTTATACGAGTAACTTGAAAAGACACTGTAGAACAATAAAATAAACCTTTTTTCCAATTTTTTCATATTTTTTAATTTCTTTTTTTTCTGAAATATAGTTAATTTTTTATTATAATGAAAAATTTCATACCTACCCCCCCCCCCCCAAAAAAAAAAAAAAAACTATTTTAGTAAAAATTCTAGTCTATATATAATATAAAGTCTCAGTGGAGATAAAAATTGAAAAAAACAAATTTTCTAGATAAATTGATCCATCACAAAACCAAAGGTCAGAGGCAAAAATCCTATGCAGTTTGGAGACGTCCCAGGTAACTTATTAAGTGGTATGAATGTCAAGTCCTATCCTTACAAAAAGGGCATTAGCCGGCCGGCCCCCTTAATAGTAGTATTTTTATTTTTAACCTGAAGCAAAAAATTGCTTACAACTAATGAATTTGTCCTGTTAATTTCATTCGTAAACTAAGATTTTATTTGTTGAAGGGGAGAAAGGTATAAAAAGATAGAGGTAGCGAGAAGTAAGTAAGAAAATCCAGAGAAATGTATCTTCGAAGAGATAGGTAGAGAGACTTGTATACCAAGTACTACACAAAAATAAATTTTTGTGAAGATCTAAACTGTTTAAAATAAGGGCTGAGAAAATATTGCAAACTCGTCACCAAAACAAACCTAACCTACATGTGAAAACCTTGAAAACCTACAGGGAAAACAAAAATTTAAGCTTTTATTTATCCTGTACTAGAGAAAAAAAATTTTCAATATACCGTGTAAATATAGATAAGCTATACTGCCTATAGGATATGACTGAAAGATTATGGGTCTCATGACCAAAAGACAGGCTATTCATTGCCAATAAACAAACAAATAAAAAACAAAGCTTTACTATAACCTCTACATCCTAAAACAATAAAAAGGCTTATATGCTCTTTACTTTGTAAAAGAAAGCGTTAAAGGCATTTGTGTTTTATAACATGACAGAAATTAAGGATACTAGTCAAAATAGGAGAATAATTAGATTTATGGCCATTTCGATAAAAGTCTGCTTTTTCGGTCCCTATCTCATCATTGTATGAGGAGTACCTGTATCGATTAATATTGTTGCCAAAAAGTCATAATATAGAACTAATAATTACAGTACCTACCTCAGCAGATGTCCCCACTTTGATTTTTTTCCCAGAAATGAAGTGTTCTTCTTCGGAGACATTTCTGGGCCTCTTTCTCCTGGGGCATAAAGCAGATGTTTCCATTTTTATTTTCTTACTTGAAAAGATTTCGGTTTCCTGAGATACACTTCTGGCCCGCTTTTTTCCTTGTGTTTTCGTCACCTGAATTTCTTCTAATTTATTTAAAGTGGTCTTTTTTGGCCTACCTGGCCCTTTGTTTTCTATCTTTTTAGGCCTACCTGGCCCTCTTTTTTCATTCTTTTTTGGCCTACCTGCCACTTTCTTACCTACTTCCCTTGGCCTTCCAGGCCTTTTATTTAAAGTTTCCTTAGGCCTGCCTGGGCCTCTTTTTTCCGTATTCTTTGGCCTACCAGGCCCTCTTTTTTTCAATTTTCTTTGGCCTACCAGGGCCTCTTCTTTCAATTTTCTTTGGCCTACCCGGGCCTCTTTTTTCGACCTTTGGCCTACCTGGGCCTCTTTTTTCGACCTTTGGCCTACCTGGCCCTCTTTTTTCGACCTTCTTTGGCCTACCTGGCCCTCTTTTTTCAACCTTCTTCGGCCTACCTGGGCCTCTTTTTTCAAC
Organism: Palaemon carinicauda; assembly: GCF_036898095.1. Taxonomy (NCBI): domain Eukaryota; kingdom Metazoa; phylum Arthropoda; class Malacostraca; order Decapoda; family Palaemonidae; genus Palaemon; species Palaemon carinicauda. Next base: position 17,987,835 of record NC_090754.1, read on the forward strand.
CTTCTTTGGCCTACCTGGGCCTCTTTTTTCAGTCCTTCCCACAGACTTTGGCCTTACAGGCCCTTCCTTTACTACAGCCGTTGGCCTTTCCAGCCCTTTAATTCCACCCTTTTTTGGCCGGCCTGGGCCTTTATTTTGTTGTTTCCCCCCTTCCAAGGTATTCTTCAATCTTCCTGGGCCTTTTCGGATACCTTCTTTCAACAGACGCTTCTTCATTGTCGTACTCCACCCGTCGCTTGTACGTTGTATTTTCGAGTTGCTCGAAAATAGGATGTTTTTTCATAAAAAATCTTCGGGTGAAAATTTTCCGGGAACATCAAGTTCGGGTGAATCCACCCAGATACTATGAATATATTCCACCTGTAAAGAAAATTGAACATGCTACAGAATGAAAATAAAATATATATTTTTAAGATTCTGAAGGTTTTAACAACTTGTATTTTTTGCAACATACAAACCCGAGAACTTGAATAGGAGTATAAACACACACACACGAGAGAGAGAGAGAGAGAGAGAGAGAGAGAGAGAGAGAGAGAGAGAGAGAGAGAACTGTGTGAAAACTATATCCTACAACATATTGGTGCTGACATAACATTCATCATGTAGATATTTTGATTAAGTTGAGAAATTATCCAAATTATATTCCCTGTTAATCATATGTGCGCATTTCTTGATACGGTGGAGGGACCTTGAGATCCGCCGATCGCAACCGAGGGAAAAAAGTGCGGGGCAGTATTGGTCGACTGATAAAATTATCCAAAAATTGATAAAAACAAATATGCTTTGATGAAGCATATGATATCCAGTGACAAGAGCATAGAATAATCTAATTCAGGGATTTCAAGTTTGACATAAGTCCAGATCGACTACAGCCCGTTTCTCGGTCCTTATCTCAGTGTTCTAATTGATGACTACCTGTATATTTACGGTTTACAAAGTCAATGTACAGCTTGTTCTATATTGTTATATTTTCTTATACTCAAGAACATGATTATGAACACTGAGATGTTGAAACATCTCAGTGTAAGATTGTTGGAAGACGATTCACCGGTCCTTATCAAACCGAGGTTCCTTTCCAACCACGCGGTAGGCCTATTAGGTACTCAAAATTAATAATATACTGTACCAGTGTTTTATTCCAAATTTTGTTAGGGTTTTTTTTTTTTACGTTTCTCCATTATAACTAAAAAAAAAAAAAAAAAAAACATTACATTTGTGGGTAATTCTATACAACAGCTCTGTCAATAATAATTTTGATCTTCTTTTTCTGATGAATTCCTTAGTGCTTTTTTTGGGCTCAAGCCATGGCGTCCTCATGGAAGGTTCCTTTTTGGTAGCTTCCTTGGGTAAATAACTACTAAGATATTGCCAGAGAATTTAACCACAGGTTATCACAGAATTCTAACTTCTGGAGCGAGTGTCCTAAAGGTTTCCCTTTAAGACATCGTATATCAACAGGGGACGCATGTATTAACGCGCCACATAGCTATCTACACCCCGAACAGAGATAATGCTTCGGTGTGTAAAGGCGGAGAATAGCTGGGAGCCGTTCCATAGCTAATCTCATCCGTGGCTACTTTTGGTACTCAAGACGTAAACAAACGGGCGCCATTGCTTAAATGACGTCACGTCCGTCTTCATCCTTTGTCCAGTAGCTCGCCCTACTTAGACGGATTTTCCCTGTGCTATACTTATCGCTTTGCATCTCTATTATGTCGCTACCTTCGGCCTCGCCTTCTTCTGGAAAGTTGAGTACAAGGTTCCAGTATTGTTTAGTTAAGCTCTGACCGTAAAGTAAATATTACTTTCCGAGATATTTGTTGTTTTGTGGCAGAGCTGTGCCTCTACCGGACCCGCCATTTTATGGCGTCGTTGTTGTTATGCATGCCTTATTTAGTTAGCCACAACAACGCTTCCGGCCTTATTTACTAATCGATAACATTAGTTTATTTAGTCTTCATAGCTAGGAACTTTTATATCGTGTTTTGACGCCTTTTTATCGGTCATCGATTGACCTCATACCAGTTGGCTACTATAGCCCCCAGGCCAGAGTGCCTATATATCAGTGTTCATGCATGATTTTATTAGTGATCCTAGGCATTATTTTACAATACTATTGACTGTGATGAAAGTGTTTTCGCCTTCAGGGACCATATAGGGGATAGGTTAGTTAGTGTTCCTTCCTAATCTAACCTACTTGTAGGACCCCTATATGCTTCCTTCATCCCCCTGCCCTTGGCATTCCCTCTGTATAGCCTTGCTTCCCTTACCACGTAAAGGGATCAAGCGCCTACCAGAGTATATTATCGCCTCTCAGTCCTCCCTAAGGGAATGAACCCCCCTTAGGGTTGCGCCTGAGAGTGAGGAACGGCTAGCCCTTCCTCTATGGCTAGGACTAGTCTACGACTGTCCTGCGATAGCGATATGTCTTCTATCCTTCCTAGTTCAGGGCTCTTAGCCCTGCTCTAGGTTAGGTTTTGGAAGGGTAATTCTGTTCCCTGCTGAAACTGTACCCATGCACCGTTTCAGCCAGGCTGTCTTATCTTAGGTTAGGGAGTGTCCTCCCTTTCCTAGTGGCCGCTCTGGTACAGAACCCCTTCCATGGAAGACTCTTCTCTTCTCCCCTCCCCACCTATCTCTTGTATGGCCTAGCCTACACTTAGGTTAGTCTATACCCATCTGTCCCCTGTCCTACAACTCCTCCTTAGGGTGGAGTGATAGGGCTACCTTGAGCTTCTATGTGCAGTCCGCTCTGGTACATATACCCTTCATAGTGTCCTATGGGGTTAGACACTGGATGTGTTCTGTATGTAGAGGTCTCCCCCTCTTTGGGTGTCCCCTAGCCCTCCCTTGGGCTACCCTAGCTCCCGGTCCTCTGAGGCCCCTGCTTCTGGGTGATAGAGCCAGCCTCTATCATGGGTACACCCTCTCAGGGGGGGATGTCTGGGAGTCCATGACTGGACTTCTTACATCCCTCCCTCTGTCTCTTCACTATCCGGGTGGCGGTCCCTTGCCGCCTCCACTGTCGGCGATACCCACCTCCTACCTTGGTGACTCTCCCCTTACCCTCATGGCCGCCAGCCCCCGTGTGCCGGGGGACTGCCGACTGCCGCCGGCTTCCTGCCGATGGCTCTCCTCCTTCCTCATAGCTTCGCCGTCCGCCTGCCGGTCAGCCACCGGAGTGCCGGCATCCACTGCCGGCAACCTGGTTCCGCTATAACCATCCTTGTCCCTGTCACCAATCTGGCATCCTCCGACTGCCGGAGCCGCCGCTCCCTCTGCCGGCGTGCCGCCGTTGTGCCGGCGGCCGCCACCCTGGTATTACTCTTGACTTATATCGTCTGTCCTAATGCCAGTAACTCTGCTGGAGCGGCCTCCGGCGTGCCGGAGGTCTGCCGGAACCCCCCGGAGGCGTCAAGACTACTTGCACCCCCTTCCACTAGCTATCATATGAATACTGATAGCCCTACACTGCAAAGAGATGGCCTGTTTACGCTATTGGATCAGTACCTTGGTACTGTTCTATTGGTAATCATGCTGTCCCTTTGCATTCTTCAGAATTCCAGCATGCTGCGTGTATCTTAGCGCGGGTGGTTGCCGGAAGCAGTTACCCTAGGGGACCCTTTAGCCCCCTAATTCAGGACTGAGTGGCCTCGGTCCCAAACTTATCCTTGGCAATTTCCATGGAATTCCATTGCCCTATGGACTTCTACGGAATACTATCCTGTGCCTTCGGCCATCTCGGATTATCCAAGGATAAAGCTTGCGGTAGCCAGCCGGGCGGGATGCATGGAGTATGTTTTCTTTACTATTTCAATCTCTGTGCATCACACCCTTTATCAAGTTAAAATTAATGATTAATGTTAACTTAGCTTAAGAGCCATTCTTATGACTCCCCCCATACTCATTTTCTCTTTCTTCCACAGGAGGAGCAGATGAAGTGTGACTTCGACTTCTGCGCTGTGAAACGCCCGCACTTCTACGGGCATACGGCTTGCAGGACTCACGCCCCTTGTGCTAACAAGAAAGGGGATTTGAAATTCTGGGACCCGCTGAACTGTACGGTCTGCCAGGCTCACATAGCTGATGGTTTCCATAACCCTCCCTCAACGGAGGTCAGGGACATTGCTCGAGAGAAGCTACGCAAATGGGTGCGTGGCTTCCAGAAGAATGCCACCGGACCGTACCTGGCCACTGAAGAACTGAGGTCACTTCTGTTCCCAAAGGCCTCCCCTGATTCAGTGGTGCCCAAGGATTTGATCCCCACTGTCCAAATTACGGTGGAACCTGATGTAGTCATGGCCCAGTCCATGCACTAGTGCCGCCTAGATTCCGATGATGATGAACACATGTCGGATGTCTCGGAGGGTACGGAGAAGACCCTTATGGCTCAAGGAGCTGAAGATGATGAAGAACAGGTGGAATACGCCGAGTCGGAGCAAGAGGTCGCTCCTCCTTCCATCACCGCCCCTACTCCTACACCGACGGAAGTGTCTCTCCCGTCTACCTCCACGACCCCGGAACCCTTACCATCCACCCAAGAAATGCTCCGGTTGATTAAAGCCGTCATGGACGACAAGCTGAAGGAGAATCAGGAGTTCATCAGGTCCATGATAGGATCCAAAGAACCGAAGATGATCTCGGTTAAGGATCTCCCCGCTTGCTCTCATGCCAACCCATGGAGGTATGCTGAGCATATGGTGATAGCGACCGGCAGAATCTTCGTCAGTGACAAGATCGGCTCGGTCCCCCTGGAAGACGTGGAGTTCTTCCCAAATTTTGAGGCCTACCCAGACTGTTACGTCCGACTTTGCTCTGAACCTGCCTCTAAAGAAGAGACCGAACCGAAAGAAGAGATAGTGTTCGATCTCGCGAAGGCCCAGGCTATGCTAGCCAACACGTTCAAAAGTAGGGGTTTTACCTGCTCTAAGCTTCCGGCCCTGAGCAAGAAGCACCCTACCTACGTCGCACCCGAGGATGCAGTACTTCCATTCATGGAAAAGGCCTTCGCTGCGTGCCTCAAGGCTGTGGAAGAGGGAAAAGCCTGCCCTGCACTGGAGGAGTGCAGACCCTTCTCCATAGTTACTCCCCCCGACGCCCGACACTGGAAGGACATCCAGCATACTTTCGTCGTGGGAAAGCTAGATCCTGACGTCGCCGGACGTCAGTTTAATGAAGACCTCCCAAAACTTAACGATCACCTCCTTCGTCGGGAACAAGATACGAAGGAGAGGCTCGCAGCATCCATGTCCCAACAAGTCCAATTTGAAATTATGGCCTGTGACACCAGAGTACCAGACCACTACATGGTACTTGCCAAATCCCACATGGCAACCCTGATGAAGGACATGTACCACTTCATGAAGGCTCGGAGAGCCTGTCGTGAATTAGTGTTCGCAGGTGCCACTGTGAAACACGAATCCCGGAGGCTGATTTCCTCCAACATCTGGGGCAAACACCTCTTTCCTTCTGACTTTGTGAAGGAGATCACCGACAAAGCCGCCACAGAGAATAGGAACCTTCTCCACAAGTGGGGCATGTCAAAGAAGAGGAAATCCTCTCAGGACGACGGACCTCAACCTAAGAGGAAAGCTTCAAAACAGAAACCCCAGCAACGTCAACCAAGACGTCAGTTTCCGGGACCCGCTACCTCCCAAGTGGCAGCTCAGCCACAACAGACCTTTCAACTGGTCACCCAACCGGTATTGTCACAGTCGCAGATTTTCACCCCTGCTTTCGAGCAACAGACGACTACCTTTCGTCCCAAAGGTAGAGGCTCAAACAGAGGTGCAGGCAGAGACGCGTCTCGCCGTCCCTCCAGAGGCAGAGGAGGAAAGGGAGCTAGCGGCCGAGGCAGCAAGCCCTCGGGATACCAGAAGCAATGAAGTCTTTCCGGTGGGAGGAAGACTCCGCCAATTCCAGGATCGTTGGACCTTCGATCCCTGGGCACACAGCATCGTCAAGAAGGGTCTAGGCTGGAGTTGGACTCAACCACCCCCAACATTCCAGCAGTTCTTCCAACAATCAAACCCCCTTCTGGAAGAATATGTCCTAAATCTCTTGAACAAGAAGGTGATAAGGAAGGTAAAGTCCACAAGGTTCCAAGGGAGACTGTTTTGTGTCCCCAAGAAAGACTCCGACAAACTCAAGAGTCATTCTGGACTTATCCCCCCTCAACAAGTTCATAGCGAACGACAAGTTCAAGATGCTGACTCTTCAACAGATAAGGACCCTTCTGCCTCGAGGTTCTTACACGGTCTCCATAGACCTGGCGGATGCCTACTGGCACGTTCCAATGAACCATCACGCTTCCTCCTACCTAGGATTTCGACTCCAAAGGAAAAGCTACGCCTTCCGGGCCATGCCCTTCGGCCTCAATGTGGCCCCTCGGATCTTCACAAAGCTGGCGGACGCCATAGTACAACAGCTCCGCCTCCGAAACGTCCAGGTGATGGCCTACCTCGACGATTGGCTAGTTTGGGCTCCATCGCCCGAGGATTGTGTAAAATCCCGCAGCAAAGTCACCCAGTACCTAGAACACCTGGGATTCAAGATAAACGAGAAGAAATCTCGCCTCTCTCCAGCTCAGTGGTTAGGAATCCAATGGAACCTTCAGTCACACCGCCTTTTCATCCCCCAGAAGAAAAGGAAGGAAATAGCAGGGTCTGTCAAGCGACTACTGAAATCCAAACGGATCTCAAGACGCCAGCAGGAACGAGTTCTAGGCTCTCTACAGTTCGCCTCAGTAATAAACCCAGTGCTTCGTGCACAGCTAAAGGATGCCGCGGGAGTCTGGAGACGTTCTGCATCCATCGCTCGAAGAGACCTCAAGAGACGGCTCCCAAACAGACTTTGACTTCTCCTCAAGCCGTGGTCGGAAGCAAAGGCCCTGAAAAGGTCCATTCCTCTTCAACACCCACCTCCATCACTCAACATCCACACGGACGCTTCGCTGGAGGGTTGGGGAGGTCACTCCCACCAAAAACAGGCTCAAGGCACTTGGTCTCCCCTGTTCAAGACGTTCCACATCAACATCTTGGAAGCCAAGGCCCTCCTTCTAACTCTGAAGAAACTATCCCCGCCTCCCTCGATCCACATTCGTCTAACCCTAGACAACTCTGTGGTAGTTCGATGTCTCAATCGCCAAGGCTCAAGATCGCCCCAGATAAATCAGGTGCTTCTCCCAATCTTCCGTCTGGCAGAGAAGAAGAAATGGCACCTGTCTGCAGTTCACCTACAAGGATTCCGCAACGTGACAGCGGATGCTCTATCTCGAACAAACCCGATAGAGTCGGAATGGTCTCTAGACGCAAGATCATTCTCCTTCATCTCTCACCAAGTCCCAGAACTTCAGATAGATCTCTTCGCAACGAGCGACAACAATCAACTTCCTCGGTATGTGGCCCCGTACAAGGACCCCAAGGCAGAAGCAGTGGATGCCATGTCACTGGACTGGAACAGATGGTCCAAGATCTACCTGTTCCCTCCCACCAACCTTCTGCTGAAAGTCCTCTCCAAGCTGAGAACCTTCAAAGGGACAGCGGCCCTAGTGGCTCCCAAGTGGCCCCGGAGCAACTGGTACCCCCTGGTCCTGGAGCTGCAGCCCAAGCTGATCCCTCTCCCGGGCCCAGTTCTCTCCCAACAAGTACAGAAGTCAACTGTCTTCGCTTCATCATCGAAAATCAAGGACCTTCATCTCATGATTTTCTCTCCCTAGCCGCAAAGAAGAGGTTTGGGATCTCGAAGAAAAGTCTAGACTTCCTCGAGGAATACAAGACCGAATCCACAAGACGGCAATACGAATCATCTTGGAGAAAATGGGTCTTTCGTCAAGACAAAAAATCTTAAAGAAATCACAATTGATTTCTGCATGTCCTTCTTCATTCACCTTCATGGACAGGGATTAGCAGCCAATACGATTTCAACTTGCAAATCGGCCTTGACTAGACCAATTCTGTATGCCTTCCAAATTGATCTGTCCAGCGACATCTTCAATAAACTACCGAAAGCATGCGCTCGTCTACGCCCAGCACCCCCAACGAAACCGATCTCCTGGTCATTGGACAAGGTGCTTCATTTCGCCTCCAACTTGGATAATGATTCATGCCCTCTCAAGGATCTGACTCAGAAAGTTATATTTCTCTTTGCTCTTGCCTCAGGAGCCCGAGTCAGCGAAATAGTGGCATTATCGAGAGAAGAGGGTCACATCCTGTTTACTGATACAGGAGACATTACCCTCTCCCCTGATCCGACGTTTCTCGCCAAAAATGAATTACCCACCAAAAGATGGGGCCCCTGGAGAATATGCCCCCTGAAGGAAGATGCCTCTTTATGCCCAGTAGAGCGCCTCAAGGTCTATCTTCGCAGAACTTCGAACTTTGGTGGAGGCCAACTCTTCAAAGGAGAAACATCGGGCAGCGACCTGTCACTGAAACAATTAAGAGCGAAAATCACCTACTTCATTCGCAGAGCGGATCCTGACAGTACACCCGCTGGTCACGATCCTAGGAAAGTTGCATAGTCTCTGAATTTCTTTCAGAGTATGGACTTTGAAAGCCTTAAAAGCTTCACAGGCTGGAAGTCCTCGCGCGTTTTCTTTAAACATTGTGCGAAACAAGTGCACGAAGTCAAACATTTTGTGGTAGCCGCAGGTAGTGTTATGAAACCTGCACCTAACTCTGCATAGAACAGTGAGTTACTTGGGACTCTAACTCTTCGGGTGCCTATGTTGACCCTCGAGCGATACATAGTGATGTCGAAAACACTTAGTGCTTTTATAACTGTTCTTATCCCAGGTGAAATGTCATAGTTGTCACACAAGTGCCGCATGCCCTGAGCATGATGTGTTTTAATCAAAGACTAACGTTCCTCGAGAACGAGTGCCTACTAAAAAATTTGAAATTCCCTTTCAGATTCAAGAGCAAGTCTTTATTACTATGTACATTGTAATTACTGTAAATGAACTTTACTTATTGCTGCAATTCATTCAATTTCTGCAATTGTGAAATAAAATTTCTATTTTATTACTTGTGCATCTCAATCAGCTCCTACTTACTATGAAATACATGCCTGTCATAGTTTTATTATCCTCTTTCCTTATGGTTCATGGAGAAATTAAGGTACTAACCCTTAATTTATATTCACTCTGACAATGTAATATTCCAATACGAATACTTACTCTTCATACCCTGGAGACGAAACCAACCTTCTCAGCAGTGTCCAACCACCACTGGTCTGCCTTCCAGAATGTTCCGATACGAATGCCAACCATTCAGTCTCGTCTCCAAGTTCTTCAGGTTCTTCTATCAGGGTGAATAGCCCTTCAATAACCACTTTGACGTCGGCATGGCCCGTGGGAACTTCACTGCCAAAGGGGGCAATAAGATTCTTCCCTATGGTTCTTTACTAAGATTACTATGCTATTTGTTCAAAGCCCTTGGCACTTACCAATAGGGGAAAATCTACCACGATACATTGATTCTCTTGTATTCTTCCATCAGGACGCCATGGCTTGAGCCCAAAAAACGGATTTTGAGCGAAGCGAAAAATCTATTTTTGGGTGAGATAGCCATGGCGTCCTAATGGACCCTCCCTGCTACTTCGTCCAGTTTTTAGGTCCCACCCTGCTCTGCTGTATCATGGTGATTGGCAAGCAACTGGCTTCAGGATGAAGACGGACGTGACGTCATTTAAGCAATGGCGCCCGTTTGTTTACGTCTCGAGTACCAAAAGTAGCCACGGATGAGATTAGCTATGGAACGGCTCCCAGCTATTCTCCGCCTTTACACACCGAAGCATTATCTCTGTTCGGGGTGTAGATAGCTATGTGGCGCGTTAATACATGCGTCCCCTGTTGATATACGATGTCTTAAAGGGAAACCTTTAGGATACTCGCTCCAGAAGTTAGAATTCTGTGATAACCTGTGGTTAAATTCTCTGGCAATATCTTAGTAGTTATTTACCCAAGGAAGCTACCAAAAAGGAACCTTCCATCAGGACGCCATGGCTATCTCACCCAAAAATAGATTTTTCGCTTCGCTCAAAATCCGTTATCTAAGCAATGGGAAACAGGTTTTTGGGTGGGGAATGAAAGAATTAATGTTAACATACAACTAATGGTACTTGTAAAATCAACAATAAACAAGGCCACCAGCTAACCTTATCAAACTACCTAACCTATACTCAATTTTTTTTAATGAGGCGCATTTGCAGACTCGCAGGGGTACCCTTTTAGCTCGGAAAAGTTTCTTGCTATCTGATTGGTTAGAATAATCTTTTCCAACCAATCAGTAATCAGGAAACTTTTCCGAGCTAAAAGGGCACCCCTGTGAGTCGGTGCAAATCTGCCTCACTAAAAAAAAAAAAAAAACTGACTTTAGTAGCCATATCCTTACCTAGCAGGGGGGAGGGGCTTTGAACCCCCCTGCAACCCCCATACACAGCCATATGAATTATAAGAAAGCCTAAAACCCTTTGTGTACTTACTTGGATTAGACTTTCCAACCTTTTTTCATTCATTTCCCCCCTGCACCCAGTTCAACCATCCAGATTTCCCCCTTCATGTCCCGCCCAGCCCTCATGCCCACTCGCCTGCCTCAGAAATGGGCATGATATTCCAATTCTCCCCTTGAATATCATGTCAGTGAGAAATTATATGATCATATCACAATTGAATGGCTAACAACATATTACCACACGTACTATGTGGACATTTTCTGCTTGTTTTAGTTAGTGACATTTTCCGCTTGTTTTAGTTAGTAGGTAGTGTAATTATTTCCCCTCTGGAAGCTTCAAAATTCCCCCTAGGGGGAACCACTGGATTAGAGGATAAAGGTGAGTTGCACCTTTCAGACTCAATACTGAATGCACAATAACCTCAAGAATGAATGAGCACCAATCATTTACAGTTTACGGAAATTCTTAATTCATTTTCAACAAATTTTTAACTAAATTTAACACCAATATAATTATATACGAGTAAAAAATTAGATTCTATATCTGAATGAGACTTTTCAAACCAAGTTCCCTTAAAAATTGATACGTAAAAACTACACCTTATTTTCTTTCTTCCTTTTTTCAATACAACATGCATTCTCTCACACCAAAATCCTTTTTTGTTAATATCAAGTCTGTACTTACAACCAAAGGTGGGGGCAAATAGTGCCCTTTTTACTTTTAGTAACACCGTAATCTTGGCAATACTTTATTATTCTTTAGTTGTTACCACAATTAACACAAAACGAAACCTTTATAATTTAAATAATTGAGACAAGAACTCAGGAGAAAATCTACAGAAATTGATGTCAAAGTAGATGGTGAATGAAAAACCGCAACTCTATGGCTCTCAAAAGCTTGAAAAATTAGGTGGAAATTGGTGAAAAGGGTTTAGTTTCCTAGTAAAACTGTCACCTGATTGGGTATTCAAGTCACGTGGTTCTAGTTTTGTTAAAATGCTAGTCCCAAGTAAAATGTGGATAATCATCATTGGTTAAAAACTTATACGTTTGGCTGACATCTTGCTACGTAAAATTCAGTCAGTGATATAATAATGACATAACCTATGTTTTCAACGTACAAATGAGAGCTCTGTCTGAAGAAGAAATAGAGTTCTGGGGACTTTTCTTTTACGTGGTTCGAATTTAATTTTGATTTTTAAACCACTTCCAGACCTAGTGCCACTCACCCCTTTTTAGTGAAAATACATACTAATGGAGCTATTATAAAGAATTAACCATTTGTGAAACTGACTAAAATCTCACTTAAAAACTTACAGGCCGTAGGACAAACTGATAGACAATGCAGAAGTGAGGCACAAAAGGTATGCTTGGTATCCTGCTGCCTTCTTTTACGAGCCTTCCGCACACAAAATAGTCAAGTGATGCCTGAAAGTAAATATAGTGTATGAAAACCTAATAAAATAAGGCAAAGTCACATTTGAACATCTTTGAAACTCACCTTTTTGCTGTTAATGTATTACAAAATCAAGATAATTTATGCATGGTGTATAAAACAACTATTATAAAAAATATATGGCAAGGAGAAATTTTTTCTAGCCAGATTCTTTTTATATCTAACCACATTCTTTCAATTTTCTGCCAAGTCTTAAAATTATCATTCAATATAAAGAGAGCTCTAAGTCTTTAGTATCCAATGAAAAAGATATATTTCTATCAAGATATTACAGTATTGTTATAATTAGTTTTTTATTTATTATGACGTGCCTAAAGTTATAATCTTGGAGTACTCCAAGGGAATCTGTTGTCACCTATGTTGATGATCCTCCTCAAGGATTTTTTAATGCTTAAAACAGTTGGAAATGGTGGGGAAGGATTGAACTGGATAGGTGATAAGAATTTAGCAGACGTAGAGTTTGCTGAGGATGCTGTCCTTGTTAGCAGACCACCATAAGATTTGCAATGTTTGTTTACCAGAATGCATGAAATATCACGAGGTTGGGCTGAAGATAAATAGAAGAAAGACAGAGATGATAAGAAAGGAGCATGCAATGGAAGATGAAATAACATTGGAAAGAGAAAGAATTAATGAAGTAGAATCAATTTAGTATTTAGGAACTATGATCTCCAATACAGGGTCTTTATAATTAGTTTAGTGAAAGATTGAAAAAGCAAATCAGACAATGGCTAAGTTGAGTAAAATTTGACAATCAAATCGCTAAAAATTACATAAAAACCAGACTATATCAGTTTAGTGAGATCGGTGTTGCTCTAGGGACATGAGTCATAGTATGACAATGAAACTATCTCCAATAGATTTAGTGGATTTGAGAACAAAGCCCTCAGAGGGGTATTGTAAGTCAAATGGCAGGACAGGATTAGAAATGTAACTATAAGAGATTACTCCACAAAATATTAGTTCACCAAATGTTCAGTTGGGCTCCATAAGGCACTAGAAGAATTGGCAGACCCAAGACTACATGGCTGAGAACTATGAAGCGCAAAGTAGGAGATGATGAATGGAGAAGTATTGAATTAATAACACCGTGATCTTGGCAGTACTTTATTATTCTCTTTTACTCCCAGAGAAATAAACCGAAGTTTTCCAGAATTCTAACTCGTGGCGCGATTCATCCATAATATAAATTTAAGGATGTCGCATATCAGGGGACGTATTTTTTAGATACGACACAGCATACTTCACCCCGAATAGATTAACTCTTTGAGGGGGAAGAGTGGTGAGTGAAAAGGGAACCGTTATCTAAGTACCCGGTGGACCTCATCTCCATACTACCACCGGCCGCCATTCCTTGTTCTGTAGCATTTAAGCTAAGTGCGCTCTTAAGATTTTCCCAGCGTTTATTACAGAATTTTGAAATTTAATCATGCAATCTCCAGCATCTTCATCCTCTGGAAAGTTGAGTATCTAATCTTTCCTGTGTATAATTTTTGGCTCCATTCTCAGTTAAATTTGCATAATTTAAGTGTGTTTAGTTGAGCATAGCCAACACCGGAGGCAGCCATTTTAAGACCGCCGTCGCACATTATAAATGCATTTTAATTAGTCAACAGAGCGACATTCACGATATTTAGCTATAAATTTTAGCTGGTTAGGCAAATTATACTAGTGAAGATATTGCATGCTTTATTAAACTATTCCTCTTCTTATATGTGACTTGACTTTTTGTATACGCCGGGGATCCCGGTGGTACCAACCTTGACCGCGGTCCCCACCGGAGTTAGGCTAGCCGAACTCGTATATGTATAAGTACATTGTTAAATAATCACCCATGTTTAACCTCACCCTATCGTTTCTTATTCATTTGGATGGGGACATATATCCCGTAGAATTTATGGATAAGGTTCGATATCTATTCTCTTTTAGAGAAAAGAGGCTAAACCCTTCCTCCCTCCCTGAGCCACGGCCATTACAGTCGGCAACATCTATCTATCGTCATCTGCCGTAGAGTAGTAAACTCCAGCTTGACTTAGTCATACACCATCTGTCTTCTCCGCCGAGTATCCCGGCTTTGAAATAAGATGGTAGCTTAGGGTGTACTGTCTTGCAGCCGACAGGGGAATCTTTGTCCCTCTGCCGCCCGCGACGTCATCAGCATAGGAAGCCATGCTTCCTTAGTTCAAGGCTGAAAGTAGGCGGCATACCAGCCACTGCCTTTCTCCCCTGTGAACTCTAAGACCGTCTCCCCTCCCTCTCTGTCCTTTAGTGTCGTCCTAGCCGTCACAACTTTCTTTCGTCGATATTCAGACAGTCATCCGGGCTTGCCGAGTTGACTGCCTTGCCGGTATTCAGACAGTCATCCGGGCTTGCCGAGTTGACTGCGTTGCCGGTATTCACAGTCAACCGGGCTTGCCGAGTTGACTGCGTTGCCGGTATTCAGACAGTCATCCGGGCTTGCCGAGTTGACTGCGTGGCCGGCCAAGACCATACCTGCGGCGATTAGGTTGCCGCCTCGGTCACTTCCTCCTTGTATCCTTCCTCCACCGGAAGTGAATGCCCCGGGGGGAAAGACTGAGCAGGCCCTGAGGGCTGCCGGTGGGAAACCCAACACACTGTTGAGAATTCTTCAGTCCACTCTTGGCCTGCCCTCCACATACCTTGCAACCGGCGGTACAGCCGGCGGCAAAACTTTGTGGATGGATGGAAGCTAGAATCAGATGGATTCCTCCTCTTCCATTAGAACTCTCATTCTGGCAAGGAGACAGTAGGCAGCAAGATATCCCTCCTACATTTCCAGTTATTGTGCTAAACCATAATAGGAAGCCCCCCTTTCCTTTCTTTCTCTTTTTCTATCAGTTAGACTAGCCTAACCCCAGTAGTGCACCAGTAAAACTACAGTTTACAACAATACAGTAGTACAAGTATTTCAAACATAATCCGTGTATCCTATCACAGTCTAATGTTTGGACAGCCTATCAGAGTCTATTGTTTGGACTGCATAACATGTTGAGGTTGAGTAATCCCTCAACACCCAGATGAATCCTTTGATCATTAGGACCCATATAAAACACCGTTCACTATTAATATACTTCAGGTGGAGAAGTTAGTATAAATATTTACTAATTCCGGCTCTACGTACCTTGTATTCTCCCTTATATTAATATTGACGGAGGTCTCAGCAATTGACTGGGAGAGGAATCACAGATATGTGTCTATCCTATTTCCTTTCTAGCTTACTATCTTAAGCTATTAAATACAGTATAATAGTAAGTATTACTTTTAGATGTATGCATTTATATAAATGATATAAACAACTGTAATACAGTACTCATTGAAAGTTTTTTCCTTTACAGGAGGAGCCAATGGTGACGTGTGCAGTTGTGTTCTGCAACTACAAGAGTAAGGACTTTTGTGGGCACATGATGTGCAGGTCTTGTGCCCCCTGCTGCATCGCATCTGGATCCCTGAGGTACTGGGACCCGAAGGGCTGCTCCAACGGCTTTGGAGAAGACATCCCTGCCTCCACAGAGGCTAGGGATACAGCAAGGGAAACGCTTCGTAGGTGGGTAAGAAGGTTCCAAAAGAACTCTCACGGACCTTACCCACCCAACGAATCTCTTAGGTGCCTTCTGTTCCCCAAGGCTCAAACTAGTGCGGTAGTCACCCAGGAACAGGTCCAGTCTCCCTTCATTCAACGGAAGATCGACGCAGACATCCACAAGGCACTTGAAGGCATGGACACCCACCAAGAACAGATGTCGGAGGTGTCTACCGACAACAAACAGAACCTACAGCAAGAAGGCGCTGAAGAAAGCGTGGTTCAACCACTAATGGAGGAAGGGTCCGTTTCAACGGTGACTGACGACCCCCAGTTCACCATGACGGCGTATCAACCTATGCCGTCAACCTTTTCAGACCCAACTCCCCAACCGACTACACAGGTCGATCCAGCAGATGTTGACAGTGTTCCGGAAGGAACAAGAGATGAAACAAGACATCAAGCAGACGAAGAGGGAGGTACTAGAAGGGAAGCGCCCTGGAACTTTCAGGAGCTCCACTAAACACCTCAAGGTATCAGACCTCCCCCACTGCTCCAAAACCAACCCCTGGAGGTATATGGAGCACATGCCCATGATGAATGGGAAGCTTTACATCTCCGAAAAGTTGGGGCCAAGCCACTTGAAGATCTTTAATTCTGGCCCAGCTTTTCGGCTTACCCAGATTGCTACGCGAGACTGCGAGATGAACCTGCATCCCGTGAGGAGACAGTACCGAAGGAAGTCATTGTCTTCGAACATGACAAGGCACAGGCCAACTTTACCAAGACCCTGAAAGGAACCAGATATACCAATTCCAAAGTCTCGACACTGAAAAAGATGCATCCAACCTTCATTGCTCCTTCCTCCAGAGCTTTCCCCCTTTTCGGAGAAAGCCCGCGACTGCGTCATTAAGGCAGTCGAAGGCAAACCTTGCCCAATCCTAGAGGAATGTAAACCACTATCTCTAGCTATGCCTACCTGCGAGAAGTGGAAAGAGGTACATCTAAACTTCTTCGTCTCGAAGCTGGATCCGGAGATAGCAGGCCAACAGTTTAATGAGAACCTTCCAAAGTTTCCAGATCATCTTTTGAGATTGATTGATTGATTGATTAAAAGTTTTCAGGCATCCTGACATCTAAGGTCATTGACGCCAGTAACATTTAATTTATGTATACAAAAATAAAAAATAAAATAAAATAAAAAATAAGAGTATTCAATTAAAATCATAAAAGTTGAATGTCATAAAAGTTGAATAGTTTTCAGAAGACCTGCTTCTGAAATGAATCTAAAAATGCTACTTGCATAGTAGGACACATCATTTCCAAAAATCTTGGCAAGGACGAACCTGCCACCCTCACCTCGAGACTCAAACAGGAGACAAAAGAAAGACTTGCCGCCTCCCTGTCTCATCAGAACTGCTTGGAAATGTGTGCTGGCTTAAATAACACTCCCAGATATGCATATGGTCCTAGCCAAGTCTCACATGGATACCCTTGTGGTGCACTTTTGTCAGGTCAAGGAGGACCTGTAGAGAGCATGTGTTCGCCGCAGCAACTGTGAAACCTAACCCAGAAAACTGATTTCATCATGTACCTGGGGCAAGGACCTTTTCCCACAGGAAGTGGGCCAATAAGTCATTGCTAAAGCCGCCACGGAGAACAGGAACCTTCTCCAAAAGTGGGGCATGTCTTCAAAGGGGAAATCTTCCTCAGACGAAGGTCCCCAGCCTAAGAAAAAAAAAGGAAAGACCACTACGTAGACCTTCACAACTTCCGGCCGTAACCATGGCCACGATGCCCCCTTCCAGATGGTCCCTCAACAGCTGGTAGCCCTGTCACCTGTGTTTAATCCAGGCTTTGAGAGGTACTCGACCACCTTTCGACCCTACATAAGTAGAGGCCCAAAGAGGTTCCTCCGGAAAAACCCCAAGGGGCAGAGGTCACGGTCACGGAATAAGTCCCAAGGAACCCCTAAGCAATGAGGGGCTCCAGGTAGGAGGCAGACACTTCTACTTTCAGGATCATTGGACCTTCGATCCCTGGGCCCACTGCTTAATCACAAATGTACTCAGGTGGAGATGGAACAAAATTCCACCCCCTTTTCCGAATTTCTTCCAACACTCAACACCCTTGTTGGAAGAATATACCTCAGAACTCTTGAACAAGTAGGTATTAAAGAAAGTGAAGTTACTCAAATTTCAGGGAAGGCTGTTTTGTGTTCCCAAGAAAGACTCGGACAAACTCAGAGTCATTCTAGCCTTGTCTCCACTCAAGTTCATCGAGAACAAGAAGTTCCGAATGCTTACCTTGCAACACATAAGTACCCTTCTACCCAAAGGGGTGTACAGTCTCAATAGACCTGACAGATGCTTACTGACGCCTTCCAGTCGGTCGCCCCCTCTTCTCCTACCTAGGATTCAAGTTACAGAGACAAAATTTGTCTTCAGGGCAATGCCCTTTGGGATAAACATAGCCCCAAGAGTATTCACAAAGCTAGCAGACACAATCGTCCAGCAGCTACGCTCCGAAGGAGTTCAAGTAGTAGCATATCTACAAGATTGGCTGGTGTGGGCAGCATCCAAGACGACTTTTCTCCAAGCGGACGGAATGGTGATCCAGTTCCTGGAACACCTGGGCTTCAAGATCAATCACAAAAAGTCTCTCCTTTCTCCAGCTCAAAAGTTCCAATGGTTAGGAATCCAACAGAACTTAAAGTCACACCATCTCTCCATTCCATTCAAGAAGAGGAGAGAGATAGCGGGAGCTATCAAGAGACTAATCCGATACAAGAGGATTTCAAGATGCCAACAGGAAAGAGTATTGGGCTCTCTCCAGTTTGCAGCAGTGACAAACCCAGTGCTAAAAGCACAACTAAAGGATGCGTCAGGAGTCTGGAGAAGATACGCATCAAACGCTCGAATAGATAAACTAAGGTTGACCCCGACTCGATTGTGCACGCTACTAAGGCCGTGGTCAACATCCGAGAGCCTAGCGAGGACAATTCCCCTACAACCATCAGTGGTGATATACACAGACACCTCCCTGGAAGGATGGAGAGGCCATCCTCACAAGAGAAAAATTCAACACCTTTCACATCAACATCCTGGAGGCCATGGCAGTCTTCCTAACAAAGAAAATATCCCCTCACAGGGCAATCCACACAAGATTGGTCCTGGACAACGAAGTGATAGTAAAATGTCTAAATCTACAAGGCTAGAGATCACCACATCAATCACGTGATGTTAGCCATCTTTCCACCTGGCAAGGAAGTGAAAAAGGCAATTATCAGCAGTTCTCCTTCAAGGGTTCCGCAATGTGACGGCGGACGCTCTATCCAGGCGAAAGCGGACACAGAATGGTCCCTAGACGCAGACTCATTCTCCTTCATATCGGAAAAATTCCCGGAACTGCAGATCAACCTCTTCGCAATGAGCGACAAGAAACTACCATGTTACGTAGCCCCTTACATGAACCCTCATGCAGAAGCAATAGACACCATGTCTCTCGACTGGAACAGATGGAATCGGATTTACCTGTTTCCACCAACCAGTCTCCTGCTAAAAGTCCTCGACAAGCTAAGATCCTTCAGAGGGACAGCTGCAGTAGTAGTCCCTAAATGGCTCAAAAGCAATTGGTTCCCTCTAGTTCTGGAATTGAAACTGAAGCTGTTGCCTCTGCCGAACCAAGTTTTATCTCAAATGGTTAAGAAGTCGACTGTTTACGCTTCATCCTCGAGAACCAACCTACATCTCATGATTTTCTCGCCCTAACAGCGAACAAAAAGTTTGGAATCTTGAAGGACAAGGTCAACTTTATTGAAGAGGACAAGTCAAGTTCAACCAGGAGACAATATGAATCCTCTTGGAAGAAATGGGTATCCTTTGTAAAAACAAGGAGACCAACAGAAATTTCAATAAATTTCTCTCTTTCTCTCTCTTCATCTACCTACATGAACCAAGCCTGGCATCCACTACGATACATCCTTTGAGGTGGACCTCACAAGCGAAATCTTCAATAAGGTACCAAAAGCATGCGCTAGACTCAAGCCAGCAACCCCTCCAAAGCCTATCACATGGTCGTTGGACAAAGTCTTGCACTATGCTTCAAACTTAAACAATGAGGATTGTACTCTAAAGGATCTAACACAAAAAGTCATTTTTCTGTTCGCGATAGCCTCAGGGGCTAGTTAGTGAAATAGTGGCCTTATCTAGAAATGTAGGCCATATTCAGTTCCTAGACACAAGAGAATTGAACCTTTTTGCTGATCCTGCCTTTCTTGCCAAGAACGAGCTGTCCACCAAGAGGTGGGGTCCTTGGAGATTCTGCCCACTGAAGGAAGATGTCTCTCTATGCCCAGTAGTGTCTTCGGGTCTTTCTTCGAAGAACTTCAGACTTCAAGGAGGGACAGCTCTTCCGAGGCGAAACCTCAGGATCAAATCTATCCCTAAGACAACTGAGAACGAAGCTCACCTACTTTATTCGCAGAGCGGATCCCAACAGCTCACACGCAGGTCCCTATCCAAGAAAAGTTGCTTCTTCGTAGAATTTCTTTCAACACATCGACTTTGAGAGGCTCCGCTCATATACAAGGTGGAAATCATCCAGTCTTCTATAAACATTATGCGAATCAAGTGCATGAAATAAAACACTTTGTGGTGGAGGTGGATAGTGTCATAAAACCTGTCGTCTATGCTGCGATGAACAGTACAGTATACTGTTTTGGGACTTAATGGTTTATTGGGTGAATAGGTTTTAATACCTTCTAGCGCAAATTATTGCGATGATCAATAGACTGTTCTATACAGGTGAAGAATCTAACCAATAACATCAGTGCCGTGTGAACATTTGAACACAATGTTGACGCATATCCATCCAACATCTGAGTGAATACACAGATTTTGTCTTACATTCACAGAGTGGCATTTAATTAATAATAAATTCAAATATGTATATCCTTCCCTTACAGGTCAGAAATATACATAACCATGATGTATACCTATGCAAGGTCAGTTCTACTTTGCTATACCTACATTTCTTAACTTATTTCTACAAATAAAACATAGAAAATGGTCTTAATTCAGCCTCAGTTGATAATAATAAAGCAACCGAGAGTTTTATTCTATTCCTACAGTAGAAGCTTGAACATGTACAAATGTCTAAAGCATGAAAAGGTAACCTCTAAAAGTTTCCCTTTCTTTCTTACGGATATACAAACTTTGAATCCTTATAGAAGTCGTCGACACTTTCCCTGTAGGGGGCAGGATGCCTTAAGTCAGTTCCAAGCTTAGTGGACATGACAGATAACAGTGATGTCATATATAGGTCTAGTAACCAGGTAAGGAACCTATTCAAAGTAAAGGCACTAGTACAAACCCACAGATATATTACTTTCAAACTAATTCTCTGGCATGCTTCCATCAGGACGACATGGCCGAGCCCAACAACCGAAATTGAGCAAAGTAAAAAAAAATCTATTTTTGTGTGAGATGGATATGTCGTCCTGATGGATTGAATTGAATATAGGATTTAGGCATTAAGCCAAGCACTGGGGCATCAAAGGCCATTCAGCGCTATATAACGAAAATCATTCAATCATATCTGTATACTCACACCATTTAGTATCATTTTAACCTTTAATACAAATCGCAACACTTTCATACAATACAATCTAGATGTGAAATAAATAGGGATTAAAAGGGTAAAATAAATAAATAAATCAATAAAATCAATTATAGCTCGTAATATAACCCAATACTTTGTATATAGGTTTTCTCAAGTTCAGGGTATTACAGTTTTCCCCCAGTATATCTCTTAAAGGTTTGTCCTGGAGTAAATGTGTCCTCCTCTGAAGATTAAAAACAGGACACTCAACTAAAATATATTTAACATCCATTGTCACTTGACATGTATTACAAAGAGGGGCCTGTCTCCCTTCGCAACTCTTCATTAAATAATTGTGCGTTGCATGTGTATGGCCAATACGCAGCCTAGTTAAAATAATGGTATCCCTCCTACTTGTAAAATTACAAGATGACCATTTATCCACCAATGGGTGGATTTGTTTCAATTTTGTATTGGTGGTCAGTTCAGACCATCGAGCTTGCCACTTATTCTTACAGTAAAGATGAATCTCACTTGCAAGATCTTTGTAAGGAATACTCAAGGGAGATGGATTACTTAGCCCTGAAGCTTCCTTTGCTGCCTTATCTACTTGTTCATTTCCATCCACCCCAACATGGGCAGGGACCCAACAGAAGTGAACACTGATACTCTTCCTAGACTGCAGAGGTACTAACCAGTCCTGCACCTCTTGTACTAGATGATGGCCCGGCATAATTTGTTTTAATGAGAGTAAAACACTATTAGAAACTGTAAAAATTGTATAAAACCACCCTTCTTTCTTGGTGACCCTACCCGAAACTACTCTATCTGCGGCTATTCCCGCTTAAATGCAACAAGGTAATGGCAGCCGGTGGTAGCAGAGATGAGGTCCACCGGGTACCTAGATAACGGCTCCCCTTTCATTAGCCACTCTTCCCCCTCAAAGAGTTAAATCTATTCGGGGTGAGGAATGCTATGTCTTACCTAAAAAAAAAAATACATCCCCTGACATTATGCAACATCCTTAAATTTATATTATGGATGAATCGCCCCAGGAGTTAAGAATTCTGGAAACCTTTGGTTTATTTCTCTGAGAGTATCACTGTAGCAAATATCCCTTAAAAAGGACCTAAAAGAACCTTCCATCAGGACGACATGGATATCACCCAAAAATAGATTTTTCGCTTTATAATCTAAATAACAATTGAGACAAGAACTTGGGAGAAAATCCACAGAAATTGATGTCAAAGCATATGGTAAATGAGAAACCGCACCAGAGGTTAAAGGTTCAGTCTCCATGGCTCTCAAGACTGAAAAATTGGCGGTGGTAATTGTGTGAAAAGTTTAGAAGTGTTAGTTTCCTAGTAAAACCATCACCTGATTGGGTATTCTAGTCACATGATTCTAATTTTCTTAAAATGCTAGTCCCAAGTAAAATGTGGATAATCATCATAGGTTAAAAACAATTAAGACGTTTGGGTGACGTCTTGCTAAGTAGAATAGTCTATGATGTAATAATGACAAAATCTGTTTTTAACGTATAAACAAACAATCGAGAGCTCAGTCTGAAGAGGAATTTGAGTTATGATATCGAGGGACTTAGTTTCTTCAGGCTGGTCATACTTAATTTTGATTTTTAAACCACTTCTTGACCTAGCGCTGCTTAGATTTACAGCATATATCAAACGAAACCTTAGACTTGCCTCCTTTTAGTAAAAGTACTTAAATTTGATAACTTGCTGGCAGAGCTATTGTATAGAATTACCAAGGTAGAATATAGAGACAGCACAGATGTGTAACCTTGTCTTAAAATGATATTTTAATTATAAAATAAATTTTTGAATATACTTACCCGGTGAATATATAATAGCTGCTGCTCCAGCGGCTCGACAGAAAAACACAAAAACTCGCGAGCGATCGCTATGAAGGTTGCGGGTGTGCCCACCAGCGCCAACTATCGGCCAGATACCGCATATGCATGTAAACAGCTCCAATTCTTCTCATCCCGCTGGGTCTCTATCAAGAGGAAGGGAGGGCCTTTAATTTATATATTCACCGGGCAAGTATATTCAAAAATTTATTTTATAATTAAAATATCATTTTTAAATATTTAACTTAGCCGGTGAATATATAATAGCTGATTCACACCCATGGTGGTGGGTAGAGACCAGAGTTAATTAAGTTTACAGCATACAGTATAAGCTTAGAGTTTTTGACAGTTATAACATAACAAAACCCAAATATATAGGTACCTAGTAAGGAAGTTGACTTAGACGATTACTCTGCCTTGTTAGTCTGTCTTCCTCACAAAGCCCAGCGATCCTCTTAGGATGCTGAAAGACTCCCAGGAGCTGAAGTATCAAGGGCTCCAACCCATACAACAGGACCTCATCAAACCCCTAATCTGGGCACTCTCAAGAAATGACATTTGACCACCCGCCAAATCAACCAGGATGCGAAAGGCTTCTTAGCCTTCCGTACAACCCAAAAACAAGATTAAAAAAATTTCAAGAGACATATTAAAAGGATATTGGAATTAGGGTAATATAGTGGTAGAACCCTCACCCACTACTGCACTCGCTGCAACGAATGGACCCAGTGTGTAGCAGTCCTCGTAAAGAGTCTGGACATCTTTTAAGTAAAATGACGCGAATACCGACTTGCTTCTCCAAAAGGTCGCGTCCATAATACTTTGCAGAGATCTATTTTGCTTGAAGGACACGGAAGTTGCTATAGCTCTTACTTCGTGCGTCTTAACCTTAAGCAAGCATCGGTCTTTCTCATTCAAGTGAGAATGAGCCTCTCGTATTAAAAATCTAATAAAATATGACAAAGCATTCTTTGACATAGGCAATGATGGTTTCTTAACTGAGCACCATAATGCCTCCGATCCACCTCGTAAGGACTTAGTACGGGCTAAGTAGAACTCAAGAGCTCTAACTGGACACAGCACTCTTTCAAGTTCGTTGCCTACGATCTCTGATAGGCAAGGTATATCAAAAGATTTAGGCCAAGGACGAGAAGGCAGTTCATTTTTGGCCAGGAAACCAAGTTGAAGTGAACATGTGGCTTTTTCTGTAGAAAAGCCGATGTTCTTACTGAAGGCATGAAGTTCACTGACCCTTTTAGCCGAAGCCAAGCACACTAGGAAAAGCGTCTTGAGGGTGAGATCCTTCAAGGAGGCTGAATGTAATGGCTCAAACCTGTCTGACATGAGGAACCTTAGGACCACGTCCAAGTTCCATCCAGGAGTTGCCAAACGACATTCCTTAGAGGTCTCGAAAGACTTAAGGAGATCTTGGAGATCTTTATTGTTGGAAAGATCTAAGCCTCTATGACGAAAGACCGAAGCCAACATGCTCCTGTAGCCCTTAATCGTGGGAGCTGAGAGGGAGCGAACATTTCTCAGATGTAACAGAAAATCTGCGATTTGGGCTACAGAGGTACTGGAAGAGGACACAGATGCTGACTTGCACCAGTCTCAAAAGACTTCCCACTTCAACTGGTATACTCTGATGGTAGAAGCTCTCCTAGCTCTCGCAATCGCACTGGCTGCCTCCTTCGAAAAGCCTCGAGCTCTTGAGAGTCTCTCGATAGTCTGAAGGCAGTCAGACGAAGAGCGGGGAGGCTTTGATGAACATTCTTTACGTGGGGCTAACGTAATAGATCTACCCTTAGAGGAAGACTTCTTGGAATGTCTACCAACCATTGAAGTACCTCGGTGAACCACTCTCGCGGGCCAGAGGGGAGCAACCAACGTCAACCTTGTCCCTTCGTGAGAGGCGAACTTCTGCAGTACCTTGTTGACTATCTTGAATGGTGGGAATGCATATAAGTCCAGATGAGACCAATCCAGTAGAAACGCGTCTATATGTATTGCTTCTGGATCTGGGACTGGTGAGCAATAGATTGGTAACCTCTTGGTCATCGAGGTGGCAAAGAGGTCTATGGTGGGTTGACCCCAAGTCGCCCAAAGACTCTTGCACACGTCCTTGTGGAGGGTCCATTCCGTGGGTATCACCTGACCCCTCCGACTAAGACAGTCTGCTAGACGTTCAAGTCCCCCTGGATAAATTTCGTTAACAGGGAGATGCCTCGATCTCTGGACCAAATGAGAAGGTCCCTTGCGATCTCGTACAGTGTGAGGGAGTGTGTGCCTCCTTGCTTGGAGATGTATGCCAAAGCTGTGGTATTGTCTGAGTTGACCTCTACCACATTGTTTTGAAGAAGGCTTTCGAATTTCATCAAGGCCAAGTGGACTGCCAATAGCTCCTTGCCGTTGATGTGCATGCTCTTCTGACTTGAGGTCCACAGACCTGAGCATTCCCGACCGTCCAGGGTCGCACCCCAATCCAAATCCGACGCGTCTGAGAACAACAAGTGGTTTGGGTTCTTGACTGCTAGGGATAGGCCCTCTCTCAGACTGATATTGCTGTTCCACCATTTCAGGCATGCCTTTACTGGTTCGGAGACCGGGATTGATACCGTCTCTAACGTCTTGTCCTTGTTCCAGTGAGAGGCTAGATGGAACTGGAGAGGCCGAAGGTGTAGTCTCCCTAGCGAGACAAACTGATCCAGGGATGATAGTCCCCCTACGAGACTCATCCAAATCCTGACTGAACAACTTTCTCTTTTCAGCATTAGTTGGACTTTGAGCAGGGCTTGTTCTATTCGGGTGGCAGACAGAAAAGCCCGAAAAACTGGACTGCGAATCTCCATCCCCAAATATAGAATAGTTTGGGATGGGATCAGTTGGGACTTTTCTAGGTTGACCAAAAGTCCCAATTCCTTGGTCAGACCCAACGTCCAATGTAGATCCTGCAGACAGCGATGACTGGACGATGCCCTGAGAAGCCAGTCGTCCAAGTAAAGGGAGGCTCGGATTCCCGATACATGGAGGAATTTTGCCACATTCCTCATGAGCCTCGTAAACACGAGAGGAGCAGGACTGAGGCCAAAGCACAGGGCCCGAAACTGGTATACCACATTCCTGAAAACAAACCTCAGAAACGGTTGGGAATCCGGGTGTATAGGAATGTGGAAGTAGGCATCTCGTAGGTCGAGAGAGACCATCCAGTCTCCCTCTCTGACCGCTGCTAAGACGGACTTCGTGGTCTCCATAGTGAACTTTGTTTTCGTAACAAAAACGTTGAGCGCACTGACGTCTAGCACCCGTCTCCAACCTCCTGTATGCTTTGGGACTAGGAAGAGACGGTTGTAAAACCCCGGTGATTGAAGGTCCGAGACTTTCACCACCGCTCCCTTCTCTAGCAACAGACACACTTCTTGGTTTAGGGCTTGTCTCTTTGACTCCTCCCGGTACCTGGGAGAGAGGTCTATGGGAGTTGTCACTAGAGGAAGTTTGCGTAGAAACGGAATTTTGTACCCCTCTCTGAGCAACCGAACAGACTCTTGGTCTGCACCCCTCTTCTCCCAGGCCTGCCAGAAGCTCTTCAATCTGGCACCTACCGCTGTCTGAGGCTGTGGGCAGTCAGACTCTGCCACGTGAGGACTTGGCTCCTCTCTTCTTACCTCTCTTTCCCTCGGCACGAGCACTTCCCCTGCTGGGAGCTCTGCCACCAAAGGGCGGGATAAATCTGGATGCCGGAGTCTCGATCCTAGGTCTTACAGCAAAGGATGTAGAAGGAGCCCCTTTGCGAGCAGAGGACGCCATCAAGTCATGGGTGTCCTTCTGCACAAGCGAAGAAGCTATATCCTTAACCAGTTGTTGCGGAAACAAGGACGCTGATAAGGGAGCAAAGAGCAGTTCTGATCTCTGACAGGGAGTAACTCCTGCCGAAAGAAAAGAGCAAAGGGTTTCTCGCTTCTTTAAGACTCCCGACGTAAAGGTGGAGGCGAGCTCATTGGAGCCATCGCGGATGGCTTTATCCATACATGACATGGTAAGTAAGGAAACATCTTGGTCGGCAGACGAGATTTTCCTACTTAAAGCTCCTAATGACCAGTCAAGAAAGTTAAACACTTCAAAGGCCCTGTATACGCCTTTAAGCAGATGGTCAAGGTCCGAGGAGGACCAACTAATCTTCGAGCGTCTCATGGCCAGGCGACGGGGAGAGTCTACGAGGCTTGAGAAGTCACCCTGGGCAGAGGCAGGGACTCCCAAGCCGAGAACTTCTCCCGTGTCATACCAGACGCTCGATCTAGAAGCAAGCTTAGAAGGAGGGAAGGCAAAGGCCGTCT
This sequence comes from Palaemon carinicauda, assembly GCF_036898095.1. NCBI lineage: Eukaryota > Metazoa > Arthropoda > Malacostraca > Decapoda > Palaemonidae > Palaemon > Palaemon carinicauda. The sequence goes on from NC_090754.1 coordinate 18,015,088, forward strand.
TCCCCAAACTCCTCCTGGTATCCAACCAGTCGTCTAAAATACGTAAAGCCCTCTTGGAAGAGCGAGAAAGCACTAGCTTAGTAAAGGCTGGCTTGGTAGCAGGTAAGCCTAGAACAAACTCAGACGGTGGCGAACGAGGAGCAACGGCAACAAAGTGATTGGGAAAAAGATCCTTGAAAATCTACATGATCTTCTTAAAAGTCCATTGAAGGAGGAACCATCTTAGGTTCATCTACATCTGAAGGATTATCATCAGGGTGAGGATCAGCAACGTCCTCATCTGAAGGATCTTTGTCCGATAACTGCTGAGAAACAAGCAAAGGGGAGACCTGCCTTGGTGGCAATGCTTGACAAGCAGAGTCCACACGCACTGGTGCATCCGTAGCAGTCCAGGACGCTACGTCATGTAACTGCTTAACAGCCTGACTGTCAACAACAGGAGCGGGAGGACGCTCGACGTCAACTCGAGACTGCCTTGACTGCCTAGACTGAGCAGTCAAAACAACTCTTGACTGCAGTGCTTGACGCTCAGCGTCAAAACAAGTCAACTTCGCTGGTTGGCAAACGTCCTGAACGTCAACAAGAGCATTAGGAAGCGGCTGAACGTCCACATGCGGCTGAAAGTCAACACGGGACTGCATCGAGTGAGGCTCTACAAAACGTGACTGACGTGACTTAGTAACGTCAACGTCAACAGGACGAGCAAAGGCTCGTTTGGGCGGCTGACGGCCAGGATCTCGATCAGCTAAGCGGCGAGGATCATCGTGAACCTTTTCAGCAGAATAGTCCTCCATAAGAGAGGCAAGCTTAATCTGCATGTCTTGCAGTACAACCCATTTAGGATCAACGGGAATGGGTGCGGTACGAGACGAGTGTAACGTCTGCGACTGCAAAACCTTGCCTACACCAAGACTCTCGGAGCCTGTGTTACGCTTCTGTTTAGGCGGCGAGCAGTCTTCCGATGACTGCATAGGGTCAGAGCTGTCCCAATGGCTACAACCAGGACGCTGGACCTGTCCTGAAGGGACTGACTTTCGCTTTAAGGGCCTCGAAACCTTGCTCCACGGTTTCTTACGCGAAAAGCCTTCAGATGACGAGGAGAAAATCGTCTCGCTCGTCTTATGGTAGGGGCGGTCTTGATGAGACACGCCTGAAACCAGAGGGAACGTCTGTTCGCTGATTAAAGCCTCTCGAACCCATAAGTCCTACGACATTACTTCTCCCTGGGGCTTGGGAGCTTGCAAGAGGTCTCGGACTAGGCGAACGACAGGCACGAACAGACGAACCCTCGGTCGCAACACTGATAACACTTTGCGCGCTAATCACTTTCCCACGACTTTCCAATGTGGCACTCTGACACTTCAACTCTTTAACGTCAGCCATGAGTTGATTACGGTCTGTAGCTAACGACTCAACTCTCTCGCCCAAAGCATGAATGGCACGTAACATATCCCGCATTGATGGTTCCTGCGTGCTAGTAGAGGGTTCAGGCACAACTACTACAGGGGAAGGATTAGGTTCAGGGGCATGGGAGGAGGAAAATTCTAACGATCTAGAGGAACTTCTCCTCACCCTATCTCTCTCTAGCTTACGAGAATACTTGTCAAACTCAAGCCAATCGAATTCCGAAAGGCCCACGCACTCCTCACACCGATCTCCTAATTGACAGGTTTTACCCCGACAATTAGAACACACAGTATGTGGGTCGAGAGAGGCCTTTGGAAGACGCTTATTGCAATCCCTAGCATTACACTTACGAAATCTAGGAATTGGAGAAGGGTCAGCCATTTTGAAAAAGTCAAAGAAAGTCCAAAAAACAATCCAAAGTCATCAACAATTAAATCTGTCCAAAAAAGAGTTCAAGAGTTTAAGTTGAAGATAAAACACCTGCACTGCGAAAGCTCAAACCAAAATGAAGTACTTCACCAAGTCTGTTGAAAAACTCCAGGTTACAAAATGAAGTACTTCACCAAGTCTGTTGAAAAACTCCAGGTTAACAGCGAGTAATGGTACGTCATGTCGATCAGACCGACAGAGAAGAATTGGAGCTGTTTACATGCATATGCGGTATCTGGCCGATAGTTGGCGCTGGTGGGCACACCCGCAACCTTCATAGCGATCGCTCGCGAGTTTTTGTGTTTTTCTGTCGAGCCGCCGGAGCAGCAGCTATTATATATTCACCGGCTAAGTTAAAATATTTAAAAATTCCTTTGATCATAACAGAAGCAACCATTCGAAATAAATTTGAATTTAGCCAAGATAAGTGTTTTGTAACCTTTTGGTTCCCATGGCCCATTTTTCGTATTCCTAAGTACTCGTGGCCCAATCCCTTACAAAATTGTGTAAAAAATAATAATAGACCTGTATCGATTTTTATAATGCTTCTATTAGTTTTACATTATCAAATAAGCATTTATTTCTTTGGAGCATTTTATTAGTTTGCATTTTTATCACTAAAAAAGAATGTTGCCTTTATTCAATTAATAACTCATATGTTGTAAACAAAACTCAAACGACATGCATTCACTTAGGAAATTAAACACTTTCCAGTCTTTGCGTAATTCAATTTTATGGATTGTAATAACTCAAAATACTTCTTCACTTATGAAAATAAGCACTGGCCTGCATTTAGCAGTACAGTGAGCCCTCGTTTATCGCGGTAGATAGGTTCCAAACCCGACCGCGATAGGTGAAAATCCGCAAGTAGTGACAGCATATTTACGTACTTATTTAACATGTATATTCACACTTTTAAAACCTTCCCTTGTACGTAGTACTGTTAACAAACTACCCTTTAATGTACAGAACACTTAATGCATGTACTACAGTACCCTAAACTAAAACAGGCCCAAATATTAAAGGCGATTTTATATTATGCTTTTCCTAAACACGCCAAAAAGCACGATAAAAAAATGGCAATCAATGTTTTGTTTACGTTTATCTCTGATCATAATGAAGAAACAAACGCATTTACACATCTGTGTATAGGTTAGTTTTTGCATCGATTATATTGATGTATACAGTATGATGATTTTGTTATTACCAATGTTTTACTTGATTTTTCTTAGGACTTCCAAATGAAATGTTTTTCTTTAAGACGCCGCCTGAAACGACGGCGTCCTAAAGTACGCTCAGTAAACAAATGAAGGCATTTAACGAGCATGATGAAAGTAATAAAAAATGGTATTACAGTAAAAGCTTTTAGAAAATATGTTATTACAAATATTATTTACCGTATCTATATAAAATCATACATACGTAGCAAAGCAGGAAAACAATGACACACACACACACACACAGAGAGAGAGAGAGAGAGAGAGAGAGAGAGAGAGAGAGAGAGAGAGAGAGAGAGAGAGAGAGAGAGAGAGAGAGGGGGGGGGGGTTTAAATGTAATAAACAGAAAAATTTGATAGGTTATAGCACATTGGTGCTTATGTAATATCAACTGTATACTGTAGACGGTTTGAATAAGTTAAGAAATTGTATAATCGATATTTTGTTAGTGTATTCGTACTCTCTCGAGTGACAGCTAGATGTCAGCTGATCTAATCACAGCCAAAAGTAAAACAAAAAGAAGTCAACAATACTCGATTTTTAAAACACACCCGAAATTTAAAAACAAAAGTACTGTACACGCGCTTTCTTAATGTGCAATTAACTATTTAAAGAGTAGCAATTTTCTTGAATAAGATGATGTTTCCCAAAAAATAGTGGTTTGCTGATGAAATCGGATGCCGTATTTTTTAGCTATGATGGAAATGGATGTAGACTTGGCATATTTTTTTCGTTTCGTATTTAATTGACACTAAGAAAACTAATTTTAGTTTCTTCATCTAAATGTAAGTATTGTATAAACACGAGAGAGAGAGAGAGAGAGAGAGAGAGAGAGAGAGAGAGAGAGAGAGAGAGAGAGAGAGAGAGAGAGAGAGAGAGAGAGAGAATGAATTAGCTGTTGTAATCAAATGGCGTGTTTTTGTTTCGTGAGAATTTCATCGCCACGACTATACCAACATACTGTACTGAACTTTACAGTATTATACAGACTACTGTAATATGATAAAGTAAAATATTTGTAATCTATTTTATATGAAATGGGTTTTTTTTGTTTAAAATTTACATTTACGTCTGTAAAACTCTCTCTCTCGTAGATTGTTTTCCCGCTTTGCTACGTATGTATGATTTTATATCGATACGGTAAATAATATTTGTAATAACATATTTCATAAAAGCTTTTACTGTAATATCATTATTTATCACTTTCATCATGCGCGTTAAATGCCTTCGTTTGTTTACTGAGCGTACTTTAGTCATAAAGAAAAACATTTCATTTGGAAGTCCTAAAAAAAGTTAAGTAAAACATTGGTAATAACAAAATCAACATACTGTACTGAATAATCAATATAATCGATGCAAAAACTAACCTATACACAGATGTGTAAATGCGTTTGTTTCTTCATTATGATCAGAGATAAACGTAAACAAAACATTGGTTGCCATTTTTTATCGTACTTTTTGGCGTTTAGGAAACGCATGATATAAAATCGCCTTTAATATTTATGCCTGTTTTAGTTTAGGGTACTGTAGTACATGCATTAAGTGTTCTGTACATTAAAGGGTAGTTTGTTAACAGTACTACGTACAAGGGAAGGTTTTAAAAGTCTGAATATACATGTTAAATAAATAAGTAAATATGGTGTCACTACTTCGCGGATTTTCACCTATCGCGGTCGAGTCTGGAACCTAACTACCGCGATAAACGAGGGTTCACTGTACCCTTGACACATTATATAAAAAGGTACAAAAAGGGTACAGAATCTAACAAACCCAAATAACTTAAACTGGAAGTTCATAACATCAGCAACACTATATATATATTTTGGTTCTTGTTCTGCCACTGGCTCACTTAAGCTCGCAGAAAAATAGAACATCAAGCTCGTATGTACTGGCAAGCGGTAATGTTGAGCTGGGCACGCTAACATTAGCAACGCTAAATATAATGGTTCTTGTTCTGCCACTGGCTCACTTACGGTCGCAAGAACATAAAACATCAAGCTCGTATGCACTGGCAAGCGGTATGATGAGCTGCGCACTTACTTTCATGACCTCGACGACGATACTTGTGGGTCACCAGGGTGTTGTGACTGCGAGTCTGTGATGTCTTAACTTCTTTGTCTTAGTTTAGTACTGCACTTGAACACTGTAAACTTTGAGCAATTACATTTCGAGGTGTAAGAAAATTATCAACATTGGAATTTACCGAAATACTTT